>NC_045582.1:862565-1181347 GCF_009819795.1 Aythya fuligula
AAAACAAGGCAAGAGCAACAACAAACACCACCAAAAACCAAGCAGACTTCTAAGAGAGAGGGACAGCGAGTTTGTAGATCGAAGATTTCATGCCTCGATCTTAAAGCCAGCAGAGAATTTGCATTATTCTTCCGTCGCCTTTTGATGTTTCCCATATTACATTGTGATTTAGTCGTTTCTGCCCTTCTTGTTTAATCCAGTCTCTTGTCTCATTTCACATGGAACAATTATTAATAAAAAAAATAAAAAAAAGCAGATTGTTAAATAATAAACCCCGTACATTTTCTCTGTAGCAAATTTCAAGCAAAGGAATCTTAATTCTTGCTTTGCTTCTGTGTTTTTTTCCCCTTAAATCCAACCTGGATAAACCAGGAAAAGTCTCATTATGTCTAACCTACTGATTTACTACTAACGCATGATTGTGTTCACTAGTTCAGGTTAGAATTAAAAGAATGCTGGAAAATATTTTTGTTGCTAAGATAAGCTTAAACCAAAACTATTCCTCACCGTTCAATGCGTGCTGGTATCAGTAGAAATTAGAGGCAATGCAAGGCAAGAAACCCACGATCTTTCAGTCCTTTTATAAAACAGAGAATGGTCTTAGATATTGCCTTTTCTCTCAAAGAGCATTTTATATTCTTTGGAAAAAAAAAAATTATCAATTCTTATTTAAATTGCACAGCAAACTCATACCTACAACACTTCTTCCTAAGCCTTTAAACGTTATATATTAAAGCAATTATGATTTAAGATTCCTCCGTGAAAGACAAATAGTCTTGGAGCATTTTTAAACTGTCTAAAGTTTCATGTTGTCAAACTTTAAAAGGAAAAACTTTTTTTTTTACCTTTTACAAAGTATTTCTCCTGCCTGTTATTGATTGACAAGTTTATTATTATTATGAATGGATTCTCCCATTTCCCAGTCCTCTTCAAGGCCTGATGTGGATTGAGAGCCTGACCAGTTGCTTATTGACCCATGATGGCTATACAATGACCCTGCTGCCCCCAGCGTGACCCTGGGACCCCCGAAGGACCCAGCCCAACAGAACAGGGCTCAGATATGCAAAGTTGGAGCTTTATGGGGCTTGGGGAGGGGAGGCGTGATTGCAAGTGGGCGAGGGTTTCATTAACAAAAATGTGTTTATTGTAAATAAAAAGGCAAAGGGGTGTTTAAAGGAACATGTCCTGGAGGATTGCAGCTATCTTCTGTACGGGAAATGCTGGAAGTGCCGGAGCCCTCTTTGCAGCACCATGTGCCTAATTGGCGACAATAAAAAGGGAACGGCTGACACTCGCCCTGCTCAGTTTCCCCGCTGCCTGGGTGATACTCGGTAAGTGTTGTTCGGTTTCAGAAAGTTACCGAGTTTGCTCAGGTTTGAAATCACAACCTCCTTTAAGGACACAAACAGAAAATCAGTGAAAATGCCCAGTTGCACCCCAGTTCTTTCCCCTTCTCTCTCTCCGTGCATCCATGTGTGCGGGTGTCTGCGTACGGCTGAACTGGGAAGCTGTAGCCTCGTTTCGTGCCGAGGTCTGGTCACCGTACAATGAGAGGAAGCGAGGCCTTTAAAATGTAATCAGCGGGGATGAATGAAATAAAAAAGGTTAGAGTGGACATCAGCATTAATATTCACCCTTTGTCTTTTCACGCACTACGTGAGGAAATGAAGGGGAAAGGCATCTCCTCCTACCCTTGAAAAACTGCTTCTCTGGCTCGTTACTGTACACGTTCTTGTGCATGAGCTAATAATCATTTGTGAGAGGTGGTATGCAGCCCAGGGAGCATATGTTTTGTGAAACAGCATTTCGCTCCATTTCAGAAAGCAGGGGATCTGCTCTCCTCCCTCGCTCCTTCATTTAATGGAGATACAGTTGTTTAAATAATTTCCCTCTTCCCAAAACAAATGCAGGAGAATGAGAGCTCATTTTTTATCCTAATTGATGGATCACTGAAGACAAGCCTTTGAAGAAAACGGCTGTCAACAGTGGGAGATACCCGGAGCATCTGGGTTAGATAGGTATAAAGCAAAGAGCAACCTGCATTCTTTGCGAGGCTGGATGCTCTCGGATTATAAACTACTGCGATTGCTTTTGATTTCACCATAAAAACAACAGCAGCAGCAGCAAGTTGTTCTGACACTCTCAAAACATCTGGATTGTAAAGTTTGCTGGTTTCTGGCAACAGCAACAATAATAATAAAATCTCTCGCCGTATGGGCAGATCCCCAGGGTTTCGGCTCGACCCGGTCGAGATGTTTGTTCTGCTGTACGTGTGTGTGTGCACATCCCAAATGTTGCAAAGTGATGGGTGCAGGGGATAAGCACACCAGCCCTACATCTCCAGAGATAAAACTTCGACCAATTTCTAATCACGTAAAGCAGGTAATAGGAGATAGGGGGATGGGCAGAGCGCGTGTGTTGAAATATTTTGATGAATTTTGATGCAAATCTGGGGCTATGGAGAGGCTGGCACAAACCTGGCACACAGGAGGACGGAGTCACGTCCAACCGTGTGTTCTCACACGTCCTGGCTACACGGCTGCGCTCGGGTCTGTGCTGGCACAGACACACAGACGTGGACAGAGGTGTGGGGTGAAACGCTGACCCCCAGGTGCCCCCAGCCTCCTCAGGCGTTACCGAAATGTCCTCAACCTGCTCCATGCCCAGCACGACCTGGGGAGGAGCTGCTAGACCTGCTACCGAGCTGGGTCAAACCCTGGGATTTGTGATGGAAAAAGTTATTGAAAGGCTGCGAGTTGTTCTCAGGCGCGTTCTGCAAATTGCTCGTGTGCTCGGTGTGTGCGGGGGGGGGGATGGTGGTGGTTGGGGGCTCTGTTTGTCCTTATTTCATTTTATGGCTATTTTTTAACACCACTCTACCTCCAGCTGCCAAATGGCTTCGGGTTTTGGGGACGTTTGGAGGCGGAGGAAGGCTCCGAGCTGGCAGCAGCAGCCCAGGAGCCCCTCGCCTTCCCCCGAGCGGCCACCCTCGAGCCCCGCTCCCTGCGCACCGCCAGGCGGGGGGGCCCCTTCCCCTCCTCACCTCTTGGGGGGCGCCGGGGAGGGGGCTGCTGGCCCCCAGCAGAGCCGGGAAGAAGGCGAAAGCTCCGTCGCCCCTCGCACAGCCCCGCTCCCGGAGCGAGCGGGTGCCGGCTCCAGGAGGGGGGGGGCGGCGGTGGTCGAGGGGCTGAGCCTCGGGGGGGGCCAAGGGGGCTGCTGCAGCCCGGGTGTGCTTCGAGGGGGCTCTGCCCACCCGGCCCCGCCGCTTCAATCGTCGTCCCGAGGAGGGAACGGAGCCCCCAGGGGGCTGGAACGGAGCCGTCGGGGGGCGAACGGAGCCCCCTGGGGGGGAATGGAGCCCCCAGCCCTGGCCACCGCCCCCCCGGGCAGCCGGGCCGGGGGGGAAACGCGAGCTGCTGGCGCCCCCCGGAGGCCTCCCGCCGCGGGTTGGCCGCAGGGCACGCGTTTGGGGGAAAAAAGGGTCTTTTTAGGCTCGTCCAGCAGAGGTCCCCGGCCGCCTTCCCACGAGCCCGGCCCTGGCCTGCCCGGTGCTGGCGGCCCCGTGGGGAGCGGGACGGGGTGGGGGGCGCGGCCGGTCCGTGCGGGGCCGCTCCGGGGCGCTGCCGCCCCCCCGGGCACTGCGGGTACCGGCAGGGGGCTAAATCCGGCACACGGGCTGAGGGAAATGAACGGCAGGATGAATTAGAGCCGGGCTGAGTTAGAGCAGGGTTGGCACCGGTGGGATTCCGCGGCACGGCCCCAAAGGCAGCCACCTACAGCCCTGTGCCAAAGCACCCCGGGGTGGCCCTGCCCTCGGGTTTTGGCCCAGATGTTTGGCACGTGCAGAAAACGCTCCGTCCGATCCTCCCAAATTGAATGGAAGAATAGCCGAGCATCGAGATCGACAGGTCTCAATCGGACTAAACAGATTTGTTCCAAATATTACTCATGAATTAGTCTGATTACTCATCAAACAGCAGCCTAATTCTGATCCCCCAGCTCTCGTTGCGGAGCATCACCCAGAGGCAGTGCGGGTGCCTTTACACAGTGTTTTGGTGGTAAGCCTCAGATGTCAGATGTCAGAATTTGGCTGGCTTTTATTTTCCAGGGAACAAGTGGTGACTCACCAGTGACTAAGTAACATGTTACAGCCTCAAAATTTCTGATGAGTAACAGGGTGTGTAAGATCTGACCCGATCTGTAACAGTCACTACACAGACACACGACTAAAAGGCTGATATTAACAGCAGCCCAGATTGGCACCGTCCATGATAAATTACCAAAATTACCAGTAAAGGAAACGGTTGCTTCCTCTGACAAATAATTAGGACATTTATAGTAAACAGGCATCTCAGAACAGTCCATGCAAATCTCCCAAGTCCAGTGACGAAGGTCTAAAGGCTTGGTTATGTTTTCTTTCCCATCCTTGCATCTCTTACTAAAAACCAGAGCTTCTCACTGTTGTACAGATGTGTGAAGTGCTGCCCGCAGCCGCCCAGCCCCACATCGGGCACCAACCGCCTCTGTCCCAGGCGGCCCTGTGGGGTTTTCAGGGGCTGGCCCGAAGGGTGCTGCAGCTTTTCTGGTTTTGAGAGGAGAGGTGATGGGCGGATGCGGAGGGAGGCATGGAGGATGGAGGATGGAGAGATGGAGGGATGGAGGATGGAGGGATGGAGGATGGAGGATGGAGGATGGAGGGATGGAGGATGAAGGATGGAGGATAGAGGGTGGAGGATGGAGGGATGGAGGATGGGAGGATGAAGGATAGAGGTTGGACGGATGGAGGATAGAGGATGGAGGGATGAAGGATAGAGGATTGAGGGATGGAGGATGGAGGATGGGGGACAGCAGGATGGAGGAGGGACAGATGTGCTCCAGGGAGGCCACCACCTCCCCCATCGCAGAGGACAGGCGAGGGGCGGCACGGGGACACCCACGCTTGGGGACACCTGGTCCCGGTCCCCGGGCTGCTCTCCCCACCCCGTGCCCCCGCTTCCTGCCTGGCCCCCGCAGGCTGTGCGCCCACGGCCCCGGCGCTGCGCGGGGACAGGATGTCGTTGCCTGAACCTCAGCGCTGCAGCTCGCAACCAGAAAAGCCGCCGATCATTTCCTGTCAATATTCACGGGGCTTTTTCAGCCCCAGCAGCTCCCAGCCCCAAATTTGCTCCAGGCACCGGGCAGCTCCACAGCCCCAGCACCTGACCTGGGGGTCCCTGCACCACCCCAACCTGCAGACCCCACTCATGCCCTCCACTCACTGGGCTGCTGGCAGGGATTTTTGTGCTGGGCTCACCGGGAGCAGGAGGGATCTGGGGTACAGCCGAGCCCCCTCCCCAGCCCAGGGCACCACATATGAGTGGCCGCAGAGCAGCAGAGCTCTGTGCAGCTCCATGCGTGACTTTTCCTGCAGAGCTGGGTAAGGGGTTCTTTTGTATAGTGGAAAACAGCTTGAGAACTCATTATACACACACACATATAATTATACGCATATAGGTGACTTGGGAGGAAGGGAGGAAAAAGACTGACCCCCTGCAGGTTCAGCACCCAGGATCATTGGCGGCTTGGTGGCAGGGGGCACAGGGCAGCCCCCACCCACAGGCTGCCCCATCCTGCCCACACCGTGCCAAGCCACAAGGTCTGCCTGGCCTGGGACGTTTTCAGCCCTGGGAAGACGGCTTCAGCCTGGAACAACGGCTTGGCTTTGTGCAGGCTCTGCTACCTTTGGGCTTTCACCTCAGGCTTCCTGTCTTAAAGGCAGTTTCCGACAGCGCAGCCAAGAACTGAGTGTACGATTGTAAGCTACGCTGATGCAGTGCTCTAAACCAATATGGGGATGTCAAAACAGAGGGTTTAATTAAACTGGTTGGTAAACCAATTAAATGAGTGAGACTGGTGGGCACAGGCAAAGCTTCAATTACTGCCAAGGATTTTTTAAAGGCGCTAAAAGCATAGGAATGTGAGGAAAAAGTCCCAAGGCACAAAGGGAAACAGGTGCCTAACTCCCATTAAAAAAATCTGTTTGTGATTATAAATCCTCTCTTTCACATTGGGACCCAGGCTGCAGATTCATGTCCTGCATCAGGGAACCAGCGGACCCTCTGCTGTGCCAAGGTGCTCCAGGAGCGGTTAAATGCTCCTGAAAGCCTGGGTCCTGCTCCTCATCTGAAGAGCTTTGGGCACACCAAGAAATGGGAGCAGCTCAAAGCTTGTGCAAGACGTCATGTAGAAAGCTTTGGTTTTAAAGCCAGGCATCTATTTAGGTCCCTAAGAAAAAAACTTAAAAGCCAAACTACAGGCTCCCAAAAAAATAATCTCGGTTTCTGGACAGCGACCACATCACTTACTCCTCTGTTAATTGTGTACTTTCACTGCCTAATGTAAACAGTAATAATAAAAATAATATGACACTAATAAGTCCTTGGGTCTGCCTCCCCGTAGGGAGTTCGTCTAATTGGTCTCTTCAAGTTCCTTCCAGAGCAATGTTTATGTGATTTCATGATTATCCCGTTAGCTTTGTTAAACTGGACTTGTTCTAGAGATGTTCCTCATCTGCACGGTCTGCAGCACACACGCTTTTCTGCAGGAAGAAGTGAGTAAAGAGCTAACCTGCTTTAAATGCACGGCCCACAGGAATCCTCATTTCGCCGGTGGGAGAGGACAGTAAGAAAAGCGGGCTGGAACACGGCCACGAATACCTGTGTGCCACAAAAGCGTGGGAGTTTGGGCTTCGGGGATGAAGAGAGAGAGGGATTCTAACAATCTCTTCAAAATATTTCCACTCATAAAAGAGTAATTTAATACCGAAAGCAAATTTATTGCCTTCCTGTCCAATGACCTACTATATTAATCAATTTTACTGTTTTAAATGCATCAAAACCATGAAGATGAATATGACATAGCATCTCATTTGATTTAAGCTGCTGGAGGAAAAAAAGGCCGGCACAGAAGATATTTCAATTGCTACTTTTTTCCTTTATAAGCCATTAATGGCACTATTTCCTTTCGAAGTTGTTAATGACATCATTGTTTCCTTTCAAAGTACTTAATGACATTGTTTAATGAATAATAACTTGCACTTATACAGCGCTTTGCAGATAAACAACCCAAAAGGGCTCTGCAGTAGGGAATAGGGCATACAAAGAGGGAAAATGAGGCACAAAGGGAGGAAGTGACTTGTCCAAGGCCAGAAAGTCACTGAAAAAGCAGAGCTCAGAGTGCATGTGGTTGGCACTCGGCTTTCTGTACTCTGCATCTTTCTGGGTATGCTCATGTATTAAAAATGCAGCATTTAGCCCATAAGAGAGCAAGCAGAAAACAACCCAGCCAGTAAAACACAAGCACTGATTCAATAGTCCATTCTGAAAGCTGATTGTTCCTTTTTCTTTCATAAATATCCGCACTAAACAGAGCAGCTTCTCGAAGAAAGATACCTCAACCACGTATTTTTGTTAGGATATGAGCAGGGCAGGAAAGAGACAAAAAGTGGGGGGTTTTTGGTAGGTGTGGTTAATGAACAGCAGGGGCAAAGGTCCCGCTCTCTCCCTCCAGGCAGCACGCTGCAGAGGTGGCTGAAGCTCCTGGTTAAACAGAGACTTTGCCTTTGCAGGCTGCAGACCGAGCTCCCAGCGTCAGTGCTGGGGGTACGAGGAGCCTTTGAAGGCCTCAGTGGGAATTCTTGTCCAGCAATGGGAAAAGAGAGTTAAGGAGCCCCGTATACTTGGAAAAATGCACACCACCGTGCTGCCTGCAATGGGGCTTCATTGCATCCGAAGACAGCAATCACAGCTCCCTACCTACGGTGCAGAGAAACACCAAGATTTTGACACCCTGTCCATGCTGACCTTTGAACGTGGACCATTTGTTGCTAGGTAATACAATCAGGTCTTGGTGGAGGGCAAAGGAAAAAGTTTATGTGCTTTAAAAGCCCACCGCAAAGGAAACAAGAGCCCAGAACTGTCCTGTTAGCAGCATTACATGCAGGAGAGGTAAAAAATAAAGCTGGGTGAAGTTTTGTGTAATTCACTGAGTCACATTTGATTACTTAGCATCGCTATTGTTACCATCATTCCCATTTTTGTTGGTAATAAAATGTGTGCAGCCCACTTGCTGTGCTGGTAAGCAGTTACAAAAAGATGAAGGAGCTCAGCGTGCACATGTCTTTGTGAATAGGATGAAAAGTTTGGTCTAAAATGAAAAAAAAAAAAATAATCGGAGAGTTCTCTGATTATGTCCCGTTCTCCCTAGTGGCTGTTCTTAACAGAGGATAAGAGTTTGCTGCTGCTATCTGTTGCACTGATCCCTCAGTTCAAACTGAGAGATTTATACTTTAAAGTGGTGGTTCTTGCTAGTGACTCAAGGAATTTGGCTGCCTAGCGAGGATTACTACTCTTATCTGCACAATTCCCTCCTCCTTCCACCTGCCCATAGGAATAAGATAAAATCTGATAGAACAAATGGCTTCGTTAAACAGGGGCTCAGATTTGCCTGTCCACAAATAGGCAAGTGTTAGCCCTACACGCAACCAGATAAATTACCGTCCTTACTCACAGTAATCTCAAGCGACAGTTTCCCCATAAACGAAGGCAAGGAGGAGTCTCATTCCCAGGAGAAGCTCTTGGAAGAGACCAGGATCCTGCGCAGAGAGGCAATCTATCACTGCGAGCCATTAAGCATGCACATCCCAGCACTTCCCTGCATCGACGCTTTGTGCAAGCTAGGCCGTAAGCACTTCTCCAGCACTGATCGCTCCTTACATTTCCTAGGAGCATGTGGAGTTATCGTAAGGAAGATAAATTTTCTTCCTTTTATTTTGTTGTTCTTTTCTTTAGCACGAGATTTATGTATTTTATAGACAAAATAGCTGAAGCATGAATGAAAAAATGCACTGATAAGGCCCTACACCCCGGTAAGAATATTTTATTCATTCCATCTCAAGGATTTCCCTGTCAGCGACTTAGATGATAACTAAGTTTGTGCTATTTTTAAATACTACTCCAGTAAATGCAAAGGACCTCCCCCCGATGAAAGATCATCTGTAACAAAGACTCTGCAGCCAGAAATAAGGCTGACAGCACTGGCCATGATGTATGAGCCTGTGGAAAAGCCAGCTCCCTTATCAAAAATTCTCTGTATATAGCAGTAAACTACTAAGTTTAGTAATAACTCCTGTAACTTCGGCCCGCGGTTATGACTGAGATACACGAGGACAGTGGTTCCCATGAGTCAGTATATATCACTTTAATTTGGCTCGCTTCATAGGTATGAGCACATTTTAGACTGATAAAATAACAAATGAACAATGTAACCGAAGTATCCCCCTGTCTCGGTTTTCACAGCCGTAACTTTTCCCCAATTTTTTCTCAAGGCACAATCGTGCCCTTTCCTCTCTGGCCTCGCCTTTCCTCACCGCAGGGATTAGTTATGTAAATTGGAACTTAATCCCCTAAAGGCAAATTTGCAGTTCAAGTCCAAGTGTCTGTGAGCATGGCCAACTGGAACCAAGACCGTCAGGGGCTGGCGGATGTTTAGCGTTTTGTCCTGTAGTCTAAGACAACCTTAAACCACAAGGATCTCCTCCAGGTTACAAAGGCAACCAGCCAGATTTTCCCCCCTTTCTTTTAAACAAGTTCATAACACAATAGATAAAAGAAAAAAAGAGGGGGAGAGGAGGGGAAACCCTCCCAGAAAAGTGAGCTAAGGCTCAGTGAATTTCCAGCAATGTGGTGAACGTATTGTCTGCCCCTGTGACTCTCAAAGGAATGTAATAAAAGGAAGACAGCAACCCAGCAGGCAGCTTCTCAGGGAGCCGTCTGCCTTCCAGCCCCTTGATGTAACGCTTGAACAGGTGCAATATAAAGGATGCTAAACTGGTGATTATGAGGGCTGTTGGAATGGGTTTCCTCTCCGCTCTCTGATGAGAAGATTTTCTTATAAAGAAACTCTATGACAGGATATGCTGACCCCTCAAAGCCTACCCAACGCAAGGGAAAAACTTGGAGCGAGAAGAGGAAGGTCACCAGTCTAGGAGATACTGACGCCGTTTCTGCTCTTGTTTAAGTTACTGTAAATCAGGAACAGTTCTCGTGGAGCCGCTGCAGCGGTGTGCTTGTAGGACGGCAAGTGGAACTGCTGATGTTGTGTTCCAGGTAGGGCACAGTCCTGCAGGAACATTGATCGTTTTGAATACTTCTGAGCAGAGATAGGACCTCCCAGCCACTCCCACGTGTGCCAGCATCTGAAAACACTTTTTAAGTGCCTGCTCCTGGACACAGCAGGAATGGCTTTTGAATTTTTTTTCCTCTTTTTTTTTTTTTTCCTTTTTCCCACAACCACAACCATCTCCCTTCAGTGCTCACAACCCATCAGAAAACAAGGAAAAAAAAAAAAGCTTTTGTGTAGTTGAATGTTTCCATGAATCTCATGCATTTCCTAAGCAAGATATACTGCTCTCTTCGTTGGGTCTAATTCATAACACTTCTGTTTAAAACAGCAAGGATTTACAGGAATAGGACTGAACAGCAGAAGTGCAAATTGGGCACGTTTAAGTGCACCTTCGTACTGGGGTTCCTGTGTACCATTCCTCCAGCAGCCCGACCTGTTGCAAAAGCACCGCTGTAACGGAGCCGTGCAGTGCAGCAACAAGAGGATGGCTTTTTCTTTATCACACTGCAGGTGAAAAGTTGTTTGCTGCTGCTTTTCCTATTTATTTTTTTTTCTTTAGGACAGCATGGTCTGCTGGGGATGGACCTATGTGAGAGACGGTGAGACCTGGGCTCTTCCCTCCCCGCTGCTCTGTGTCCCCTGGCAAGTGCTTCCAGGTGCAGCTGGCCCTGCAGGAGCTGTACGGACAAGTTACACGAATTCCTTGGGTTCCTCCTGGGCCTCTTCTCTAAGAGTTATTTATTTATGTGCTCCGTGCTTGGGTTTTTCTTGTTTCTCCCTGTCTCTTCTGGGTGGTGTGCCATGATACCATGTGGAGACCCCCAGCTGCAGTCCCACAGAGCCATGCTCCCTATGCTCTAGGATTATTTGTTTTAACTGCTTTGTATGGGATTTCTGACGTTTCTCCTGCTGGACGTAACCCCCCAAGGGGCCATTTTTCCCCTTCCTTGGGAAGATATCTCCACAAAACAGGTGCCAACGGGTTAAAAACTCCTCCAGCAGGAGCCTCCGAGAGCGGGACAGGCGGTGGCGCTCGCGGAACCCCAATCTGTCAAAGAGGAATTGCGGAGATAATAGGATTTGGGGAACGGTCGCAACTCATCGCTCGGGAGCGATCCGTGGGGGCTGCTCGGGCGCGCACCCAGCACTTCGCACACCCGGGTGCGCGCTCGGAGCCCTGCGCGCTCCGCTCGGGAAGGGTTGGGGGGGGATGGGGGGGGGGTGCACACAGACAACAAAACCATAAAGAAAGCAGCATCAAGCGGCCGGAGGGGGGGGTTCCAACAACAACAACCACAAGAACCCAGCCCCAAAGCAAAGCACGACCCCCCCCAGCAGCCCCCCAGCAGCCCCCCGCCGCAGGGCGAGGCTCCGGGGGGGGGCCCCGCTGGGATCGCGGCCATCATGGCCCGGGGGGGGGCGGCGGGGCGGGGGCGCTCGGGGGCGGGTGCCCGGGCGCGGGGCGAGCGTGCGGGGCGCGGGGCGGGGGCGCGCCGCCCCCGGGTGTCCCCCCCCCCCCCCCCCCACCAAACCCCCGAGCGCCACCCGGCACCGCGCCGCGACCGGGGGGGGGGGCCGGGCCCCCCCACCCCCCCGGGGGGCGGCCGGGGGAAAGGCCGGCTGCGGGCGGGGAGGGGGGGAGCGAGGAGGAGGAGGTGGAGGAGGAGGAGGAGGAGGAGGAGGAGGAGGAGGGAGGAGGAGTGTGTGCGTAGCGGGAGGAGGGGGGGAAGGAAACCCTCATGGAAGTATGAAGGAGATGGTGGGAGGCTGCTGTGTCTGTTCTGATGAGCGGGGCTGGGCGGAGAACCCGCTGGTGTACTGCGATGGACACGGCTGCAATGTGGCGGTGCACCAAGGTAAGAGCCCGGCCCGGCACGGCTCTGCCCGGCACGGCTCGGCACGGCACGGCCCGGCCCCGCCGCCAGCCCCGGGCCGCGGAGCAAAGCGGGGCCGGGGCCGGGGCCGCCGCCGCCTTCCCCCCGCCGTGCGCCCCGGGAGCGGCGGGGGAGGCCGGCGGAGCGGTGAAGGGGGGGGGTGGGGGGGGCTTTGTTTTATCCCCATTGTTCCAAATAACGGTGTCGCCGCCGGCCTGCCGCCGCGGAGGAGCTGTGGGGGGGGACACGGGGGGAGCGGAGGGGAGCGGAGGGGACCGGAGGTGGCCGTCAGCTGCTCCCGGGGGGGCACCCACGGGCCGGGGCTCGGGGCGCTGCCCCTTACCGGGGGCACCGGCAGCGAGCGGCGGTCGCTTCCTTCCGTGGGGGGGGGTTGGGGGGAGCGGAGGGGGGAGCTCTGCCCGGTGCCCGGGGCCGGTGCCGGGCTCCGGGGGGGAGCAGTGGGCAGAGCCCCGAGCCCCCCACCCCCCCTCCGCCGCCCCGTGCCCGGGCTCGGCCCGCGGCCGCCCGTGGCCCCGGGTAACCCCCCGGGGGCGGCCTCGGGCCGGGAGCTGCCGCCCCCAAGGGCAGGGAGGGAGCCGGCCCTTCCCCTCCCCGCGATAAGGGCCATTTGCATTTTAAATGACTCGGAGCACGCCCCTCGCACACGCTACCGGGCCGGAAAGTTTGTCCTCGGCACCGACGCCGGGACGGGTGCGTGGTTGCTGCCGTTTAAAGGCGGCAGCGAGGTGGGGTGATGCTGCTGGTTGGTTTGTTTGGAGGAACACGGAGGTTTCTGGGCTCATCTGGCATGTCTGTTTTCCCATCTATTATTATCCCATCCATCTCCCAGCGTATCTCCAGCCTCTTCCTGGGCAGGCTCTCCCTCGGTGTCTTGCTGCGTGCTCCTGTCTCCGGCCGGGAACCTGTCCTGCGCTGCCTCTCCCCGCCTGTCAGGCCAGGTCTCTGGGTCTGTAGGTTGAGCTTTCTTCTGCTTTTCCTACGTTTGATGTGTCTGCGCTCACATCTTCTGCGAGAGCTCGCTTGCAACCAGGTGACTGAAGGGGAGGTGAAAAGAGGAAGCGAAGCTGGCGGGGGATTTCTCTCCGTTCAGTCAGTGCCTGGGTGTCTCCTGCCCTAAAACAGCCCCGCCAGGTTGCCTCCGTGTGACTGGCAGCCTGTAGGGTCTCTCTGCAAGGATGCTCGCTTGTTTTAATTTTGGTGCTGTAACTCTTGCGTTCTTCCCAAGACTTGTCAAGCCACCTGCTAGAGAACGTGCCTCTGCGTAGCAATTTGTGGAGGGAGATTAAGGGCACTGGCATCCTCGTGCTCACCTCCAAGAGTAACATCAACACGTCTGTTTGCTGGCTAGAGCAGTCTCAAATCTGCAGTCCATTTATTCTTGTAGGGTGCCTGCTCGTGGGCCCGCACGGTTACGGAGATGGATGCGCTCGCTGCGAGGCAGCCAAGCGGGTGGGCGGCGTTGGGAGGGTTGGGAGGCGTTAGGAGAGGGCACTGCTGGGGTGTTCGGAAGGCACAACAGTGTGTTTAGGGCTTGTAGGAGTCCGTCAGGATGCAGGAATTCATAAGGAGTGTAGCAGTGTGTAGTGGGTGTTCAGGATACCTTCAGTCCCCTTTTTAAAGCCCGCTCACAAACCTAGTAGCCGCGTGGTGTTTTGGTGGGCTTTTAGTCACTGCACGGCAGCAAACCACTGCAGAGGCTCAGCTGGGCCTTCTAGTCTCATTCCCTACAACCACACACTAGGTTTGGTATCTCTTTGTACTGCTTGAATATCTGCAAAACCAAAGTTGCCTTTTGAAATGATTGTACAGCCCAGTACAGAACCCTTTGTTTATTTTAAGCTTATGTTATAGCTACACATTAAAGCAGATTTTAGAAAAAAAATAAAAATAGTACCATTTCCTTGACAAAAACATCTGATTGGAAACGAAGCCTCTAATAAGATAGCGAAGAACATTTAGAAATAATATTTTAAACTCTACCCTATTTATGTTCTGCATTTTTCCTTGTTTTCTTCCTTGTTGTCTTTCTCTTTGAAGCAGTGGGCACAGAAGCTTGCACTGGCTCCAGCTGAGTGCTTGCTTTTGGCCCTAAGCCCATTGCTAAAGATGGACCCAAGGCAGGCTCCTCTGTCATTGCTTTCATGTAGTTTCTATTTTCTTGTGTATCTGCCTTGGCTCATCTTGCAGTCACTTCTTTCAGTTTAACTCCACAATCATGTTTTCCTGGCTAAAATAGCATAAAAGACGTTAGAGAGATGGAGAAAACCTATTGCACATCATGTCTGGTCCTTTTCCCAGGGGACATCACAGGATTGCATCCAGCAGGATATTTTCAGATGCTTTGTCCAACCTAGTTTCAGATGTCTCGAGTGACTGGGATTCCATTCCAACCGTCAGCTCACATTTGAAGGTGGAATAAGGAAAATATAATTTCTTCTTTCCTAGGAGACTCCTATACCCTCACCTGGGCACAAATAGCATTATTTCTTACCCCTATCTTTGCCAGCCTCTTGCTTTAAACCTACATGTGTGGTGGCCAAAAGCCCTTTCAGGGTCCGAAAAGCTTCCTCAAGGACTCAACAAAGACCATCCCCTGAATGGTGAGAGGGAGAAGGTCAGCAAAGAAGGTGAATGGTCTTCAGGAAACATTGCTCCATCAGAGAAGGGAATGAATTTCAAATGAATGGGAGCTGCAGCTTGCCCAGGGAGACCCTGAGACAATCAGTAGGGATATAGAAAGCAAGAGGGATGCCTGGTGTAGCTGGATAAAAACAATTTTGTTGGGTTGTCAGCTGGAGTCTTGTATCAGTGCGGAACCTGTTTCTGGGGCTAGTCCTAAAAATCTTGAATTCAGTGATGTTGGAAGCATGCTGCAAAAGGCTGCTGCACATGACTTACAAGTTGGGAGCGTGCAGGGTAAATGTTTTTTTTTTCTTGATATCTGTGTGAACTCACACTGAGATTACTTCCTTTATGATACTGAGATTTTATCTTAGTCTTAATTATCGTTAAGATGCTTAATAGCCACCTATTTCATAATTTTATATTAAATCACTAGTGACATTTTGGAAGTTAAGGGGTAAGAAATTACCTTGGTTGTGTTCACTAGGCCAGAATTGGACCTGGTTTATGAAGTGCTGCATTCCCACTTAGGACATGTTTTTATAAGGATATTTTATACTGGGTGTGAGCGTATAAATAAGCTTGAATAAATGTATCACACTGGATCTCTTGCAAAGGGCTGTCCGCTGATGCAGGGTGTGGAAACTGGAAAGGGGAATAAATTGCTGCTCAGATGTAATTTTTGTTTTTGTTACCAATCTGACTAATAACAGCTTTGGCAAACTTTTATACGCAGCTGAGAAATTAACAGCCAATTTAAAGACAGTCAAATGAACTCTCTCTGCTTTTCTTCCAGCTTGTTATGGAATTGTCCAGGTTCCTACCGGACCGTGGTTCTGTCGGAAATGTGAATCTCAAGAGAGAGCCGCCAGGGTGGTGAGTACAGAGCACACTTGTACTTACACGGAACGAATTGGTTCGGAGCCCTTCACACCTCTGCTGGAAGCAGCATGGGCCACAGACAAAACTGACGGAGCCTGGCATTCGGCACTGCTGTGGTTGCAGTCCCAGCTCTGCCTATAGCCTGCAGTGTAACTTTGGACAAGGCGTTCACCCCTCACCTATCTGAGAAACTAATTCTCTTCTAAAATCTTTCCCCTCGTTTCTTGTTTATACAATAGAAATAACTATGTCAAACAGCTTTATAAAGCCTTCTTAGCCATTTTGATGAAAACACCGCCAAAGGTACTTTTAAGCAAGTTATCAGTGAAGAAATTTTTGCATCTAGGGACCTCAATCTCCTAAAAAAGAATGACATTCCTCTAGAAGGTGGCTTCCCTGCATTTTTTTCTATACAACTCCTCAGAAAGTTTTGGAGTGGAGGAAAGTTGTTAGCACCTGAGATGCTGGTGTACAGTGTATGTTCTCGTACTGACAGACAGGATGAGTTGGCATTCATATCTTATTTGCAGCAACAGTCTCCTGCGTAAAGTCTTCTGAGTTTGCTCAATAGCAGAGAAAATGACAGGAAGCTGGATCAGGTTTTAGTTTCTGTCTAAGTAGCAATTTAGCAGTATGGAACACTTTGCGAATGTTCTTAATTAATTCTGGCATTTCCCGGTGAGGCAGGAAAGTGGAAACAATCAGGCCAGGACTGCCTCTTAGGCCCATCTATGTGGCAAAGTTATTTGTGCAGTAAACTAGCCTGTGAGTTTATAGCACACCAGCTACTCTGCAACTTCCCATGTGAACCCTTATCAGATTCAGCTACACCAACCAGCTGCTGGGGGGCCCGGGTATAGATCTTTACCATGTTAGTTATGCCAGAGATGCTGCTTTTGCCATGCAATAAATCTGAGACCGTTTCCTCCCTTCACTTCCTTAAAAAAAAATCAATGTAGATTAAACTTTGGCTTTTTCACATATGGAATGCCTCATCCAGCACAAACAACATTTATTAATATCTGCACGGCCTTCTGAACTGGTTTAGCCATTTTTTTTCTAAAGTACACACCTAGTGAAGCTGCTGTAGGTGACCTCTGAATACGCAGATCTGTGCAGAACGGAGCAAATAGCGTGCTCCATCTCAGCTGGGCTCTCTGCTTGCTGCACTACAAAAGTTTAATCTGTTTTGCAGATGGGCGAAGAACTTGGCAAAGATGAGTGAATGGGGGAATTGGGTATCTGTACCATGCTTTATACATTGCATTAACTCATTCCTCATTGGAAGTGGGAGTGTAAACAAGACCAGACTTTCAGACCTGAGCTCTTTTGCCTTTGTAAGATGCTGCTTTTATGCGCACTGCAGTAAAGAAGATCAAATGTGTCTTTGAATGCTTTTACATCCTGCAGATAGTTTCATAGTAAAGAAAGGAATTTGGATTTCATGAGCCTCCTTCCCCCCTGTCTCCCAGCCGTGCAGGCAGAGAGAAGCTCTTCGGTGTTAGCTACAACTCAGTGTAAGCTGTAGTAGTGCATGTACACACAAGTCCTTCTCACCTGTGCTCATCGCAAGGATCCTAACTTTTCTCTGGTGCTTTAGACACTTCAAACTGCCTCCAAGGTATCAAGAAAACAATACCTCTGCAGGTGGTTCTTTATTTAACTTGCCCTCAGTGAAATCTGTTAGACAATGCGTGGTGGGCTTCAGTCATGCCATTCAGTCCGTGGCATTCAGCCCTGCTAGTATAATAACTGAACAGTGATAATCTTCCTTCCTAAGCAGAGCTGGGGATGATTTCCTATCTAAATCCTTCACCTTTTCAGTTAAACGCCAGCAGTCATAGCAACAGACACGCAAATGGGTAAATACATAAAAAGAATCTACTTCTTTGATGTAGGGAACAGCATGATCAGAGTAAGGGAAATGAGTCAGGTCTGTGCATGGCTCTGCTGCTAACACGCTGTTTGAATCTGTGCTCCATGGTCCAGTGAGGCTGGAAGGTGTTGGCTCTTCACTGCCCAGGGGTTTCATTGCACCTCTCTGCGTCTGGCTTTCTCTAGCTGTAAAAGCAGTGTTATCAGCCTGCAGACACTGCCTTGAGGGTCTTGAATGAGAGATGCTGCTATGTGAGCGCAAAATACGCTGTCAACAGCAGGATGAATTGATATTCGTATTTCTTTCACAATGACTGTGTAGCAAACTCCTTTGCAAAACAGCAGTGTTTGTCTTCCCACATCTGCCTTCATAGAAGAATCTTAAAGCAGTTTACAAGCTTGGTCCATAACAAGCGTATTTATTGGCTAAATATTGATACTTTTACTTTGAAAATGAGGTATGAAGGCACGAAGATCATTGCTCTCTTTAGAGAGTACTCTAAAACATCCCAATTTCTGTGTCTGTCGTTTAGAGAGACTCCATCTCTTCAGTTTTGGAAGGAGAGCTCAGGAGCCCTGGCTTGGGTTGTCAGGTCTAATGGCTTGGTGCTCCGTCCCTGAGTTAGAAGCCCTAGGGGGTCAGAAACTCTAACCTTCGCCATCACAACCTGGTTTTAATCAGCCAGCTCTGTTCTTTTCCCAGAGTTGAAATAAAAACGCTGGAGACTTCCTCGGCCTATGCAGGTTGAGTGAAAGGAAGAGGTACCACTAATCCCTGCTCATAACCTCTCCTCAGATGCGCAGGTCCCTAAAGGATGCTGTGGACACTATTGTGCTTACAGTAAGCAACTGAAAGCCCATCCACTTTGTAATCAAATTGTCTAGGAAGCCCGGTGAGCTGCAATGGCCAGAGGGCACTCATGTGAGGGATCATGTGAAGGCTTTAGCTGTCATTTAGAGGCAGGGCTATTAAAAGTCTTGTGTGGGGCCGATGGAGCTGTTAACCCCTCTTGTTACAATCAGAGCTTTGCTAATCGCGTGGTGGGAGAGCTGCTTTGATCTGAGGGGTGGAGGGGAGAGCGGAGGGGCCTTTTCAAGTGCAAATTTCTTATTACAGTGTCTCAGTTAACCCAGTTCTTTCTCTGTCTTGGCTTTCTGTGGTAATTGTGAGAGCTGCTCACCAGTGCCCTGCCTGTCTGGACCCAAACGAGGAGCAAAGTGAATCAACTCCTGTGGCCAGACATATTTCAAGCAAAGTTGCAGGAAAAGTGAGATGTGCTGCCAATGGCACTGGCTTTTGTACTCTCATCTCTTGTTTATACATTATCACAGGAATTTTGTGTTTGCCAAAGGTACCTATTTGGCATCCCCAGACACTTGACACCACAAAAACGTCTGAGAACTGGACTGAGCCTCCCTGCTGCCCTTTGTGATCATATTTACTGTGTCAAGAGGTGAAATGACAGCAGAGGAAACATTGAGTTTCCTTGAGGACGACCACCTTTGTGGAAGGTCCTCGGGGACAACTCAGCAGCAGATGTTTTTGCTGGGGGTGTTATTGCTCAGTACACGGGTGCCTGTTGTGGCACGGAGCACCTGCCCCATCACACATGGGGCTTGCCAGAGCTGGGTGGCTGTAGCGGAGCAGCAGCAGCAAGCATATCCCACACATTCATACCAGTACAGCTGCCGTCTCGCTTCGATACCAGGCAGCTCATTTCAAAACTTTCTGATGAAGCACATTTTTCACAGAAAAACAGCTTTTTTGTTGGTGTTTTTCTTTTTTTTTTTTTCTTTCTTTTTTTTTTTTTTTTTCACAAATCAGACATTTCCGCTGGGGAAGGAAAAGGGCTGCATGTCACAGGTTTTCAGGCTTTCTAAGCAGGCGCAGAAAAGTCAAACAAAACAATAAACGCATAGAAATGTTCCCTGGCTGATGTCACGAGAAAACAATGACCATTTCCTGGGAGGAGCCCTTGGGGCTGCGAGAGCGTCCCTCGTGTGTGGCAACGTGATCTGAAACCACCTCAGGGCTTCAACAGGGCTTTATGGCCCAGGGAGAGCTGCACGTGGCGATGGCCCGGCATGGAGGCGATGACGGGCAGGCAGGACCGCAGTGGTGAGGGGGGAAATGGAGCGCAGGCGTCGCCACCTGCTCTGAGGTAGGAATGGCACTGAGGGCCGTGGCACTGGGCTTATCTGGCTCTTGCCATCATGCCCTGCCAGCGTCTCTCTGTCCCCCTTGTTGGGTGTGCATGGGGTGGGGTGAGGCTGTTCTGCCATAGCCCTGAGGAGAGCCCTTCAGTGGGTTTGGGCTGCTGCTAGCCTTGGAGACCTCGGTGTCCTGCAGACGTAGCATGAGGGGGCATCTCCCCTCACCTCCAGCCACCCCTGGGTGGAGAAATCGGTAATTTCTCCCTCATAGTTGTCCCAAAAGCATGGAGTGAGGCGTGGAGCCATTGCTATCCCTCACAGCATGTCATGGTGCAGGGCCTGTGCCCTCCCAGCCACCATGTCAGGGCTGAGGGAGCTCCCTGCACCCTCCATGTGTCAGGGACCCTCCAGCACCAATGCTCCCCTCACTCTCTCCCTATTCCAACTCGGGGCTGGGGTTGGGGAAGCTGGGTGTCCACCTGCCGGCCCCAGGCATTGGGACCAGGCTCATAATGGCCCCTGCACCCCACTGGTGAAAATGTCACAACTGCCTCACTCAGCATTCATGAGACTGGCTGGAAAAAATATCGCAAGAGAAAGAGAGAAGGAAGGAAAGGGGCAAAGATAGATAATGGCTTTTCTTTATTTGCCTTTTGCTCTCTGAGTCACGGTTTTCAGTTTTACTTCACAACCGCAAGGGCTAAAACTTCTTTTTTAAAAGCCCTGTGAAAGTCAAGGTTCGCCTGCAGCCCTGTGGCTCTTGGGCTGAGGCTTTAAATACATCCTCGTCACACAGGACGATATCGAGCTGTGTCACAGTATCTTTTTGTACCCAAACCGCTTTCAGCCCTTCTTCCACTTCCTCTCTTTGAAAGCAGCCCCATCTTTTATAAGCGTGTTTTAAATTAATCATCTCTTTTCTGGCCCCGTGCCCCTGGGAGTTAGATTAAACTTGTTGTTTCTGCTTAATTTCAAGAGATGTGAACTGTGTCCCCACAAAGATGGAGCCCTGAAACGGACCGACAACGGAGGTAAGTACTTCTGCGTGGAGCCGGTATGTCTTGCAGTGCCTCCCGGCAGCTGTCCCAGGTGCAATTTTTTTTTCTTTCCGAGCCTATGTCACCAGAAAGGGAAGGCTGGCGGTTTCAGAGGAATGAAAACACTCTGCCTTTTCTTACAAAACTTCACCTTCTGAAATCACTATGGTGAGAAGACCTTTCCCTGGGGGGAAATCTGACTGGCCCCTGGCTGGTATTGAAGCACAGCCCGTGAAATGTGCTGTTTCTTGAGGTTAACCCTGCAGGAATTAGTGCATGATACGTCACTGTTTATGGAAAAATGGATGTTGCTGAGTTATTTGCCTCAGTGATGTGATCCTCAGGTTAATGGAGCCTCAGCCTTGAGTCCCCATCCAAGAGTAGGGGACCAGGACACAGCAAGGTGTTTCTCTCTGTGGGACTTACTTGTGCATCATTGATGCTTGTCAGCCTCTGGTACTGTGAAGTACCGTGGAGTCTGATTTCAGTTGTCAGAGCTAGCAGCTATTGATGCTGCTGGCTGTATGGATCAAACTTGTTTTTCCTCAAAATCTTCTTATTTTTCAGAAAGGCCTCTCTACCTACCTGCCACTTACCTTAATACACTAAGAGCTAAATTAGGCAAGGGGGTCTTTATTATAATAGATCCCATATTTAGAGCAGAAGCCCTAAGTCGAGGATATTTCGTAAAAGTGTCCATTAGGGCTGTCATAAATACTGAGAGCCTTAGTGCGGTAGTAAAAGTACCATGTTGGGGGATTGTTTTATAACTACATAGCATCTTCTTCCAAATATGTTATTATGTGGTTTGGTCAGGTCCCTGTAGACAGGCACAAGAAGTGTTACAAACATGCCACTATACAGAATTATATAGCCCGAGTACTTACAGTGCTGTATGATTCCATATTCATGGAGCTTGGTTCTGCCTGCCCAACTGAGTCCATCCTAATTCTAGCTAAATCTTTCCTGTGCAGTAGGCATACCAGTATGGATCGTCCCCCATAGGCTCCTGACCTTCAAGCTTTCTCAGTTCTGTCCTGATCAGATGGTATTTCGATTTACACATTTGATTTCGGAAGTGTCTCAGTGGATTTAGATTTTAATCTAACTTGGCTTGCTGAGAAAGAGCCTTCTTTAACCATTGATAACAGCCAATAAAGGGAGCTTTGTTTCCACTGGCATGGGACTACACGTCAAACTTGTCCCATCAGCATCATTTACTGTTTGGATGCTTTTCTGGGTTTGGCTAGGTCTTCAGCTCTGGGTCCTAAGTCCTGAGGGAATGTTTTTAAGGGCAATGAGAGCTGTACATTTATTTTCCCAAGGAAATCTCTGCTTTCTTATTTCATCTGGAGGTGGTATCTGTCTATCTTTCTCCCACAAAGGATTTGATTCCTAACCAAGTTACAACAAGCAGTATTTCAAATCTAGCATCTAACTTAAGTTGGCTTCCTTCCTGTACCCTCCTCCTTCTTTCCCTCCCATGCTTGTCTGCAGCCTTGTCTGAGTATAAGACTCCGCTGGATTGCCCCGTGTGAATCTCTGCTCTCTGTCTTGTTTGCTTCTCCAGGGTGGGCCCACGTTGTCTGTGCTCTGTACATCCCAGAGGTGCAGTTTGCCAATGTGCTCACCATGGAGCCAATTGTCCTGCAGTATGTACCCCACGACCGCTTCAACAAGGTAAGGCCTCCTCTTTCTCCTGCTGCCCCAAATGTACTTGCCCTGTCGTGCTTTTCTGTGGTTGTCTGTGTCCTCCATGTCTCCTGTCCAATTTATTTTAATTTCCAGGTACTTAGATCCCTTCAAAAATAACTAACAATGTAAATGTAAATTTTCTTGTAAATAACTTTTGATGTTCTGTGTTCCTCTCCCTTAACTTGACAACCTGAGCAACCCTGCCACTCCTTGGAGATGCATGTTGGTTAATCCATATTTTGATCAGACCCATTTGTTACTTGGGAGAAAAAAAAGATGCATAAGTTTTGTGCATGCCACCAAGAAATAACCCAGAACTGCTGTCGTAGGAAGGAGATGACTGGACACAAGTTATGAGTTCTTGAAGGTTTTGCCTCCTGGAGAAGAATGAGAGTGAAATAGTCTACCTCTATGAGTGACCTTTTTTTTTTTTTTCTTTTTTTGCAGACCTGCTACATCTGTGAAGAGCAGGGCAGGGAGAGCAAAGCAGCCTCTGGAGCGTGCATGGCCTGTAATCGGCACGGCTGCCGGCAAGCTTTCCATGTCACCTGGTGAGTTCCCCGCAGTATCACCCCAGGAACAGCCCCAGCTACTGGTTTTGCTGCTATTTGTTTTTGAGGCTGCACCAAACAGGTGGCATGGGGTTTTGGGCAAATCATACTGCTTTTATTTTAGGCAAGGGGTATCTCATCCTTGCTCAATTTGTGCGGGGAACTTCCGCGGGAAGGCTGAGGTTTCACCAGCAAGCCTTCCCTGGTGAGAATGAAGTCTGGGGATTTCCCTAGGACTGTGAGGAATTCAAGAAGAGAAGAGATGAGTCACAACCCAGGAATGTTCCTTTTCGGCGCAGCACATACAAAAGTATCATCTAGATGATGTGATTTTAAGGGCTGATATCCTCGTGTACCCTGCAGCCTGAAAACAACACTGCCTGTCAGTAGAACATGGGGATTCCCAGCTTTACGTGGATTCCTTGTTCATGATACGTGTTTTGTTGGGATTGTTACTGATCGCCCAGGCCTTAAGAAAGACAAAAATTGCAAAACAATTTGGTAGGAAAGTACTGACAATTTTAAAGATCTTAATATGAATCATAAATAGTCTGAACTCCTTTCAGGGTCTTTGAAAGCTATTTGCCAAGCAGGACAGGAGACTTCAAGACCTTGCCTGGATATCTTGAACTATGTTTTGCTTGTTGATGGGATACGTTTTATGTCTGTACAGTTGGCATTATCCTCCTCTTGATTTCATGTATTTCAGTGCCCAGATGGCTGGCCTCTTATGTGAAGAGGAAGTCCTAGAAGTCGACAATGTCAAATATTGTGGCTACTGCAAGTACCACTTCAATAAAATGGTGAGTTTCTTCATCCCTTCAATGGATTTTATTTTAAGGCATTGTCTTCATTCTAGATTGTATCTGTGCTCTGAGCAGTAAGAAATGCCAGGAATACATAAACAAGGTCTGCAGGATGCTTCTTTTCAGCCATTCAGACAGAGTCACTTAGGAATAAAAATAAATTTATTTATTGCATTTTTATAGCATCTTTAGATTCATTTTCAAAACCACAGGCTTAATTCTTCCATCTGCTTTCCCTGACCCTGTCTTTTATGGTTGAAAATGTCCCAAGAAGTCAAATGGATGTTTTTTCTTAGAAAAAGATGCTAAAGCACTGCCCGTAGGGTAAGAGGCAGCTTGAGACAGGAAAAGAGAGCAGCCAGGGAGTTAGTGTACATCAGGCCCTCTGGGCAGGAGGGTGTAACACAGAACAGCCCGAGCTGTTCTGTGCAGCCTGAGGACAGGGACAGTCCAGAAGAGACCGGAGTCATTCAGGGATGGTTTGAGGGATATTTGGGGCAAAGGATTTCCCCCTATTATTTACAGGACTGAGAGGAATCCTTTCCCTGTTCTGCATAATTAGTAGACACCTGCTCTCCCCCCTGCAGCAAAAAGGAAACTTGATCCTCTCTGTACAGGTTTATCTATCAGTGGCTCCTTTGTTGCTGGCTTTTCCCACTTTCCTTTCTGCTTATCTGTGCTGTCACATGCAGTGACTGATGTCTTGAGCTTCCCCTCAAAGTCAAACTGGAGGACACCTTCCCTGCCCTTCAGGTACCCTCAGTATCTGATACAAGCGGAGCTCTGTATCAGATTTACTGATGTTGAGATAGATAGCAGGATTTCTGCTGGTGCCTGGAGTCTGAGATCAGAGCATCCTTCCATACACATAAACACCCACACCCCACCCAAGACCAAAACATGGACGCTGCTGCTCAGGAGGACTGACTTCTCCACACAGTATTGCTGCTGCCATTTATCTTGTTGTTTACAGAACAGCCTCTTAGCTGCTGTGCCTTTCGTAGAAGCGTCAGTGTGCATGGGTCACCAAAACCCCAGGATTTTTAGGAGTTTTATAATTTGGCCCTGCATGTTTTAGACAAGCCATTTACCATAACATTGCTCACTGTAACAGTGAAAACCAGACTCTATAACAGATTCCTCTCTCTCTCCCTGTCTCCTATCCCTGTCGTCCATCTCTTCCCTTCCCCACTTACCTCAGAAGACCTCACGTCACTCTGGAGGGAGCTCCTTCATTGCTGGAAGACGGAGTCGATCCACGTCCCCTGCTCAAGAGAAGCACGTATCCCACCACGAAAGGCCAAAGAAGGTAAGATCTGCACAGAGCTGTCACTTCAGAGGCAGAGTCGTGTGGGATGGAGGTGAGAAGGGGAAGAGTGTGCAGAGAGCACTGATGGCTTGCTTCTCAGGTGAGCCCTGACTCTGCAAAGAGTTTCACAGTCAGAGGTGTGAGTAGTGGCTGTGTTTCTAAAGACAACACTAGAAATGTGTATGTAAATAGAGCAGCACAGCCACGGGGAATGTGGAGCCAAGTTTGTGTGTTCAGATTATGCCAGAGGGTTCTTGGCAGAACACACTCACGAAATGTGCGACTTTCCCATTTCTAACTTGGGGCAGGTCCACTTTGAGGGTGACATTGTGCTATGGTTTCCAGCTACTGACTTGATCTGTGTGAAAGTACTTTGGGCTGTGGTTTTAAATGCAGCAGCTCAGGAACGTAAACTGGAGGTCGTTGTCCTCAGATCCCAGAGTCCAAGCTTTAGAGGACTGATTAGCAATCTGCATTGTGGCTGGCAGGGTACTTGTAGGCAACAACAGTAGCTAGCATAGCTTAGGTAGTACATTGGTAGTCAGATTGGCCACCTGCTTCAAATCTACTTGTGAAAACAATTTATTTTTGCTGAACAAGTATTTAGAAGAGCACTGAATGCCAGATCTGACAGGTACAACAGTTATTTGTTTAACTGTGCAGGTTAAGACATACTCATCACAACTGCTGCAGTGTTACAGGACATGTTAACAGCACACCAAGGTTCATAATTAACCAACTGACTCACGTGATGAAGGCTCATATTTCAAGGAAAAACAGCAGTGAATGTGTAAGGCAGAATCCCAGCAGACTTTGGGGTTCTGATAGGGGTGCAGGTTCTGATGTGGAAGGGTATATACCTAAAGAAATTAGGAGACCAGAGGCTTGTGAACTGTTTATTATTGTAAAAAATAAATAGCTCTTATAGGTGGGACATGTGCTTTTTGGAGTATTTAGGTTCTAATGCAAGTGACAGCAAACTAAGAAATCGTCCCCATCTGTTGATGTATACAGCTTTTACAATATCAAGAATTCTTAATGTAGTACCGCCGACCTCCTTTGCACCCCATCCGTCCAAAACAGTGCTGTAGGCTCTGGACCACAAATAACTTTTGCAGGAATACTTTCAGGATGGTCAGATAGTTTTTAATACTTTATGGGCCAGATCCTGTTTGTTTGGTTTTTTTTTTGCTAGGAGAAATCCAGAATTACTCCACCAAGAAACCTCTAGATTTATTCCACTGTGGTCAAAAGCCAAATTTACCGTGTTGCGTGAACCCAGTTGGTGATTCCCATTCAAATCGTGGTGTGAATTTTTCCAGTCTTGCTTTAGGTGTCTGGCTGTTTTCTTTTTTGTTTGTTTGTTTCTGTCTTGTTGCAGTAGACGTCCTCACAATCAATACATCATTATGAATAGTAATAATAGTGACCCACATCCAGAAACAGCCCAGTGACAAGCTGGTGGGTTTTGTGGCTGAAGGCTGATGGATCCCAGCCCAGTTTCCCAGGGACAAGGGCATCCAGGCTTTCAATAAGCGTGGCCATCAGTTAATACCTGCTGGCACCCTTCTGCCAGGCCCAGCTGAGAGTCCATAAACCATGTGGGCAGGAAAGCAGTCTCCCTCTTTATTTACAGAGGTTATCCCTCACCACCCGGGTTGGAGCACTGCCCACCTTGCCCACTTGGTGTCTGGGGAGCCTGCCCAAACCCTTTCCCTATAGGTGGCAAACAGGCAACCCTCCCCTCCCCAGGCTGCACGTCCAAAGCCGTGCCCACCCCGCTGTGACACCGAGGCAGTAAATTTCCAACTGCCGACGAGGCTGGAAAACGTATTTGGAGTATTTGCTCCCCTTGTGTGTTCAGCTGCTGCGAGGCGAGGAGGAGGGAGAAAGAGCATCTGTGCCGCGGGCCGGGAGCAGCGCTTGGCACAAGGTTGGCGCTGCGCTGGAACGCGTTATTTTTAGCAGGCAGAGGGGGTGGCGAGAGGGCAGGATCGGGGTGATTGGCGGCGGATTTGAGAGCTCAGCTGTAATTATAACGGGCAGACGGTGCAGGTCCCAGGCTGGGGGCTGGAGGCGGGTTTCTATATTTGCACAGCTTCTGCTGGCGGGGTGGGAGCGCGGTCTCGTGGCCGGCAGGTAGGGCAGGGGAGCGCCGCTTCCCGGCTCTGGCTGGAAAGCAGGTCAGCGCCAGGGGGAGAGCGAAAACAGGAGGACTGCGGGTTTATTTATAGGCTTCTCAGTGGCGCTTGCCACTATTGTTAGCCTCTGGGTTCCTCACAAACGTGCAGAGGCTCCGTCTCGCTGCTGCCTCGCTGCTCTCCCCTCCTGGCTGCTCGTAGTGCTTTGAGCAGCGGCTCCGGCAGGGGCCCCGTCAGGGCTGGGGTCTCTTGGCACGGCCACAGCCGAGTGCAAGATCCTCTCCTTCCTCTTACAGAGGGGAAGCCAGCCCGGAGAGGGGCGCGAGGGGTGCAAAGCAGCTGCGTGGGCAGGGTGAGGAAGGCTGCTGGAGGTGCTGGGCTGTTTGCAGGGCTGGGGGGGGTGCCGGGGTGCAGGGAGGACGGGCGCGAGGCCGTGTGAGCACGCAGACTTTAAAGAGGTACCCAAGGAGGAGGCTGGACTTCCAAAAAGGTTTTGGAGTCCGTGACCAGCAGTGCGTGATCTCCTTGCACGTGTTTCAGGGGTGCTGGGCGCACTGCTGTGCCGACCAGGAGCAGAGAGGTTTTGTCTTGAGCCTGTCCAGCTGCACAGACAGCCAGTCCCATCCCGCAGAGCTGCAGGCGGTGCTGGGGAGCTGAGCACTCAGCAGCAGAGCAAAATGCATGCAAGTCCCCAGTCTGCAGGTGCTCCCTTCCAGCGCAGGGCTCTCCGGCTGTTTTTTTAGAGGAAACCTGACTGAGGGGCACTGGATTTAACCCGCTGGCTTCAGTGGGAGAAGGAAGACAGCAGAGACTCCGGATTTGGACTCCTAAACCCTTCTGTAAAGCGGCTTGGCATTTGTGAAGAGTCTTGTTCTCCACGGGACAAGGGACAATTGTGATGTGGGACTGCAACCAACGTCAGGATCCCCCGCCCCTCACAGGCACAAATGATACCAGCCCAAGCATTTCCTTCTGTGCTGTCCTGAAAATGGGAAGGCTCCAGGCCCTGAGTTTTCCTCAGAACACACCAGGCCTTAGAGAAACCAAACCCATTTATTTCTTTGGGCTGGGTATTGCCATGTGTGCGCTCTACCCTGTGGGAGCCTTCGCAGGGTTTGTTTAAAAAAAGAAAGAAGAAAGAAAGAAAGAAAACAATAGCCAAATACCAAGAAAACGCTGGATGACGCACAGGGGTTGAATGAAGTACAGATGTTCTGTCACCTATATTGTCTGCTGGAAATGCACAGAAAAAAATCACCACACTTGGTGGAATGAAATCTGTCCCCGCAGGAGCGGCCGAGCACGGACTCCGAAACCCTGCAACATTCGGAGGCACAAACCCCACCAGGAGAGACCTCATCCAGAGCTGTTCTTAGGGAGCACAGGGAGCCCATGAGCAAAATCGGGGGACTTTTTAATTTGGATAGGGGACATCGTTATGGGAGGAGCAGGGAGGAACAGTCCCTGTCCTGGAATACACCTTGAGCTCCTGAACTGCCTCCGGAGCTGCAGGGGGGGACTTAATGGGGACACCAGACCTGTGGCTGTCCTGCCCCTTCTCCCTGCAGCCCCCAGTCCCGTGGTGGCTGAGCAGATGCACGGCAGAGCCTCCCTCCCCACCGCCCGTCCGTCTGCCTGTCCGTCTGTCTGTCTGTCTGTCTGGCCCAGATGCCAGCAGAGGAAATGAGCCGCGCTGAAACTCAGCACACTGCAGAAGCTGTGCTGGGCTGAAACCTAAACCCGCGGGGTTCTGTGAGGGGCTTTGTGCTCGCCTCCGAGTTGGTGAGGGAGGTCTGCCTCTCGGGGCTTTGTTTCCACGCAGGCACCGAGGAGCCAAGCGGACGATTTTTCCGATTGGGATGCAGGTGGCTGCTCACGAGACACAGTGTTTCGGGGAGGGAGTGCTGGACCTAGATCTGCTCTCTTCTAGCTGTAATAGCCTCGTTTTGTAGCATCCTTGCCTGGCTTGCTGGGGCCTCTTACGCAGGTGTTTCGCCACCCCCAGCCAGTCCTTCAGTTAGCAGGGGCGCAGCGACAATTTGAGATCACAAATTGAGATCACAGGGGTTTGGTGCCCCTCTGCCCGGTGCTGCCTTCCTCCTCGCTGCGGCTGCCATGGCTGCAGCCCAGAGCCAGGCTTCCACCTCCTCCTCCTCTGGGCAGGGAGTGCAGAGAGCCTGGGAAAGAGGGAGGGAGCAGCAGAGCCCGCTTGGCTCTTCCCAGCTCCTGGCTCTGCCCTCCCTCCTTCCCCTGCCCAATCTACTTTTAATGATCCCACTGCTGGTGTCCAGCAGATTAGAAGAGGGGGCTCAGGGAAGGGGAGACGGCGGTGGGGGGAGCGAGAGGGAGCTGTGCACAGCCCTTTTTGGCAGCCGGAGATCCTGTTTCATTCCTCCTGCGCTGGGGAGCTCGAAGGGAGATTGTGGCGCTGGCACGCCCCCGATGCGGCCGCGCTCCCCCCGCCGCAGGCCTGGCCTGCTCCGTGCCCACATGCCAAGCCCCAGCTGCTCGGCCCTGCATGGAGAGAGTTTGTTTTCCACCGAGGTTGTTGCTGGGGGCAGGTTCATGTTCCCTGCAGACCGCAGCTCGCCCAGCCAGCCCGCCTGCCGCAGGGAGCGCCGAGCGGCTGCAAGGTAGGGCCCGGCTTCTGCCTGCAAAGATGGGATGGGGGCGGTGGAAGGTTCCCTGTGCCCGCTGCATCCTCCCTGCTTCCTCCTCTTCCCCTGAGTCCTGCTTCGTGGCACAGCCAGGCGAAGTTCTGGGCCCAGAAAAGCCAGGTGGGGAGGGTCACTTGAGATGCGGGGGGCCGGTGCTGCTTCCCTCCTCTCCTCTCACCCTCCCCTCTCTGTTTGCACCCTGCGGCTCGTGCAGGAAGCATTTGAAGCCTTCCGGTTCCTGGAGAGAGAACCCACATGTTTAAAAAGCCGCTGGTGCGAGCTGGGGAACGCCCCGGGTTGTCTTAGTGCGTGTCAACACGGGCAGGAGGGACTGAGCACCAGGACCGACCCAGGGCCTCGGTCCTTGCACCCTGTGCAGAACCTCCACTGGGTAAAGCATTAATTGTCCTGCTCGTTTAGCCCAGGGCATTAATTGTCCTGCCTGTTTAGCCTAGAACGCTGCATTTCTCCAGTGATACTGAAGAAGATGTCAAATCCTGTTGCCTGAGGACCCAAAAGCATTAGAGAGCAGCTGGAGGGGGCAGAGGGGTCCTGCTGGGTGCACGAAGGCAGCGAGCACCCGGCTCTGCAAAGCTCGGGGGCTGCTGGCTGCAGACTGAGAGCTCCCGGGCTCCATCCCCTGTGGGTTTCTGCAGGAGCTGCACAGAGCCTGGATAAGGAGATGCTGTGGGGTGGGGAAAGGCACTGGGTGGGCACGGCAGAGGAGCAAGGTGAGCGGTGGGCACGGCCGGGGGCTGTGTGTGGCACGGGTCGGCTCCTCAACGGGCTGCGGCGGCCCTGGGTGCAGCGCAGCACTTTGAGCAGAGCACGAAAGCCGGGCTCTGTGGGACAGATTTCCTGCGTAGTTCAAAGTGCAGTTGCTCAGCACATGGAGTCAGGGCAGGATCTTCAAAAGAGCTCACTACCCAGCGTTTCGGAAAACCTGATCGTTTATCCGAGCATCTGAATGGGAGCGGAGGGTTCCAGAAATCTGGTCCCTATTGTGCAGGCTGGCTTCTTGCTGAATGCGTGCATATGTCCGCACTCCTACATGCAGCCGGGGGACTGCTCAGTTAGCGGGTGTAGGCTCTGCACCGCGAGGAGAGCTTTTTCAGACAGCAGACAGCCAGGATTTTGAAGCTGGAGGATGTGAGTTCGGTTGCTGCCATCACAGCGAAGCTGGGGGAGGTTTTATGGTTCACAGTGGTGACAGTCAGGACGTTCCTGCCTTTCCCCACACGTGTGTGTGTAGGTGTGGAGGTTCCTTGTCATTAGCCAGAGTGGCTCGGCTCTCTTTTCTCTCCTCTTGACTTTGATTTGTGAAGTTAAACGGTTCCAGGGCTGTCTCGTTAGCGTTTGCAGCATCATGTTTTAGTCCCGCCTGTTGCACCTTTATGAGCGAAATGCATTTGGGGCTCGGAAGATGACAATAAGCTCTGTGGTATTCAGGAAGTTGAAGGACCCGAGTTTGTGCAGTTATTTGGCAAAACGTTTTGCAGGGAGGGTCTGGCTCCTGCTTCCATTTCTCTCTTCTCTGCGTGGCTGCAAGTGGGCGACCGTGTGTCCGGTGGGGCAGGGTGCCTGCCTGCCTTCTCTGCCTGAGTTTTTGGATGACTTGCTGTGAAATCGTTGCAAGATCTCTCATCCCACGTGCCCTGCTTTCTCCTTTTGTAAAACGAGATGCGGATATGAAGAAGCTCTCCTGAGCTCGTTGAAATTCTCTGCTGCGTGCTACCAAGTGAGTGCAAATCGTTCCTGCTGGTGGGATAACGAACAACCGGTCCCAGCCCTGCCACTGAGAGGCACGTAGCCTGCGACAGGCGTAACTCTGCGCCACTGCTTCCCATCTTCCTGTCCTAGATAGCCCACGAGACTTGGGCAGTATTTATAGCACGAGAAGCCCCCGAGTATTTAAAACATCGTGAGATTTAGTCAAGATTTCATTTAAGTTCGTGTCTCAGCACTTAGCTTGTAGAAATCACATTCTCAAGCTTTTCTCATTCAGTGCCAAAGCTGTAAATGTGTGCTGAAGAAAGGGGGGAAAAAAGGGGAAAAAAGATGAGAAAAAACAGAGATCCTTGCAAAATACTGTAGCTCCAGGAACTGAGGCTTTAGCAGATATGGCAAACACCAGGAGTCTGGTGATAACATGATGGGGATGGGTGGATATCGGGAGCGCTGCTGGTACTCGGTCGGACACCCAGCAGGAGCAGCGAGGCTTTGGCTGGATTTGCCTCCCTCTTCCACCAGCTCATCCCAGAGAAAGCCGCTGTGGCCTGGTGGCGGATTTACGCCGGCGGGGTCACTGGTGGCTGCGGGTGGGCCTCGTGTCCAAGGGCACTGAGAACTCGGCCAAAGCCACGCTGAGAGGTGCCGGTATCTGAAGTGCTTTTGCTTCACCTCTGCATGACTTCACGCCTTCTTGCTCTAGCCTTTTTCTCCTGCCCCTTCTCCTCCCCCCCCCCCCTTTTTTTTTTTCTTTTTACATTTAACTTATTGTTTGTAAGCTAATTATTCCACTTTCTTCTCTCAAAAAAAAAAAAAAATAATAAAACACCACAGCAGAGCTCATCCATTACTGCAGTTGCATCTTCCCTCTGCCAGCATCCCATCTCAGGGCTTTGCCTGCCTGAGGAAGCAGTCAGCATCCTCCTGGAGAGTCAGTGAGCTCCTAGTGACTGCCCTGCTCTGAACACACCTTTGGTGGACAGGGAGGGCTTCAGCTTCTAGATTAAAGCACCCATGTGAGGGAGCAGTACCAGAGCAGGCATTCTTTCCCCTAAAAAAAACCAAGAGGATGGATTTTTCTACCTCTCATCCAGGTGTTTGTCTGACAGCAGATCTCTTGATCCACAGACCAGTGACCACACCGGCAAGGCTGGAATTGAGCACAAAAGTTTCCACAGCTCCAGCCAAGCAGGCCGTGCCTTTAGCTGACCCCAGTAGCACAGAAAAGCTCCCGTTGTCAGCCAGCTTTGTCCCTACAGGAGCACACGGGTGAGGAAGACCGTGAGGAAGCAGGAGCATGTGATGGAGCACGCTCTCCTATCCTGCCACCGTGCCTGCCAGCTGGCTCGGGCATCCACAACCCCCACTGACTTCGGTGGGAGCCATGGCCTGTCACAGGCGTGTGTTTTCAGTCCATTCCCTGAAAACATCTCGGTTTTAGCATAAACATCCAGATAGCAGGACGCAAGCACAGCCACTTCGGTTGCAGTGCGTTCCCCAGGAGACCGTAGCAGCAGGGTGGGCAGCGCTCCGTGTTTCTCAGGCCACGATTTTTTCCTTGGTTTGCAGCTTGAAGAATCCCATCTTTGTGGGGTTTTAGTGAGAGAGAAAACAGGATGAAGAAATCAATCTAACTAGTCTGGCTGCAGTTAGCAGAGATGGACCCAGCCCAGCTGTTCTCTGCTGGGAGAGGAGGTGGGGAGGATCTCTGGGTTGGATTCAAGCGTGGTTTCTGAGATCTCCCCCGACTGATCTCTCTACCTGTGCACGTGCAACACGTGCTGGAGTCAAGATCCTTCCGCTGGCTGTACAGGGTGTATCCGAGAAGCCTTTGAAGAAGGGAGAGAGCGAGGATAAGGGGGCACAGAGCCCCTTTGGGGAAATAGCAAGAGGAAAGCTCAGGTTTCTTGAAATCAGCCAGAGCTTGTTAAATCCTTCCCTATCATCTTACCATAAACTGATTCAGGGGCTTCTGTTGATATTCTGTGCTCCAGATGTTGGCTGCAGCTGGGGCAGAGATAGTGGGACGCTCCCAGCCAGAAGCTGGGGCGTGGGGGAAGGGATACTGGGCTCTTGTGGATGGGTGGAGAAGGGAAGAGGAATATGAATGTATGGTTGTAAATCCACCCCTACACACCCTCCTTTCTTTTCCCTTACAACTGCTATTCTCAGCAGAGGAAAAGAGCCTTCCAGTATTCTCTGATTTCTTTTGCAGAGTCGTAAGGACAAGGAAAGACCTAAACAGAAGCACAAAAAACGTCCAGAATCTCCCACCAGCCTTACGCCAGCCTCAGTGCCCGTCGCTGCAGAAAAGGTACCAAACCCGCAGGATGCGAGCGCGTGAGTGCGGGGTGGGGAGAGAGGGAAGGAGGAAGCCACCAAGGCTGGCTTTCCGAGGAAGTGGGAAGGATGGTGCAGAAGAGGAGAGAAAGAGCTTTTGTCCACTTATTTCGATTCCTGATTCGTCACATTCTCACTCTCTCTGCCTGCCTCCCCACCTCAACACCCGCCTTGGGAACTTAATGCGGCAGCTGTCTCGGTTTCTGTCAGCACTGACGACACAATCATGGAGCTGAACTCCCAAGTGATCGAGCTGGAAGTGCCAGCCTGTTCTGCAGCAGATGTTCAGATTTAAAGCTCTTGCAGAATAGATAAATATCCAGGCTTTGGCCTTTTCTATTGCCACATGGTAATCAGCTCAGGCAGGTAGGTAAGCAAGGCAAGCTTGTGGGAGGAGGCATTATCCTTTATTAGACAAACTGATAGAGCTAGGGGGAAAAACCAGACAATCTTACATGCATGTAAGATCTTCGAAGTGCATAGTAGAGGTCGCTTTACTGTGTGAGACAACGCGAGGTTGGGTCCCATTTAATTCCTCCGTTTCAGTAAAATGAAGGCAGACAGGCACCGTGTGGTGGCCTGTTTTGCTCCTGAGGTAAGAAGAAGGAAGGTTTGGCTGCCCAGAGTCTGCTCAGTGCCCAGGGCTGGTGGGGCAGTGGCAGGATGTCAGTGGGTTTCTGCTCTTCACTGCTGGAGCTGTGCTGCCAACGTCGGCTCTTGCACCTGGCTGTAAATCAGGACAGCCCTGAGCTTTCTGTAACTCATGCCGGATCCAAACTCTAGCAAAGCAGAATAGCCACAGTGGAACTTGCCTCAAGCCTGCATGCAACAAGGTGAAGGCCAAGTTTGCAGTTTTTCAGTGTCAGGGAACAAGTGAGGTTACTCCAGCGTGTGGACCTTTGGAGTTGTGCCCCCCTCTCTGTAGTGGGAAAGCAAATTAATGCAGCTCCTCAGCAGGGCTGTTCTGGTGTGAGACTATGATTAGGGCCGAGCTCCTGCTAGAGCAAATAGATAACATGTCCCAGGAATGTCCTTTTGGGCACAGAAATGCTACTTGGAAAGGCTCGTGTGCCCGATACATGGCAGGGCTGCCTTGTGAAACTGAAAATTCACAGGCTAGCAGGGTCTGCAAGTGTGAGAAGCGCTGCAGGGGCAGTCTGGAAGAATGAAAGCTCCTGCTGATCAGCACAGGGTTGTTCTGGGTTGGGACTGGAGAGGTTTTTCTGTCTTCTGCGTGAGGCCAAGCGTGGAAGCAGGGAGAAGATGCAGTTTAGAGCTGAAATGGCAAAGGCAGCCTTAGGCTGGGAGAAGCAGAAAGCTGCAGGAGGACGGAATGGAGGACTAGCTGCGAGCTGCAGCCACTCCTGGCTTACCTGTACCCGTGTCGAGGCAGCTCAGCTCTGGCTTTTGGGAACAGCAGATTCACCCTGTGAACAGAGCTGGCGGGAGCTGATGGCCTACCAAGATTATTTTCAGACTAAACTGAAATCCAAACCCTGACTCTTGGCCAGCTGGAGTGGTTGTTAGACACTTACCCACTGTCTCCTCCAAAGCCCTGCCAGACCTTTATAAATGAGGAGGGAAGGGTGCAATTGAGTTTTACAGGCAGCTTTCAACTCTTTGTAAGCTAAAATTCAGGAGATCCTAATTACTGTAGCTGTGCTTGAGTGACAGGGTTTTAGTGTTTCCCTAGGGAGTTATTATTAATCCTCATAACAAAGAATGTATTTCCCTTGCATTTTTGTGCACAGTTTCTCAAAGCATTGTTCAAGCTCTCTGTTACCAAAAGCATCCTGCACAAACCCCTCGGGGTGGTTGCGTGAGGCTTTCTGGAGAGTTGCACCAGCGCAGCATTGCAGCGGTTAGACTAATGTAAAGCTCTGAGAACACGTTCATGCATTAATGTACTGTGTCCAAGCAGTTTCCTCTCTGAAGCCCAAGCCATCTTTGTCCTTTCTGGGTTTTAGCTTAGTGCTGCTCGTCCCAGCAGTGTGCTGGAGGGCGGGTAGGGTACACGCAGCAAAACCAAAGCTGGCAGTGGTGGTGTGACTCTGCAGAACAGCACTGCTGGTCCCTCTTGTGCCATCGTGTCCCACTTCCTCATTCCCTCAGGCAACCCCACCTCTGGGTTCCCGTTTTTCTTTAACTTTGCAATCCAGCTTTATTTTTCAATTCCAGTTTTCACCTACTGTGGTGTCCACCCTGTGCTCCCCTCTTGAACCGTTCAGTCATGAAGGTCCTTTGATGTGGTTTCCTCTGGAAATCGGTTGTGCTAGACTTCTGACTTCTGCCAGAGTTCTCAGTGTCTCACTGAAGTGCTTCCCTGCGCCTTCTAGGAACCCAAATGCCATTAATCCCTGACACTGGGACCTGACCAGACGTCCGTGCCCCGTCCGTGCAGTGACGAGCTCTCACTGCCTCACTCTGGTTTTGGGGATGAACGCACTGAACACACAGCGGTGGCCTCAGCTCTCATCTACACCGGAAAGTGAAACTAGGGTGTGAATTCACAGCACATAAATGACTTTTCGTAATACCTCTTTTGAGCTCTCCTTCTGCCTCTGAAAAGCGTCCTGAGGCAATGCCACTGCCACTGCTCTCAAAGAGGAGTAAATCTTGCTTGTGGGGCCCAGGAGCATCCCTGCAAGAGAGCAGATGGACTGAAAATCCCCCAGAGGTGCTCCCAGGCTGGGGTTTTTGGATGGATTAGGAGGGATTGTGCTGGATATAGACTCTGGTTTGTTGTCATGCTGGCTACCTGCAGCTCCTGCAGACTTTTTGGGGAGTGGGAGGGAAGCAGAAAGCATCCCCTCTGCGTAATGGTGTCTGGCTGTAATAGCTCCTAGCTTTTTCATGTGGTCCATCCCAAAACCCCAAAGTGCTGCCAACTGGTAATGCTTTTGAAAAGCCTCTTGGAAAGATGGCATTCGTGGGGAAGGCCTGGGGCAGAGCAGGGTTTCTTGCTAGGGGAAGAGCAATGAGGCTCACCAGCAAGCCCTGGCAGCCGGGGCTGCTCCAGCTCTGCAGCCGCACGCTGCCAGATGCATTCAGCAGGCGGTTCCTGTGCTTGGGGTCTGTGCTTGGGGTCTGTGCTTGGGGTCTGTGCTTGGGGTCTGTGCTCGGGGTCTGTGCTCGGGGTCTGTGCTCAGGGTCTGTGCTTGGGGTCTGTCTGTGGAGCTGGAGCTCGGTGTTGGCCGTCCGTGTCAGCGAGCACACCGGGCGGCACGCACCGAGCCTCCCCTCTCCCCCCCGCCGCCCCCGGGGAGCCGTCCTGCCGCTCTCTGTTGCACTTGCAGTAAATCTGCGGGATCGCAAGCCACCCCAGCTGCCTCCTCCTGCCAGCTGTAGACATCACGATCACTTGTTGACACACACTCGCACATGCTACGTGTTTTGGGCCGCAACATCTGGCTCGCTCTGGGTTTGGTAATTGAAGCCGCGGATGCCAAGGGCTCCCCGCACCCACCCCCATCAGGTGCTGGGAGAGGGAGCGCAGCAGGGCCAAGGGCTGCGGCTGCAGAGCCACCGGCGGCAGGGAGGTTTTCCAGGTTTCCCACTGTTATTTGAGCTCTCGGCGTCTACCGGCAGGCCTGGGGCTGACGGATCCCGGGAACCTCTGCGCCGCGCTTTGCTCGGGCAAATCCGGTAGCGGTGATGGGGAAGGGGCTTGTGGGGGGAGGCTGCTCCTTCCCCCTGCTGTCAGAGCATGTCTCAGCACGGATGTTCGCAGCGAGCATCCCTGAGCCTTCTAGCATCCCTTGTCCTGACACGAGTGTGAATTTACCGGGGACATCAAGGAGTTAAAGGCACAATCTCCAGCCCATCCGTGTCTTCTGCCCCTGCCCGTGAAGACCAGCAGCACGGCGCTGCCTGATCTCTCTGCTGACAGGGTTCAGCTACAGATGCTGTAGCTCGTAGGAGCGCTTTGCCCAAGGCTCCTGGCAGACTCATTTGACCTCTACCGAGCGATCCAGCCGGGGAAGGCAGCTGATGCTTACGGTCTGCCCGGGCGGCTGCTTCAGCACATCGCTCTGTGCCGAGTGTGCTGGAGGAGCTCCTGCTCTCGTCGCATTGTTCCTTGTGCTGCGTCCTCCCTGCTTCCCCTCGCCAGTAGTTTAATCCAGGGCAAAGCAGCTCTGTGTGTTTTCGAGGCTGCACCGGCCTCCCCCACCCCTTCTGCATTTCGTCAGTGGTTCCCTCTAGGAGCTCGCCCCGCCAATCAGGAGGCAAAGAGATGCTCTTCTGATTTCCCATAAATAAATTAATGAATGAAGAGCTTGGGTGCTGCACAGTGTCACAGAGAGGCCGGGAAACAGGTACGGCCCCTCGGGGGACAGCGAGTGCCGGGGGGAGGAGGTGCATGCATGCCTGTGCTCGGGTGCCCGCGCGACTTTGGCTCACTTCTCCTGGCTCAGGGGTGAAGGCAGGAGTTTCCCCGCCAGCCTGTCACCTCCAGCCGGGGCAGCAGGCTCATTCCGATGACGTTTTGTACTTGGTTGCTTAAAACAGGGCTTCAAAACGCAACTGCTGCCTCATTTTGAAAGGGAGCTCTCGCTTCCCCAGCGCTTCCCTGTTTTTTTTTTTTTTTCTCCGCAGCCTGCTCTCCCCCATGCACACCTGTTTGCAAAACACACAGAACGTCAGCGTTTCTGCACATGCACACGTACCTACAGCTTTCCGGGCTGGAGAAAAGCCAGTGGTCTAGAGCTTCAGACCTCTGTGTATGTCCAACGTAAGCAGCCAGCCTGCAGTTTTCTCCAGCCCTGCCTCCTCTAGGCAGCAGCCCTGAGCTGGAGAATCTGCTTCCTTAGGGAGGTGACGGGATTGCAGCCCTCGTTACTATTATTAATATTGGCATTAAGGGAGCGGGGCCCCTCCCCTCCAAATCACGGCCGTGTTGTGCTTGGCCGTTCTCGTGTGTCTCCTGGAAGGCTGCAGTGCCACACAGAGCTTGCAGGCTCCACGGAGCAAAGGGGGGGAAGAAACAGAGGCACGGGGAGGGGAAGTGATTTAGGGCGGTTTCAGTTTCCCTCTTTGCTCCCCAGCTGCAGTGCCTGGGCCCTCGCCCCAACGTGCAGGCTCCCTGGGACGGCTGCTGGAGAAGGGCTCCCAGTGGTGCAGAGGGCTCCCGGTAGCTCCGTACGGTTCCATCTGCCGTGACCTCTTTGGCAAACACTATCTAGGATAGCATTTGGCTGTAGGTAGTAAAATCCTGCCCCCAAATCTCTGGGAGATTGTCGGGGAGGTCTGTGAGGTCAGATCAGCCCTGCAGGTGAGTGTCCAGCCATCCACCGCCAGCTCAGCCTCTCTCCCTCCTCTTTTTTTTTTTTTTTTTTTTTGCCTTTAATTTCACAATTAAGATTTATTTCCCAGCTCAGGTTTCCCCCTTCCACCCTGCACTAATTCATTACTTGCCCTGCACTCCCTTCCTGACACTCCAGATTTATAACATGTCTCCTCACGTGGTTTCCCCCTGCCCTCCCGTGGCCCCGTGCACCTTGTGGGGAGCTCCAAAGAGAGAAATTTATGGAGGGAAAATTTGGGGCTTTGCATATCTGCCGGGACATGAGCCATCTCGTTCCTGTGACTTTGTGAACGCTCTCAGGACTTCCCGTAGCCCCCAGGCACCGCTCTCCTTTCCCCCTCCAGGCAGATGTGGAAAGTCGGAAAGATTTTCACGCTCCCTCTGAGCTCATAAATCAAGAAGGCTTAATCTCCTACATCCAGGAGTCTGTGATGAGAAAATACAGATTCCCCCTTCTCCCCCCCCTAATTTCCACCACTCCCTTCCTCCTGTCTTTCATATTCCCGGCACATCTGGTGTGTGTTAGGCTGCCAGCTGTTGCATTGTGCGGAGTGATTAAACCATGTGGGAGGAATGGGGGAAGATTTTTATCTGGGCATTCATGAGTCTGCATTACAAGCCCTTTTTTCTTTAGCTCTCCCTAAGAAGAGGTCATCTGGAGTCAGGGGTAGTGGAATTTCAGAAAGGTTTTGTGCGTCCCCGTGTCTCCCCTGTATCTGCTCTCAGTGAGAAGTAAAAGATGTCGGCGTTAACGTGCAGGTGTTGTGTTTTGGGCTGTGGCCATCAGGTTGGAACCATGTCTATGATATCGATTTGGTTGCGGTAATACCTTGCAGGAAGCGATCTCTGAAGGCTTTGAAGTGACTTGAAGGTGAAGGTTCCACATCCTAGCGCGGGTGCGCCGAGGAATCTGGTTTTCAGTTCATCCCCCTCTGCCCAACTCCCACACTTCTCTCTCTCCTCCCAGGCTCCTGGATTTCCACGCATCTGCCCAGCCTCTTCATCCCCCTGGCTTCCCTGTCTCCCGGAGGCTTATATGGGGTTTGGGGAGCATCTGTTGTGTGGTCAGATGCTGCTTAACAATGTCACTGTGTGGAATATTTGCTGTGGTAGATTTGGAAAGCCCCAGATGGGCAGTGGAGGGGTTTGGGTGGGTGCATTGGGAATCTCCCATCACAGCAGAAGGGCAGGCAGGTTCTCCTAGGCGGGATGACCTTGTGGAGAGCAGCACACCTGAGAGATGCAGCTGAAATATGTGCTTGAATCGCAGCAGTTTTCAGATTTTCTTTGGGCTGAGGAGCCCTCAGAGGGTGGGTGCTCCTCTCGGCCACGGTGCAGGGATCTCTGGTGTCTGTGCTGGGATGGTCAGCGCCCTGTTTAATTCCCTGCAGTGAGATGGGATGAGTGAAATCCCTAGGAGTATAAGGACTGATGCCACCAAGGAGCGGTGGAGGGGAATGCTGCTTTTCTCCTGTGAGTAATGTGAGCTGGCCGTCACTTCGTGGGCAGGGGGAGCAATTACTTCTCATAAGGGGAAATGGATAAAAAGAGCCCCTGCTGCGGCCACATCTGGCCCAAATGAGTGACCTCTGTGCTTGCTGCTCGCCAGGGCTCCACCAGCCACCATGAGGGGAGCAAAGAGACCTCAGAGGTCGGGAGATCGGAGGTGAAAGGCAAGAAGTCCTCAAGCCATGGCAGCAGCCACAAAGGGAAAAAGACGGGAAGTGGGAAAAGCTCGGCGGGCTTCAGCTCAGCTTCCTCCAGCGGGACCTTCCAGCCTGCAGGTAAGGGGCAAAGGAGAAGCCAGGGAAGAGGGGATGGGGGTGATGCTTCACTTCACCGTTAAGCCCTCTGAATCTTTGCTCATTGCTCTGTAACCCCTCGAAGAGAAAAGGGAGAAGTCTCCTTGCTACTCGCTCCATGCACAGAGGGAATAACCGAGTGGGATGAGTGTTACAGCTCCCCTCCTGCGCAGGCCTGCAGCACTGCAAGGCAGAACAGATCCAGATGTCTGAGCAGAGGGAGGAGGGAAGGGGACACCGCGCGCAGGCAATATGGGCAGCACCTGCCCTCGCCTCCGTAGGTGGTACTGTCTGCAGGAGTGCTTTAAGGAGTGCCGGGGGAGAGACCTGAGCCAAAACCTGATACCCGGGCTCCCCTGAGCTTTGAGTTGAAACCTTGCAGGGCTCCCATCTGCTCTGATGTTCCTCGGTCCTTTTCCGAGCTGTTGTCAGAACCGCTCGCGTGCTCCATCTCCTGGGACCCTCATCGGGGCGGGAGGGAGGGTGGTGGTGCAGGGCCTCGGGGAGCACACACACGCATGTTTGGGTGGATGAAGCTGCTTTGTGCACCGCTTGTGCTCGCCAGAGAGCATGAGAGCAGCTGGGGGAGGTGGACCAGGGCTGGGAGGTGACAGAAGCGTCCTTCAGCTCAGTCTCTGGCCTGTGCCAGGGGACCTGCCTTGTGACCGTGCTCTCGTTGCTTTGCGGGCTGAGTTATTGCCACTGCGAGCCTTCCTACATCTGCTTCCCCTCTGCTTCCCCCAGGCACCTCCTGCAGCTCCTTGCAGTGCTCCCAGGATTTCGTGACATTCCCCAAGCTCGAGCAGGACGACGAGAAGTACCGGAAGCCTGTCTCTTCCTCTTCGTCTTCGCACTGCTCCCCTCTGTATGAAGGCCAGAAGGGGGATATCTTTGAGCAGAAGGTGATCTTCTCAGGCTTCGGGTCCATCATGCGCTTCTCCACCTCGGCCGTGAGCCAGCAGCGAGGCCGTGATGCCTCCCCTGTGGACTACAAGGCCTCGAACCCTGTCAGCGGCCCTTCGGTGGGGAGCAGCGGGGCCGCGGGCGGCAGCGGCAGCAGCAGCAGCAGCCACAAGCGCATGCCGTCCCTCAGCATGGAAGAGGGCGAGGTGCTGAAAGAAAAGAAGCACAAGGGCAGCAAGAAAAACAAGCATGGGCCTGGCAGGCCGAAAGGGGGCAAAAGCAAAGAGATTTTGGGTGCCCAGCTGGCTGGGTCCACGTCTACGTCTTCGTCGCCCTTCTCCGGGGGCTCCCTCGTTAGCTCCAGCATCAGCAACTCCTCGCGGCCCTTCAGCCACACGGGGAACCTGCCCAGCCTCAGCATGGAATCCCCACTGCTGAGTTCAGGTATGTTTCCCCTCAGGGCTCCAGGTGTGCACAGGTGCTCCCAGCCCCGCTCTCTTCAGCATCGTGTTTGGCTGGTGTCTGAACCTGCAGCTGCCCAGGGTCCGGTCCCTCGCTTTCATTCCCAGAAGCTGTAAAAACCAGGTCTGGCCTCCTGTTTCCATCATAGTGTCCATCCCACAGTCTCCTCTGGGTCAGTTTCTCTTCTCCTTGGAGCTGGGAGCATTTCAAGCCCTTCTTCCTCGAGTGCTGGACCATCTCAGCAAACCAGAGCTGAATTTCTGAAGCCTACAGACAGGGGTGTTCCCAGGCCAAACCAGCACAACCGCAATCTGACCCCAAATGAGGGATTCTCATGAGAGGTTCAAGTTTAACCCCTCTTTTCAGAGCAAACCCTTTCATCCTGGCCTGACCACATCCACAGAGGGCTGGAGGATGCTGTTAACTCTGCCGAGAGGCTGCCAGCAGTTCCCGGAGGAGTCCCCTGGCCTGGCAGGGCTGAGGGCAGCGGGGATGCGCGGCAGGAAGGGGTTAAGGCAGCAGGCAGAGGAGGGGCGTGCAGCTCGGGGCTGAGGTTTGACACTGTTCTGGCAGCAGAACTTGTCATCGGTCTATTGTGGGTTGTTTGCAGATGCTCCGATTTAGGTCAGATTGCAAGGGGGGGGGGGATATAATTTTGCTGTGTGCGTCTGGGAGCCGCGGCCCGTTCGTCTGCGCTGCCTGAGAGCGGAGAGGAGCTGCAGGAATCGTTGGGACCTCCATTATCATAAACCTAGGCCAATTTTTTCCCCTGCCTTTCCCCCTCCCAAACCACAAAGTGATATTTCAGGGAGGAGGAGGCTGCCAGGCCTCGCTCTCCCCCTGCTCGTCCCCTCATTCTCCTGCGGAGAGATGTTGGCAGAGCGCTGCAGGACCCGACCTGGGGCTGTGCAGATGGGGAGTTGGACGGGTCCCCTGCCTCCCAGCTCCCTCCTCACCTTCCTTCCTCATTTCTCTGGCCGTGTCCCACCTTGGTCCGTGGGCACCGTGGCAGGGGAGGGGATAGCTCAGCAAGAGCACGGGCTTGTGGCTTTGGTGAGTCACGGTGTGCTGTGGTTTCTCTGCCCGATTGTACCGGCTGTGGGCAGCAAATGAGAAGGGGGGGGAAGGCTGGAAACACCTCTGACAGAAGGACTGTGGGCTGCCACACCATCACTGTGTGCTGGGCCATGAAGGGCACGTTCAGCTTGGTCCCGTGCTTGGCGTCACCCTCCCTTTCTGAGACCAAGCCCTGCACAGCGCCAGCTGCCTCCAGGCCATGCTTAACGCGTCTCCTCCCCTCGCAGGGATCTACACCAGTAACAAGGACCCCATTTCCCACGGGGGCGGAGTGCTCCGAGCTGTGTGCAGTACACCCCTCTCTTCCAGCCTGCTGGCACACCAGGGTACGTCGTCTCTCCCACAGCTCAACCGGTCTCCCTTTGCTAGCACCATCCCAGCCTCCTCTTCCTCCTCGGTCTCCACCACGCAGGTAAGAACATCAGGAGCAGGGCAGGAGAGGGCCTGGTGGTCAGGCAGAGCAGGACTAGCTTGTGGGCACAGAGGAGCTGCTTTTTTTTCCGTTTGGGAACGCTGTTTTTCTTCCTTCAGATTGGAGGGGAGCTGCCAACAGTGGCTTCCCTCAGAGGCACTAGAAAGATGCAGAGGCAATTTGGCCTCACAGCCCGTTTGGGGGCAGAGAGGAACTGCAGCCTAAAAGGGCAGGGCACTCTGCACTGGCTGCAAATGCAGCACAGACAGGACGGGACGGTCGGGAGGCAGAGGCCTGGCTGTCGGTGCGTGTGCTGCGTCCCTGCTGCTTGCTGGCTGCTGGCCCTGGTGCCAGCCCTACCTTCGCTGTGCAGCACAGATAGCTCGGTGGGAGGGCTCGCACCTCCCAGCTGGGTGGGCTGCGTGTGTGCCAGGAGACAGAGCCTGGTCCTTGGTCAGGAGCTCACAGCGAGAGGTGTTTTACAGGGAGGAGGGAGTTAGTTTTACAGCTCCAGTGTTACGCAGCTCATTCAGGCCTCTTGGCTCTGAGATGGGGCTGGGAAGATTTCAGCTGTCTAGCGAGACTTCCAAGAAGATATTTTTAACGCTCTCTCAAGACCAAGCTGGGTTCAAGAGTCAGGAAGAGGAGGGATAATGAAAAGTTATTTTCCTCTTGCATTTTTGAGAAGTAATTTCTCTCTCTCTCTCTCTTCTCCCTCCCCCCTGTTTTGCCATGTAGGTGTTCTCACTGGCAGGTTCAACATTCAGCCTCCCCTCCTCACATATTTTCGGAAGCCCCCTCACATCTGGGCTGTCAATCAACCCGCTCCTAAATCAGTCGGAAAGCAGCCGGGCAGGTACGTGAACCAGAAGGTATGTGAGCTTGGGCTCCCGAAGGGGTCTCCCTGGAAGAGGCAAGACAACCGCACTCATAGTTCTCCAGCTGCCCTCCCTGCTTGCTCCCATTCCATGCGTGTGACAGCCAGGGGCTAGGAGAGAGGGACAGTGCCTTTTTCCCCAGGCCAGGAGGTGCTTGCATTGCCCTAAGGAAGTTTTGGCCTTCGGTCCTGTAAAAGCACATCTGCTGCTGTGTCCAATGGCTAACGCGTGTCCCTGGGCACGTGCTGAGGAGGTGCAAGAGTGGAAATCCTTCCCTACGGAAATCTCTCGCCTTTTTTACCTACTAAAGCTGTGCAAACCCGGTGAAAACTATTGCGAGCTTTTGCTTCCTCGAAATAAGCTGAAGGGTTTCTTGTTGTTGTTGTTGTTTAATGAGAGAGATCTTGCACTCTTAATGTTCATCTCCCACCTCTGTTTTGAGTTAGTTTCTGCTCTTCCGCTTTGGCTTTGTCATGAAATGCAAAATTCACTGTTTTCAACTTCCAAACGTGAACGTGCCAACACTGAATTGCTTACAACTGCTCATTTTTTCCCACCAAGGCAAATTCATTTTTCTTGGAAAGTTGCCTGGTTAATAAGCAGGAAACTTGGAGCATCATAAGACTTCTTTTTTTTTTTTTTTTTTTTTTTTTTTCCGAGCAGAATGGGCCTGATTTTTGGTTTGCACCAGTAGTTAAACAAAAGCACCCTCCTGGTTTTCAGATGTTGCAGTTAGTGGTGCGACTGTCTCCTGCTCCCCTAGCCCAGAAACGTTGGCAGCTCGGCATGCTGGCTGCTGAGCTTGGGAGGTAAAACTCTGCCCAGCGTCACAGGCCAGGACTGTAAAAGGCACGGTCCTCCTTAGGGCTGAGTTCTCTGGAGAATCTGACGCCAGTGTGCCCCTGTTCGCCTTAACCAGCGTGCATGCCTGCATGTGAAGCATGAATGAACTTGTGTGCTTGCTTATGACCTCTGCAAGCCCATGGACGTTCCCTGTCTGTCTCTCTGTCACTGGCAGCACTTTGTCTGCATGCCCCTGCTGGCAGCTTGTGTCTGCTCGAGTGCCACGGGGAGGTAACCGCACAGCTGGCACCAGGGGAGTGAGGGCACTGCATGGGAGCTCTGAGCCAGGCGTGATTCGGTCACCTGGAATTAAGGAAGGGATGGGATGATTCCAAGAGTTATTCTTCCCTCGCGGCAACCGACAGGAGAGAGGAGATGACCCGCTGCCACTTCCCCTTTGCTGTTATTTTGGCAAAGTGCTGACAGGAGAAGGAAGCAAGTCAACTTTCAGGAACAGCCTTGTGGTTCAGGCACAATACAGCGCTCAGCAGTCTGTTCCAGCCCCGAGGCTAATAATGAATGAATCATGTGGGCAAAGCCCAGCATCCAAAGTGCTCGAGAAAGCTTGATCCTTAGTTTCCATTTCCAAGATTGCTCTTTTTGTTTGTCTGGGATTTTAGGAGTTTCAGGGCATGTTTCTTCCAGTTCCAGGCAGCCTTCAGAACAGCTCCTGTTGTCACCTTTTAAGTTTTCTCCATCACCATCTCCTCTTGCTGGAGCTAGTGACCCAGAGGGTGTTAAGCCAAATTCTCCTTTTTTTCCAGGGGGGTTAATTAACATGCATTAAACCTCCTGTGTGGCCATTTTCATTTTAAAGTGTGACGACTGCTTTAATCCCAAGTCGTTAACAGAGTGGTTGTGAAGTTTTAAGTATTCCTGCCTTGTCTTTAAAACAGATTACCTTTCCTGAGAGTGTCTGTGTAGACAGATCCCCTGCAGACATAGATTTCGTGGCAGCAATATTTGAGCTCTTCGTGATTTTAATGTGATGTAGGGAAATGGTGTTATCCTGTCTTACAGATGGGAGAACTGAGAAACTGTTATCACTGATGCAGGTTGATACCGGGTGCCTTTGGCAGTGTAAAAAGTCTGATTCTTATCTTCCCACTTGCTTAGCTACTGTCTAGTTCATCCTCCCACGGCTTGTCCTGGATCCTGCCTCATTATGATGACAGGCCAAACGTATTTATCTTCTGCAGTTGCCTCCAAGCCTCTTTTTCCTACTTGCTGCCCTGCGAAGTGCTGTCTCTGTGTGATAACTCAGTCATCTCCCGGTCCCCCAGACAACAGGGTGGTGCTGGCCAGCAGATAGTTGAGGATGGAGCCTGGCTGCAGCAAACTGGCACTGTGTATATGCACACAACCTCCCTGGTGTGCGAGCAAACAAGACAGGAACATGCAGACAGGCAGAGCTTAGCCAAATGTTTATTTGGTCTCAAGTTTAAATTATGGTGGCAAAGCTGCTCATGATGGGCTGGGGGTGTTTTTTTGAAAAGTTGAGGTGGTCTTTGGATGAAAATGGTACAGAGAAGCACTGCTGCAGTACAACCATTCCCAGCCTTCTGGTAGCTGATCATCAGTGGAGAAAATAGGAAGGCTTCGTGTCTTCCAGCATCTCAAGGACTTTGCTAACCTTGTCTCCACGTGGTGCCTTGCACCGAGAGGCTGCTGCTGGCTGGGAACTGCTGGCTGGAAACTGCTGGAAAGTGGTGGATTCTGCCCAAAAAGGTGAACCAGTTCTAGCTGATGGTCAGGAAGGTGTTCCCACATGGATGAAGGGGTGGGGATCAGTCTCATACCTAAGAGCTGCCGAACAGCAGCTGCACGTGCTTGTTCTCAGCAGCAGAAAACACTGGCAATAACTCATTGCCCTGCTCAGGGCACTACCCTGTAAATCACAGCGCCTTGCAGTGTTCCCTGCAGGAGACTTCCTGGATTCTTGCACATGAGAAACGTCTCTTATTGTGTGAAGAAGAGGAGGGGCGAGCCAGCCAGCTGGTGCAGGCTGTAGTCACAACATCTGACACGTCCTGGAGCGAGGGGAACGTGTGTTCACAGGCTGGCAGGCTCGGGGGATGGAGAGCAAATGGCAGCTGAATCCACCTCGCTCCTTGTTCAGTGCTTGGATAGGAGATGTCCCTCACGGGCACACACTCAGCGGCTCCATCCCTGGCACTGCGGTGCTCTGTAGGACAGAGGGGTGGCCATAGGGGTGGCTCCTGGACACTTCTTTAAGCACCTCAGAGAGGAGCAGAGCACCTGGAAACGCTGGGGCGCAGGGGAAGGATGCTGAAGGCACGGCGCTGCGGTGGCACCTTGGAGAGGCGCACCAGGGCGCACGGGATCCATCCTGCGGCTCAGCCATCGCGCATCCCCCCCGCCTTGCGGCTAAAGGGAAAGGCTCCTGCTGCCAAGGGGGGGTCGGGGAGGGGGGCAGCAGCCCAGCCGCAGACCCGCAGAGGCGGGGGGGGACCGCGGGGACACGCGGGGACACGCGGCCCCTCCTCTGTCGCCTCCCCCGGGCGGCGGGGGCGCATGCGGGCGGCCGGGCTGCTCCGTGCTCCCCTCTAGCGGGCGCCCACCCCCGGCTGCCGGGCACCTGCCGGCAGCGGCCGCCGCTGAGCCCCCTCCTGTCCCTCTCCCCACGCAGAGCCCGACCTGGAGGACTGCAGTTTTGGCTGCCGAGGGACGTCGCCCCAGGAGAGTCTCTCGTCCATGTGAGTGTCCTTCAGGAGCCCTCCGCCGCGCCCCGGGGAGCGCGGAAAGCAGCTGGGGAGAGGGTGGGGGGGGACGCACGGAGCATCTTTCCTCCTCCCGGCGTAAGGAGAGGGGCAGCAGGGGTGGGGGGAGGCAGGATGCTCGGCCGATATCGGGGTGAACGGGGATGGAGGGCTGCCCTGGAGCGGAGCCGAGGAGATGGAGGCTGGGAGGGACGCGGCCGCTCCCAGGCAGAGGAGATGCAGGAGAAGGGAGCAGGGTGCGGGTGCAGACTAAGGGAAGCGTCGCTGACATCCCCCCCCCCCCGCCTCCCCAGGTCCCCCATCAGCAGCCTGCCGACCCTCTTTGACCAGACGGTGTCCTGCAGCAGCAGCGGGCAGCTGGAGAATGTTCCCCAGGCCACCCCAAACATCGAGCAGCTTCTGGAGAAGCAGGGCAATGGGGAAGCCGGCGTAAACAGTGAGTCGCTGGGGGCACGGGCTGCGGGAGGAGAGGTCCTTGTGCATGGTTTTGGCAGAGCCAGCTGGGATTTTGCCCACAGCAGAGGAGCCAGGCTGGGGACAAAGTGCTAGCCTGGGCCATGGGGGGGTAGCTGGCAGCGGGGCTGTGATCTGCAGGTCAGTCTCATCCCCCAGCGTGGTCTAATTGCGGTACCCCTGTGTGGTCCCCCTTCTCCTCTTCCCTCTGTCCCCCCTCCTCTCCCCCGACCCCGTCTCCTTTCCCTTCTTCCGTTCCCTGCAGTTGTAGAGATGCTCAAAGCCCTGCACTCGCTGCAGAAGGAGAACCAGCGGCTTCAGGAGCAGATCATGACGCTGACAGCCAAGAAGGAGCGCCTGCAGCTCCTCAACGTGCAGCTCTCCGTCCCTTTCCCGGTGGTGACCAGCAGCAACGGCCCGGGCAGCCAGGCCCAGTACATCCTGCCTGCCAATGGTGAGGGGCAGTGGGAAGTGTCACCCCGTGCCATTCCTAGCGGTGCTCTGGGGTGGGCAGGGGGGGGTCACGGCAGGGAGGATCTGACCCATTTATCTCGCTGCAGCCGCTGATGGAAGCGCTCTCCCTTGCCATTGCTGTGGCAACGTCAGGCTCCACCCCTGACTCCGTTCTCACTTCTTTCCTCCTTCCAGTCTGCAACAACGACTCCCTGAGCATCAGCAAGAGCCCGCCGTGCAAGAACAGCTTTGGGATCGAGAACTCGCTCTCCACTTCCTCTGAGGTACAGGGGCCACCGCCTCCCCCAGCCAGCTGGGAAAGGGACCTGGGGCGGGACCAGAGCAGTGCAGTCCAGTGCTCTGACGTGATGTCCAGCTCATAAATCCGAGTAGTGAAGGCCCAGAAATCAGCTTTCTTTCTCTGGAGTGGCCGCTCTTCGGTTTATCTCAGTGCTGAGGGGAGCTGAGCCTGAGAGCAAGAGGCGAGAATGCTTCTAGGTTATTCTGGCTGCGCTTGCAGACATCCAGCAAAGTACGCCTGAGCTCTGGGACCTCTCTGAGCATACACCTGCACTCACAGCCCCCCTTCCCACCTCCAGCTCCTGTCCAGAGCCCCCCCTGGAGCTGAGCTGACCTTTCACAAGCTGCCCCAGTCCGATGCTCTTATGTCCGTTTCTCCCCCAGGACCCTCATTCAGGTTGCCCCAGCAGGAGCAGCTCTTCCCTGTCCTTCCACAGCACTCCTCCACCCCTGCCCATGCTGCAGCAGAGTCCTGCCTCGCTACCCCTGCCCGGGGTGCAGCAGGTGAATGGCCTGGCCAGGGTGGCAGGCAGCGGGCTGGGGGGAGGCACCACGGCCAGCCACAGCCTCTCCACGGTGCCCATGGTGGACGGCCTGATGGGGACCCTGGCAGGAGGCCAGCAGATGCCCATCAACGGGATCCTGGGGAATCTGAACGGAGCTCAGGCCGCCCAGCCTCCGAGCGCGCTGACGCAGGCGAGCGGGCCTCCGACCTTGCAGCTCTCCACCAGCCTGAGCAGGTGAGGACGGGGAGCTCGCGGGGACGGCCCTGCCCTCTCCATCAGAAGCTTAGCACCGGGAGGAGGGAGGGAGAGAGGGAGGCCCTGTGTGTACAGGACCAAGGCGGGCCGTGCTGATTTTCCCTGCCCTGCTCCCCTCGCAGCGTGCCCAGCCTGAGTCCCCTGACAGAGCAGCAGCGGCACGTCTTGCACCAACACGAACAGCAGCTCCAGCAGCTCCAGCAGCTCCTGACTTCTCAACCGCTTAATCCGGTAAGTGTGCCTGCTGGCACCTTTTATCTGATGAACTGTTTAATGAGAAAGCCTCGGAGCAGGGAGCAGAAAGTACGGCTCCCTCCTACACACGACCCCCCTTGCCCAGGGGGCTGCGGCGTCACGTGCTCTTCCCCTGTCTCGGGGCTGCGGTGGGTGCAGTGAGAAGAAAAGCTTTAGGCAGGAAGGTGCGGCACCTCCTGGAGGGGGGAGATGGGGATTTGCAATTTTTTGTACAAAGGAAAAAATTTAATCTGGGTTTCCCACATCCTGAGGGTGTGAGAACGTGGTAACGCTAAGCCTCCGTAAAATCAGGAGTGCTGTTACCTCCTCCAGACATCTCTGAATGCAAATCATGTCTGCTCCTGCTGCCACGAGAGCACCGAGCTCGGGGCTTGCAGATGTGTGAGGCTCACAGGAGAGAAGGAACTTGCTTGAGGACACTGCTCGAGTTTAGGACGAGATAAACACCAAATTACTGAGCCCTGAGGCTCGTGAGTGTGCCTGGGCACATTGGCAAAGAGAACGAGAGGTGGCAGGGGGACTTGTGGAGGTGGACGAGGACTTTGGGGTCGGAAAAAGGATCAGGCAGCCCCGTCCCAGGCTGCTGTGGGAAAGGCTGCACAGGCGGATGGTAAACAAGCCCCTGAGAGCTGCATTCACTCACCCTGCAGAAACCTTGGCGCTGTCCCTCCCCTGCGGTGGAGCTGCATGGCAGCGCTAACGCCGTCAATGAAGCCGTGCACATTTATATCTCCCTTGGACGTGGCCCAGTGTTTGGGATAGGTTTCTGGGTCAGGCTATTTATAACCGAGGAAAAGCAAATTTCAAAAGGCTTCTCTTTTCAGCGGCTGATGTCACCGTGTCATCAGCTGCATCCCTATGGGTATGGAAACAATGTCAGCCCTCAGCCTGCCGTTTCGGTCGATGGTTGCCATAGTGATTTCCGCAATTTGGTGGGATTTGAGGGCGTCCCTCTGAGCGCAGGTGAGCCGTGGCCCTCATCCCCCCGTCCTGCTCACCTGCACCGACCCTGTGGGACAGGGCTGAGCTGTGAAGCAGGGCAGACTGAGGAAAAAAAAAAAAAAAAAAAAAAAAAAAACAAAAAAACAGCAGCCAGCACAGAAATCCAGGTCAGTGTATACCCCAGATTTAAAATCCACGGATCAGTTGTTTGGAAAGGGCTGAGTAGATCGGTGTGCCTGCAGGTGTCTCAGTGAGGGTCAGCTAATCCCATGCTTCAGGAAGCAGTGGGGCTGGGCAGGGCAGAAGCACGGCGTGCTAATGAACTTCACAGGCTGTTCCTCTCTCTACCTGTAGATAGATGAGGAAGGGCACTTTCTCTGCGCTGCCAGTTGCAGTGCCTGGGGCGGAGCGTGCTGCTCTGGCTCCTGGCTCCTTTGGGTTAGGTGTCACCTCTTCCTGAGCCCTTTGTCCCTCCCCTGACGGCTCTTCTCGCCCTTCCCTGCAGGAGCAGCAGGCCCTGGTGTTCCAGATGATGCAGCAAATCCAGCAGAAGAGGGAGCTGCAGCGGCTGCAGATGACGAGCTCGTCCCAGCTGTCCATGAGCAGCCTCCTGGCGGCCACCTCTGCCCCCCTCCTGCACTCCAGCACCAGCGCCCTGATGACCTCGGCCCCCCAGGCGCCCCCCAGCAGCAGCTCCCTCATGGCCTCCCTCTCCCCCCAGCAGCTCAACCCTAGCAATGCCCTCCTGGCTCCGCAGGCCACCCCGCCACTCAGCGCTCCTGGGAACAGCCTCATGGCTTCGGGGACAGGCATCCCACCTGTCCTTACAGCACAGACTAACCCGTTTCTCAACCTGCAGGCTGATGGCAACACCCCAAAAGGAACGGTGCGTATGCTGCTAGCGCTACCCTAACCCCAGTGAGCTCGTGGTGCTAGGCGCTGTGCAGACCCGGGGAGAGGCAGTCTGCGCTGCAGTTAACGGGGGAACGAGGGCACCGCGTAGGCAGCAGAGCCAGAATCCTCCACTGGCTTTGCTCCATCCCTCACTAGCCCGTGTCACGGCCTGATCCGACCTCCGTGGACTTCTGTAAGGCCCAGGCAGGGTGAGGTAGGCACAGAGCTCCCGGGGTGCCCTTCCCTGTGTGCACGCGGGCGCAGACACACACCAGACCTGCTGCGGGAGCGAGGCAGAGGCAGGCCGTAGATTTGTCTCCGTTGACCCTAAGACTTGGACGGGCAGCGTGCCCCTTGCAGTGCTGGCCCTATTAGGGCCTCGTGATGAGATGTAAAGGTGACTGCATGTTGAAACCCGGGGTTTAGAAGGAATCTCGCACCTGAGAGGAGAGGTGGTGGAGGTGCGGAGAGGTCTGCAGCCTCTCCGTAAAGCACCCTTGTCCTGGAACACCAGCGTCTAGGGACTGATGGTGTGGTACTTTTGCCTGTCCTTCATCCTCCCCTGGCCCGTACCAGTTCCCAGAAGGTCCAGTCCTGGCTGGAGACACTTAGGAGCCAAAGGCCAGGGACGAGGGGCCTGTTTGGCCTGAACCGGGCAGAGGGGAAGCCTGGGGCTCCCGTGTCTCCGATGATCTCGGTGGCGCCCGAGAGGTCGCGGTGAGCAGGGCCAGGTCAGCAGCACAGCAGAGCTATCTGCTTCTGCCCCCTCGTGTCGCTGCCTGTCCAGTACTGATACCTGTCTCCTCTGCGTCTCTTTTTCTGTTTGTTTTTTAAAGAGCATGAATGAAAAGGGAGCTCCTCTTACCCAGGACAAGGGCTAAGCTCCCCCCTCACCCCGAACAAACCAGCAGCCAACTCCTCTCAGCCAGGGGAATGTGGCTTTCCACAGTCAGCAACTTTGATACTGTTAGAGCAATGAGCACAAGGCTTCCAAGAAGCATTTCCTGCCGCTGGGCAATGCCAAGAGGTGCTTTGGAAGACAGCACGTCTCTGACCAAGCCCTGGCATCGGGAGGAGCGAAGGCGGGGGGCAGCCTGCCGCGCTGGGCTGTGCCACACATGCTCAAAGTGAAGCTGTGTTTCCACGCAGAGTGGAGGAGAGCTAACACCAGCTGCCTGCCGGGAGTGCAAGCGTGTGTGTACGTGCGTGTAGCCCCCAGGCCGAGGCACTAGAGACCGTCGAGCACCCTTGGCCAAGACCTCGGTGGAGGGAGGCCCCTCTGCTGAGGACTCTTTTCGGCACGGTGCAGAGGAATCTGGCAGTGCCCTCGGAGGCAGCCCTGGATGTGCTGCGGCTGGGGAAGTGGGACGTGGTGGCAGTGCCCGCGTGGTCTGCTTCACCCAGATGGGGAGGCTGAGAAGAAGCCCCCTGCAGCTGAGGTTTCTCAACTGCTTCTCATCTGCTGGGCTCTTAGGATGCCGTTGTCTCTGTAGCCATCGTACGATGCCCCTGCACGCCAGCTGGATCCGTACCCAGCCTGAAAAGACATGAGTGGTGGAGCGATGGGGAAGGATCGGTGCTTGGGGAGGTGAAAGCCACCAACTTCTTTAAAGGACATTGCCACGTCTGCTCACAAGCTGCTGTTGGGTCGGTGCTGTACGTTTCCCGTGAAAAGCACACTCCTGCTCCTCCTGCCGTCTTTCAGTCTACTTCCAAGATTTCCAAAGCCTAACATTTCAGCTTGCAAAAAGGGGCCGTAGCCAGTATTACCCTTACCGTAGCCAACTTCAGAAGGTGCGTTTGAACCTGGCACTTGTTTCCTAGGCTAAGCTGGGCGATAGAAATGTGTGTGTGTGGAAAAGACAGTCCCAGATCTGGTACCTGTTCATCCTTACCCACCACAAAGCATTCCAGTCTGGCAAAAAAAAAAAAAAAAAAAAAGAAAAACAAGAAAAAACAACCAACGTTCTTCCACTGGTCTTGGGCACTTGAGAAAAGGGATCTCCGAGCAATGGGACAGCCTCCCAAGCTGGGACATCGGACCCTTCGCTGTTTTCCACCTCTTGACCTTAACTCCTCCATCTTGCAGCCTGGGACCTCGGCAAAGGCAGCGGCTTCCTCTGAGCTGGGATGCGATGGATTGATTGAAGGACAGGTGGGGCTGCCCCGAGGGAAGGGGAACATCTACGTCAAACGTACGCGTGCCCCTTTGTCTCGTCCCCTGGCTAAATGCAGAGCTCTGGTGGGTGGGGGCAGGCGCGAAGACTCCAGCAAACAGAAACTCTAAGGGTCTTAAAAAATAATAATAATAATAACTGTCAGACCTTAACAACCATTTTTCAGCACATTCCCACTGCCCCTAACTGGTTTGCACTATTCAAATTTGTCAGCAGTGGGGCTGTGCTGATAGTACTAGGGAAGCTTGTGATAGGCAAAAACTCATCTGCTAAATCTTTCATCCTTTTTTGTTCTGTTATTTTTGTTTGGAGGATTATCACCACAATGGCTGGGTAAGGCTAAAACAAGAGGAAGAACCTTTTTGATCTCAGCCTCTCGTTCTGTGAACTGGGCAGAACACTGCTGTCTGCTCAGAAATATATATATTATATATATATAATTTTTTTTTAATACAGAAAAGCTAATGTTTTAACAAGGTTAAGAAGCTATTGGCAAGATGCAGATGGCAGCTAAAAGTGAAAATACAGGAAAAAAAAAGTCTCCTTCCCTCCCTCCTGGTCTCTGCAGCCTAGCGAGGAGCAGCTGAAGCGTGGCTCCTGCTGATGCTCCCCATCCCCAGCCGTCGTGTTGTGGGCTGAGCCATGCCCCCGTCCGTCAACCCAATCCTTACAAAATGTGAATGAGATATTTCAGCTTCAAATGATTTGACTCCAATCCTGGCTCCCCATCCCTGAAATTTCCCCTGGCACAGTCATGTGCTTGCACTTTTTTTTATTCCCTCCTCCCCAAATAGCCACGCTGTGCCCCCGCTCCTCTGCGAGCATCGGTGCCACAGCCAATTCTGAGCCTGCCGTGCTAAATTCAGCCCTGCCGTGCCCCGTGTGTGTGTGTGATGGCTGCAGGCAGGTGAGGCCCGGACCTGCCAACCTCCGTGCACCAGGTCCGTGGGAGTCAGGAGCAACTGGGCCCAGCAGTGAGCATGGGTCTGGGTCAGTGGGATGACGGACAGGAGGGCTGGGGGTACAGCAGCGGCTCTTAAATCTGCAGATGTGATAGCTGCCAGCCAGCTGCTTGCCCAGCTGGGTTCGTCTGGGTTTGAGTTATGTTCTATTTCTTTTCTTTTCTTTTCTTTTCTTTTTTTTTTTTTTATTTTATTTTTTATTTTTTTCTGGAAGATCCCAAACTCGAGTTGCCACCTGTTGCGCTGTCGTGCTTACCAGCAGCGCAGCCTTCAGACTGCTCGGGAACCACCGGGACCTGACGTCGTGTCCAGGCCTGGTCAAACTGTTCCAAAATTTAACCGCATTTCACGCCCTGGGATTAACGAGCTGGGAGCGGGAGCAGAGGGGATGGAGGAGGGGAGACTGGTTAACGGCTGTCCCCAGAGCAAGCTGGCTCCTAGGACAAATAGAAACCTTGTTCAGATCAGTGGGATGGTGCCCAAATCCCTGGGTGACAGCAGAAAGGTGGCAGGGGGTCAGCGAGAGGTATGTGAGGAAGGTGAGCGCGCAGTCGGGGCTGGAACGCGCCGCACGAGCCCTGCAATGCTGCTGGGAAGACACCCGGGGAGCCCACCCGGTTGGAAATCGAGGACTGAATTCGAGGACTGTGTTCGTAGACAGGATCTCTGCTAAAAGCAGGAGGGGCTGAGCTATGCTGCGGTCCTGGGTCCCTGCTCCTGCTGGGCACGTCCCCGCGTTCGCTTGTGGCGCTGGTTGGAGTGCGAAGCCGCTCTCCGGGACCTGCGAGGATGAGGCTGGAGCTGACGAGGGGGGGAAGAGGCGTTCAGATAGCACTTACACATTTCTCCGACCTCTTCCAAAGGCGCCCGGTCCCTTTGAAGCGTGCTCTTCCTCGTCAAATCGCCTCGACCTGCCCCAGAGCCAAAGGTGCCTTCGGCAGCCCGAGGGGAGCAGGAGAGTCGCTGCCGGAGGGCCGCCGCCGAGCACCCACATCTGGAAAGGAGGAGCAGGGGAAAGAGAAATAAAAGCTAAAGATTATCTGTGTTTCAGTTGCACTGGGGTACGTTTCTTTACCCGTTTTGATGCTAATGTCTCATTTAGTATGTTGCATGTGTCTTTTTTGTTTTGATTTGTTTTTTATTAAATAAAAGAGAAAAATGTGTATATTTTTGGCAATTTAAGGTAATGTAGCTAAGATATATTTTTTTCACGCTGCTTGACTGTTCTTTATTATAATAAATAATATTAATATTAACTTCCAAGACTTTTTAATGCAGTTAGGGTTTCGGCACTGAAAAAAGAATGAGGTCTGGGTGATGAACCCCCACCTGGGCGCTGTGCTGTCCGCGGGGCTGAGGTGCACGGGCAGGGTTTCTGCCTCTCTGCTGGCCTTGCACCTCGCGAGGCAGAGTTTGCCACACAAAGCCTGGGCTTGCAGAGTTGGACCATCGAAGGCTTTGGGTCATTGTAGGAGTTACTTGGAGGGAGAAGCAGGTTTGATGCCTGCATCTGAGGACTCGGTTGCTCTCTGCTGTGGCTGGTAGCTGCAAAGCCTCCTCTTGGTGCCCAGAACCACTGGACCTGGAGCAGATCCCCACCGATGTAAGGGGTTGCTGAGGGTGGAGAGCGGTTTGTGCCAGCTGAGGAACTTGTCCCCTGGTTTCTCAGACTGGAAGGAAATGCAGTGTTTCTGCTTCAGTCCTTTGGTGTGGAAGTGGTGGGAGAGGAGCCCAGTGCAGGAGGAAACCCGCTGGGGAGCTGGCAGGCAGCGTGCGGGCGCTCGGTGCCAGGGCACAGGCTGGGAGGGAGGCACGGGGGCTGCTCGTGGAGCACCAGGGGCCCAGATCCAGTTCTGCTGTGTTTCTTGGAGCCCTGAAGCACAAAGAAGCTGACTATTTCTGCAGCGTTGGGTTGGTTTGTTCCTGGCATGGTTCTTCTCTTTCCACTGCTTAGCTCTCGGTCGCATTTCTGTTCTTGTTTTGCAAGGAGGGGGCTGGAAAGGCAAGAAAGGATGGCACTGAGCTTTGTTCCGTGGTTCTGTGACGGATAAGCAGGTCGTGGCATCTTCTTGGACCAGGATAATGGGAGAAATATATCTACAGCAGGTGCATGAAATGTATCTGTCCAAGCAATCCCATGCAAAGCCCCTCTCTTCTACAGCTCCTGCAGGCTCTGCCGCTGGTCTCTCCCAGCCACTCACCAGTGTCACCAGACGTGGCTCTTGCACACACAGTGGCTGTCTCGGTCCTGGACACCACGGAGCCTCATTTTTCCCCTGTTTCTACACTGGCAGGCGTGCTGTAGCCACAAACCGGCTGCCCTGGCTGGCTGGGGCTGGTTCCGACTCCGGCGCTGTCCCTGCAGAGCGCATGGATGCAGATGGCTCGAGCCCCTTGGCTGCCTACCAAAGACAACACAGACATAGACGAGGTCTTCTCTTGTGCTCGGTAGAGGACTCCAGGGGGGACATACCAAGCAGCTGATATCATACTCTTCGGGGTGAAATGTTCAGGCCAGTTGGCAGGGTGAGAGGTGACCGACATGCCTGAAGCAAGCGGGGCCGCGGGCCGCTGCGGTGGTGGAGCGGGTCCCTCGGGAGCTCAGAACAGGCTGCAGTTGTTTCGCGTGACCGGAGGATTGGCTCGGGATGCAGATGCTCTCCTGCTGCACAGGCCTGGAGACAGGGACATGTGCCGGGGGGCTTCTCTGCTCAGCACAAGCCCATCAGTTGGTCTAAACCTCCCTCTCCTCTCCAAAGGGGAGCGCAGCCACGGCTGCGTCAGGGGCCAGCTGCACAGAGCAGCAACGCCGGCTGCTCCCAAAGCCTTTCAAGTTAAAGCCGGGTTTGTTTGCACACCTCTACACCAGATGGTGATAAGGGCATCGCTCTGTTTTATGTTTGCACTTAAAGACACCTGCATCGTCCGTCCAATTCCAGCCCGATGGGGCTGAGCAGGCACCGCTGTGCCCCAGGCGGTTTGTTCAAGGGCTCTCTCCCAGCCCAGCACATTTCAGGGCTGGCAGCTCACGCCGCTCTCTTATTTACTGTTGCCCCTGGTATATGCTGCGCCGTGCGGTTTCTTAAGCCCACGTAAGTAAAAATAATCAAGTGCCCGTGATCCAAAAAAGCCTTGAGGCAGGGAGCTGAATGTGTCCCTGGTGCCTCTCCTGTGCTCGTGGAGTTGTGAAGGCTGCGGATGTCACCTTCACGGCCGGGGGGAGGCAGCAATAATCTCAATGGTAACTCACAGCAGCAGCTCAGAGGTGTCCCCTCCTCACCCATTTTTCTAGGTGGAGCAGCAGAGGCACGGAGGAGGAATCTGCTCAGGAGCCAGCTCTCCCACGCTTCGATCTGCCTGGAGAAGGGACGCTGGCTCTGCAGGACCCATGGGGCCAAGGCTCCTGGGTGTCCGCAGGGCTTCAGTCCTGCAGGGAAGCTTCTTGGGACGGGAGAGCAGAGGCAGCCAGAGAGCTTGTAAGCCTGCTAGCACAGCTGCTGCCCTTCTGGTCCTTCTGACAGCGCTGATGGACGAAGCCCAGCTCCAGCCGTGGCTCTCCGTGCCCAGCAGGGCGCTCGCAGCTGTAAGGGGCAGTGAGGGCAGGTGGAGCTTTTGCTTTAGCTCCGGGGGTTTTACGTGAGAACCCTCGGTACAGAAAATCCCCTCCCAAAACCGGGGCATCGCCGTGGAGCTGCAGCTGCTGCCAGGACGGGGCTCGTGGCTGGAGCCCCCTGGTGCTGCGCTCAGGGCTCGGACCAGGCACGGCTGCTCCCCCTTGCCCCAATTTCTCCCCTCGCTGCCCGCACAGGCTCCCCCCTGGCAGCTCCCTCCTGCAAGCCCACAGGTAGTGAAGGTGCTGGGTGCCCCCGGGGGGGGGGGGGGAGCAGCAGCAGCACCCCCCTGGCCCGATCGTGATCGCGTCCCCCCCCCCCCCGCGGTTGCGGCCGTCTGCGGGGGCTCAATCACGGCGGCTGGCAGCAGAGCGGCGTCACCCAGGGGTTAAACGTTAAAAAAAAAAAAAAATAAAATAAAAAAAAGGAAAAAAAAAAAAAAAGGAAAAAAAAAAAAAGGAAAGGGGGGGGAATTCAATGTCCCTCCCCCTGCCCCCCCCGGTCTCTTCCGGCGGGGCGAGGCGAGGCGGAGCCGGCCGGGGGGGGCTGCCTGGGGGGGGGCGCTGTGGCCATGCTGCGGCTGGGGGCGGTCACGCTGCGGGTGCTGCTCGGGGGCCGGGCTCGGGCCCCCCCGGGGGCTCTGCTCAGCCCCGCGCTCTCCTCTGCCCCCTCCGCCCCCTCCTCCGCCCCCCCGCAGCCGCTGGTGGTGGAGCTGAAGGCGGGGAAGAAATACGCGTGGTGCTCCTGCGGGCACAGCAAGACGCAGGTCGGGCTCGGGGCGGGGGGAGGGAGCCCCCGCGACCCCCCCGATTCGCCCCAAATCCCCTCCATCCCCCTTTGACCCCCCCAATGTCCCCATACACAGCGCGGGGTCGCGACAGCGGGGAGCTGGGGAGGTGGGGGGGGGGGACGAGACGAGACGCGGGGTCCCTCGGGGCCGCTCGGGGCGGGGGCAGCAGCGGGACCCCCCCTCCTCAGCGCGTCCCCTTCCCCCTTGTCCCCCGCAGCCTTTCTGCGACGGCTCGCACCGGACGGCGGCCCCCGGCGTGTCCCCGCTGCGTTTCACGGCCGAGGCAGACGGGGCGGCCCCGCTGTGCGCCTGCAAACGCACCCGCACCCCCCCCTTCTGCGACGGCAGCCACCGGGAGCAGGCGGCCCCCCCCGGCCCCCGGCCCTGAGCACGGCCCCGCTGCGGAAACTCGGCCCCGACGGGGGTCACGGAGGCCGGGAAACGAAACCCACCCCCCCCCATCCCGGGACTGGGAGCAGCAGGGAGCTGGGGGGCACCACTCACTCCCCCCCCCCCCCCAGGAGCTGGGTCCCTCAGACGCAGCCGGGTGACTGGCAATCTGCAGCATTTATTCCATGTACAAAGCTGTCGTTATACAAATGTTTAACCAATAACGATATATGGGCATCAGAGTATCTTACAGGACATTAAAACGCCGTACAGGATGCAAACATACAGAGCAGTTTGGTTTTGTACCATATAGAAAAAAAAAGAAACAAAAACAACCCCCCCCCAGAGCCCCACACAAACCCCCCAGACCGAGGCGCTGCAGCTGCCTCCCTCAGTCCATTTTAGCCTATTTACAAGAAAAGGGGTGCCAAAACCGAGACGAACGCAGCCCCCCCCACACGCTTCGAGCCCCAGCCGGGGATGGGGAAGAGACAAGAAACAACCGGGGCCCGTCCCCAGCACCCGCAGGCGGGGAGCCCGGGGCTGTGCTACAGCAAAGGTGCCTCCGAGTCCGTGCTGGGGGTGTGCTGCTTAAAAACACACAGAACACAACAGGAACACCCCCCCGGTCCTGACCTTTGGAGCCGGGCTGTCCACGCATTTCCCGTGCCGCTTTCCTTTGGTTCTCACCGTGCCGCTGCCGGCTGCTGTCCGGGCGCTGCAGGCACTTGCTTGGTCTTTGTCACTCGTCCCCCCTCCCCAGCGAGGTGAGAGGGGAGATGAACCCCCAGGGTCTGCGCTCCCCGGGACTCCTGTGCTTTTTTTTTTTTTTTGTGGCTGTGAAGTTGGTCCCCTCCCCGGAGCGCGCGGTGCCGGTGCTGCGCGGCTCCTGCCCGAACCAGCAGCGCCTTCCCACGCTTCCCCTCACCGAGCCTCCTGGCTAAAGGCACTGTAGTCATTTTTTTTTATTTTTTATTTTAAAATCCAATGTGGGGGCAGGTGGAAAGGGTGGGAAGGACAGAGGGGAAAAAAGCTCTGAAATGTGGCGAAGCTGTGGACGTTTGCCAGGGGGCCGGTGGCGCGGGGGTCCCATGGGTGCAGGCAGCTCCTGGCCCTGCATCCCCCTGGCTGGGTGCTGCCCCCACCACGTAGCTGCCTGGCCACAGGCGCACCCAGGGAGGTGGCAGCTCCCTTGGCAAGGAAAAATCCAATATTCACTGGGGCTTGTGCTCCTAAACCCCCCCGGTACGGCTGGCCCTTCAGCATCGGGGCCCAAGTGTAGTTTTTTTTAGCTGGGAATAAAAAAAGAAACTACTTACTGTGCAGAAAGGGAGGCGTCTGTGTAAGGCTTTGCTAGATCAGAGCCTGAAACAACGTCCAGAGACCACACAGGGAAAGCACAAAAGAAACAGAAACGTGCATGGCAAGGCAAAGCAGGGTGGGCAACACCGGCAAGGGACGCTCGGTACCAGCTGGCTGCGGGCACCACGTTACTGAGCCTGGTGCAAAAAGAAAACCCACGGAAAAGCAAAAAAAAAAACAAAACTCAGGGCACAGCGGGGCTGGGGGCACACGGACACGGAGCAGCTCCCCCTCCGCTGCCAGAGCCCAGCGGAGCCGAGGCAGCCGGGGGCAGTTTTTGGCTTCTGTGCTTGGCCCTTACCTGTGCTTAGCCCTTACCTGTGCGTCCTGCAGGCCCTGCTCACCGCCCCGTCTCTCTCTGAGTGGGCACGAGGGGAGAGGGGTGGGGAGGAGAAGGGAAAAGCGTTAGAGAGAATGAGCAGGGCAGGCGGCGGCGCCTGCGTGGCTCCCAGCTCCGGCATGCAGCTTCCATAAGTTAAAAATTAAAAAAAAAAAAAAAAGAAAAGAAAAAAAAAGCATTTAAAAATATTCAACCACATTTATGTGTCTTATTTGCATTTTAAATTAATCTGGTCAATCAATAGAAAATAAGTATGTATAATTTTTTTCTCCCTATGTACACATATATATTTATATATGTATATATATAATATATATAGATATATAAAACCCAGCCAGGCGTCCCTGTTTTGTTGGTTTTTGTTGGTTTCTGGTGGTTTTTTTTCCCCTTTTTAGGTCAAGGCGGAGGCCGTGCTGCCATTGACAGTCGTTTTGCGGCACCGGCTGGCGGCGGGGGGCAGCGGGTGGCAGTTCGAGGAGGAGCCGTTGAGCGCGGGGCCGGGGCCGCTGCCGGCGGTGGAGCTGGGGGAGCCGTGGGACGGCGTCCCGGGGCTGGGCAGGGAGGACGAGGTGGCGGGCAGCGTGGCGGGGCTGTGAGCTTTGTCGCTGACCGACTCGCACTCGGAGGCGCCGCTGGTGTTGGTGCACTCGGAGGTGGCCGGCTGGGACAGCTTGAGCCGCTTGCAGGCGGGCTGGACGCGGTATTTCAGCGGCAGGGGCCCGTTCTGCAGGGGGGAGAGGGGCAGGAGAGCACCCGCGGGCCCCCCAGGAGCTGCGGGTGGGAGCTGGCCTCCAGGAAAAACCTCCCTAAGGCGGGGAGGCATCTGGGGGGTTAATTTTTTTGTAGATGCTCCATTTTTTAAGTTTTCCAATTGTTACATTTTCCAATGGCTAAGGTTTCCAATTGGTAGGTCTTCCAATTGTTAGGCTTTCCATTTTTTAAGTTTTCCAATTGTTAAGTTTCCCAATTGTTAGGTTTTCCAATTACTCGATTTTCCATTTTTAAAGTTTTCCAATTGTTAGGTTTTCCAATTGTTAGGTTTTCCATTTTTTTAAGTTTTCCAGCGCCATGTGCCTTCACCTCAAGGAGCACTTTTCCAAGCTTTTCTCCAAGAGAAGCCCTGGCAGCTGCAGCCCGCGGCGGGGAAGGGGGCGGCTGCGCTTACCCTCCTCCAGGGGTAGATGTAGGCGATGTCCATCAGGGTGTAATACTCCCGCAGGGGTTCGTCTTCGTAGAGGACTTCCACCTGGCACAGAGGACAGCATCAGAGCCACCAAGGGGACATCGGGGTTTTGCTGAATGGGGCCTGCTGGGGCTCCCAGCGCCGTCCTTGCCCGCAGCCAGAGCAAACCCACAGTTGATGTAAAAAATCCTGGTCCTTGAGGCTGCAAGGATGGGCCAGCAGGGACGGATCCTGCCCAGCACTCACCTGCCACCAATGCAAACCCCGGGCTGCCGCGATATTTGGGAACAGGGGAGAAGCCGGGCACGCTGCCGGCAGGGGATGCGACACGGGACAGCCCCCCCCGGACCCGCACACCCCACGGGGGGCTCGCGCCCACCTTGTACTTGCTGGGAACGTCCATCTTGTTGCGGAGGAACTTGGCCAGGTGCATGACCGTCATCGCGGCGGGACAGCGCAGGAACCGCACCCCGTTCTTCTGGGGACACAGCAAGGGGGGGGCCAGGGGAGAGACATCGCTGAGAGCCCACCCGTGGGTGGGGGCAGCTCCCACCCTCCTCAGCAGATGGCCTGGGGGCGCCCCCCTGTCCCCCCACCATCCCGATGAGGCTGCGCATGGAGCTCCCCGTGCCTGGGGCCCACACGCTCACCTTGTCCTTCTCCAGGTCCCCGTTCTCGATGCTCCCTTTCTTCTCCTCCCTAGGGGGCAGGAAAGCAAACGCAGGACAAAGTCGCAGGAGAAGAAAGAAGCAAGGAGAAGTCAGTGCCCCAACCCCTCGGAACCACTGCCCCCATCACCACGACCCCCTTGGAGGCCGCCCCTGGTGCCGGGGATGCCTCAGCCTCGGGCTCCGCTGGGTGGGTGGGAGCCCACGGCCGCAGCACCCATGGGAGACAGGGGACGGGGTGTGGGGCAGGGGGTGCTGGCTGCTGCCCCCCTGTCCCAAAGCCAAACCCCAGCCCAGGCAGCGGTTACCTCGTCCCTTCGTAGAACTCTATGGACAGGCTGACGATCTCGTCGTCCGCCAGGTTGCCCTTGTCCTGCTCGGAGACTTCCCCGCGATCCTCGTTGGAGCCGTTGGGAACTGGGGGGCAGGAGGAGGGGGAGGCTGAGCCGCGGCCGGGGGCTGAGCGGGGCCGGGGGCGCCCCCCGGGCTGCCACTCACCCTCGGCCATGGGGTAGGCCGCGTAGAAGTCACGCCGCCTCTTCATCTCGTCTGCAAGAGAAGGGGGGAGGAAGGTGAAGGAAAACCCAGCACGGGGCAGGGGGAGAGGTGCAGGGGGGGCGCAGACCCCCGGACCCACCGCCCGGACCCTGTCACTGTCACCAGGGATCAGTGCACGCAGGCGGCACGCAGCTTGGGGACCAGGCTCCCCGAGGGGTGGGATGGATTTAAAACCAACCCCAAACCCGTTCTTTCTCCCTCAGTTATAACCGTTCGTGCCCGTACCTTTGAAAAGCCCCGGGACCAGCTTGTACACGATATCCTGGAGGGTTTTGTCTGACCTGGGGGGAAACAAAAAGGAAAGGAGAGAGAAAAATCAGCCGGATTGGGACGTCTCCCCCGTCTCCCTCCGTGAAAAATCCCAAATTCTGGCGCCCGTCCTGCAGCAATAGCTCAGCCCTGCCCTGCAGGAGCAGCTGTGGGCCTGGAGCTAGGCAAGTCCAGCTCCCCCTGCACCCCCCCAAAGGGTTAACCCTGGAAAAAGAAAGAAAACATCTCAAAAATCCTCGTAATTGCCGAGGATGATGACAGCATCATTTTGGGGCCAGGATCCGTTTCAGTAGTCAAAACTATTACAAAAACACACCAAGAACTTGCAAAAAAAAAAAAAAAAATCTAAGATCAGCAAAATGCTTCTGCAAGTTTTAATTTGCATCTCGTTTTATCGCTGGGCTCAGACGCAGCTCACGGCCGAGCCTTTGCGTTCCCCCTGCCGTACACATGGCAGGACAGAGCCAAATGCGAGCTGTTACAAACCAAAGTGAGTTTTTTTGGCTAAAATCTGAGCACCCCCAGGTAAGATCTCCAAAAGCACTCGAGCAGGGGGAGCTCAGGTCCCAGCCTCAGCACCAACCCCGGGGCTGGGGCTTTGCTCAAGGCCTTGGGCTCTGTCTCGCTGCAGGCAGGGCCCTTGGCAGCCTTTAAAAGCTGAATAAAAAAATCTCCAAAACAAAGCAAGAGCAGTGGGAATGGTGAAAAGTAAATTATATCTGCAATTATTTCCACTTTAATAATAAGGCCTTTATTTTAAAGGAAAACAAATGACCATAGCAGCTATTCACATATTATTTTTAGCCTAACCACGTCTTTCATCCCTAATTCCTCGGTGATGTCACTCCGGTTCACGAGGCCCCGCTGCGATTTTATTTATAATACATACCCAGAGAATTTGCTTTATAATTTACAGCAAGCTAATGAAAAAGCAACCTCTGCTGCTTGATTGGCAGCTTAATTACCAGCCGGCCGCTGCTGCTGCATGAGTCAACCCCACTCAGCCCAGCGTGGCCGCACCGGGGAGCACAGGCGGGCAGCACCCCGGGCACGCTCAGCATCATGCCCAGCACCCATCGGTGCTGTGATTCACCCCCTTGGCCCCAAATCGCCCAAATGAGGGTGGCCGGGGGCAAGTGGGGTACCAAGGGGACCCTCGATGGCTGGGCTCGGGGCTGCCACGGCCCCTGTGCCGTGTTCCCGTCTGCGCACAGGCGGGGGGGGCTTCGGTGAGGGAGCCGTGGGAGCCGGAGTGTAAATATTTCATAGTGAACCAGAAAAAAAAAAAACAGAAAGCGGAAAAAGTGTTACTACAGAAACGGATTTACATGGAAGAGGCTAAAAAAAAAAAAGGAGGAGGAGGGAGGAAAAAAAAAAAAAAAGCGCCCAGTGATGTATTGCAGCCTTTCACGGTTTCTATGCCAACCACCTGCAGAGCCAATTCCGCCCCGATGGGACGTGTCTGCGTCCCCAGCCAGGCGCGGGCTGGCACGAAGCCCCTGTGCCACGGGCACGGCTTCACCTGCGCCACCACCAGCCCCCCCAGTGCCCCCCCAGGGCCACGGCACCGTCCCCACGGGGCGCAGCGCCGGGAGCTGCAGCGCACGGGTGGCCGCAGGTCACAGCGGGGGTGGTGAGGGGCAACCCCTGCAGGCACCCAGGCAGCCTCTCCTGGGGGGGACACCCCGGTGCCGACCCCTTGGTAGTGGGCTCGGAGCCCCCCCCCCTGCTCACCTGATGCTGAGGAGGGGCCTGGTTTTGTGCACCTGGACATCACACATGGGGCAGTACTTGTTGGTCTCCAGGTAGCGCACGATGCAGGTTTTGCAGACTGCAGGGAGAGACGAGACCTGAGCAAACGGGGAGGGGGGAAAAAAAAAACAACAAAAAAACCACCAGCCCCACGCCACGCACTGACCCGGGGCAGGACCCTGCTGCCCCTGGCCACAGCCCCGCTGTGGCTTGGGCACGGCCGGCCCGGGGCACCCATGGGTGCAGCGGGGCTGGGACACTCACAGGAGTGCAGGCACTCCACGATGGTGGTGGCGTCTATGAAGTAGCCGCCGCACAAGGCGCACATCAGGTGGGGGTTGAGCTCGGTGATCTTTATCCTGGTGGTCCTGTGCATCTTGGAGCAGCGCCGCGGCGGATCCTCCCTGGAGGGAAATCCCCAAAACAGCCGCTCGGTGCCAGGCCGGGACCCGCAGGAGCAGCCTCCGAGGGACAAATCCAGCCTGGGGGTGCTGGGGCTGCCCCAACCCCGCACCCCACAGCCCTGGGGGGCAGGAGCAGCCCCCACGCACAGCCCCACGCAGCCCCCACCCAGCTCCCTTGGATGCGAGTTCGCATCTCCTGGTCCCCGAGCGGGTCCTGCCTGCAGCTCCCCGGGCTGTGCACACACAGACATACACGTGCACGCGCACACACCCGCACGCACGAGCGTATTTTGGGTGCGTTCGGTGAAAATGGCATTTCCAGCCACTGCCTCGTGGTTTCTATAGAAACTCCAGGGAATTGGGGCCGGCCACCTGCCCGCGGCCAGGAGCGCACGCGGGCACCTGGGGAGGGCTGAGCATGCACGGCCGAGTGTGCAAGGCCGGGTGTGCACGGCTAGGTGTGCAAAGCTGAGTGTGCAAAACTGAGTGTGCAAGGCCAGGTGTGCACACGGGGCCTCGGGGCGCAGGCATTGTGCCCCCACCAGCACAGGGGGCTGCGGGGAGTCGCTGCCTGCGCTCTCCCCTACCTGTTCCGGACCCTACGATGGGAGCCGGCGGAGCCGGGCCCCAAAATCGCTGCAGTTTTCCTGTTTCTACGGCAACCCCGATACCTGGAGCGGAGCCAGAACCTTATTACAACCAGCCGAGGCGGGGAGAGGGGAGAACAAGCCCCGGGTTTGTGTCAATGAGCGTGGGCAGAGCGGTGGCAGCGCCAGGGTGTGCCGGCGGCGCACGGCCCCCCCCGGGTACGCACACGGGGCCCCCCCCGCGCAGCCCCACGTGCACGCAGCTGGAGGCACACGCACACACCTGTGCCCCCCCCGTGCACTGGGCTTGCAGCGGTGCCAACACCGAGCCAGGCCCCTCACAAGCACCCCAACACCCCAAAAAAACACCGTGCAACCCCGCCAGCACCACAACCGCTGCCGTATGGGGATGGGTTTGGGGCAAATCCTGTGCCCAGGGAGAAAATGGGGCGCGGAGGGGGCTGCGTGTGCAGGGGGTGCTCGGGGCTGCGTGTGCAAGGCCGGGGCCGTGTCAGGCGCGTGTCCTGGGGAAGCCACCCCATGTGCCGCCCCCTCCTCGCGCTCCAGGCTTCTGGGTTTCCACACAGGGTCCCCGGAGGCAGGTGCACGGGGACGCCGTGGGGACAGGGATGGGGACGCTGCGGGGACGGGGACCACAAGGACGCTGCAGCTGCCCCAGCACGGGGCCAAGCGGAGCCCCGGGGGGGGGCTGGCAGCGGGGCTGGGGGCACCGGGGCGGGCGGGCAGCTCCAAACCCCGGGGGTCGGCGCTGGGCACCCCCAGGGGACCCCCGGGTGCCACCCCCAGGGGACACGCGGGTGCCCTGCCCCCGGCTGCCCTCGGGCAGGTGCCCCCGACCCCTGCAGCCCCAGGTGAGGGGGGGGGCACCGGCAGCCCCCTGCTCCCCCCAGCCCGGGGAACGCCAAGTGGGACGGGGGGCGCGCAGCTGCCCAGGGCTGCATTTTGGGTGGGTTTCGATGTTTTTGGTACTTGCAGCCGCCAATGGCGGCCCGGGTCTCCCCGGGAGGGGGGGGGGCCGGGTGGTGGTGGTGGTGGGGGGGAGCCTGAGCCACCGGCGCAAACCGGTTTTAATAAACCCGGGTGATAACAGCCGCGATTTCCTGCCGCGGGGGCGAACAAAGCCCCGGACCCCCCCCCGGACCCCTGCCCGGTGCTGGCGGAGCGGCTCCCGCTGCCTACCCCGGGATCGCGCCCCCCCCCCCCCCGGGTTTCCTCCCCCCCCCGGGTCCCGGCTCTCGGGGTCTTTTGTCTCCGTGGGCGGTGGCCGGGCACGGCGCCCCCCTCCCCAAAACCCCCGCCTGGGGAAGGGCGTTTCAAAGTCACCGCTAACTTGGAGCCTCCCGGCCGCCCCCTGCCCGCGGGACCCCCCCCCAACCCCGGCGCTGCCCTCGCCCTCCCGGCGGCAGCGGAGCCCCCGCGGCCCCCCGACGGGACCCCCGCCCCTCCCGGGGTCCCGGCACGGCCGCGGGGGGGGGGGTGACACCGGCACGGGGCAGCCACCGCGGGGCGGAACGGGCCGGGTTTTTTTTTGGGGGGGGGCACGGACACGCGGGGGCGCGCACGGGCACAGCCCCCGGCCCGCGACGGGACGGGAACCGGGACACCCCCGGGCACGGGCACGCGCAGGGCACGGCCACGGGCACGCGCTCCGCGCCCCCCCCCCCCCCCGCTGCTCGGTGCCCGGGGGGGGCGTTTGGGGCCCGGGGAGGGGGCGGCGGCGGCGGCGGGGAGCCCCCGGTGCCCCTTTGTGCTCGGCGCCGGCTGACAGCCCGCCCGGGGGGGGGGGCCCTGGGGCTGTCACCGGTACCCGGTGATGGGGGGGGGTCCACCGGAGGGTGGTGGTGGTGGAGGGGGGGGGTGGCCGCCCCCCCGGGCCGACGGCGGCACAAAGCGGGGGGAGGCGGCCATCCATCGGCCATCTTGAACGCGGAGAGAAAAGGGCGATGGGGGGGGGGCCCGGCGGGGGGGGGGGGGGCGGCGGGGCCCGGCGGGGGGGGGCCCGGGGCCCCGTCCCTACCTGGTGGCGGCGGGGGCACCGCGGCCGCCCCTCCGCTGCGCTGCCCCCGGCTGGGCTCGGCGCGGCGCGGCTGGGCTCAGGCGCGGCGCTGCGGCCGGGGCCCTTTTTTTTTTTTTTTTTCTTTTTTTTTTTCCTCTCTCTCTCTTTTTTTTTTTTTCTCCTCTTTCCCACCCTTCCTCCTCCTTTTTTTTTTTTATTTTTTTTCCTCCTCTTTTTTTTTTTTTTTTTTTTAATTTTTTTTTCCCTCCTCCAGCCGCCGCCAGGCCCCGCCCCGCCGCACGTGATCTCATTCCTTTGGGGGTGTTGCGGGGAGGGGGGGGCCCCGTTCTCGGTCCCTCGTTGCCCCCCCCCACTCCCCCGGCCCTGCCTCCGAGGGGGGGGGGCACCGAGACAGGGCCCCCCCTGCGCCCCCCGGGGGACCCGGGCGCGGCGGTGCCTCGGTGCCTGCGAACGGCCCCGGTGCTTCCACCCCCCCTCGCTGTGACCCCCCCATTCTGTGCGACCCCCCCCCAGTGCTCGGGGAGAAAAGAAAATTGCCCCAAATGCGCCGGAATGGGCCCCAAAGCCGGGCCGGGGTGGGGGTGCCCAGCCCCGCAGCACCGAGCGCTCCCCGCGCCCCCCACCCCGGAGGCACCGCCCGGGGAGAGCCCCGGGACCCCCCCCCGGAACCTCCCGGGACCTCCCCTCGGGACCTGCGGGACCTTCCCGGGGCCGCCGGCGGTCGGTGCTCGGCGGGGCCAGAGGGGAGAGGATGGGAAAGAGAAGGGAAAAATGGGAATAAAAAGGGGAATAAAAGGGGGAATAAAAGGGGGAGGAGAGGGAAAATGGAAAAGGAGGGAAGGGAAGAAAGGAAAAGGTGGAAAATAGAAACGGGGGAAAAAAAGAAAAGGGGGGGGGAAAGGCAGGGAAAGAAGAAGAAAAAATAAAAAGAAACCCCGGGAAATAAAGAGAGAAAAGAGGGAATGGGCGCGGGGGGAGGCTCCGGCCAGCCCCGATGTCCCACGCGTGTCCCCATCCCGGGGTGGGTGCTCCCGGGGGGTGCTCGTTCCCGGGTGGGTGCTCTCATGGATGGGTGTTCCAGGGCTGGGTGCTCCCCGGGTGGGTATTCTCGGGGTGGGTGCTCCCGGTGGATGCTCCCAGTGGGTGCTCCCAGGGCTGGGTGATCTCAGTGGGTGCTCCCAGGATGGATATTCCCGGGGTGGGTGCTCCCGGGTCTGGGTGCTGCCGGTGGGTGCTCCCAGGGATGAATGTTCCCGGTGTGGGTGCTCCATGTGGGTGCTCCCTATGGGTGCTCCTTATGGGTGCTCCCGGTGGGTGCTCCCAGGGATGAATGTTCCCAGTGTGGGTGCTCCCTATGGGTGCTCCCTGTGGGTGCTCCCATGGATGGGTGCTCCCAGTGGCTGTTCCCGGGTGGGTGCTCCCCCTGGGTGCTCCCCCTGGGTGCCCCCTGTGGGTGCCGCCGGGGCGCTCCCGGGGCGCTCTGGCTCAGGGCGGCGGGCGCAGCGTTGTTCCCCAGCGCGGTCTCTGTGGCGCAATCGGTTAGCGCGTTCGGCTGTTAACCGAAAGGTTGGTGGTTCGAGCCCACCCAGGGACGGGCCGCACCTTTTCCTTTTTCACTCCATTTTTTATTTTTTCCCCCCCCTCCCCACCCGAGTCCAACCCGGCGGAGCCCAGCGCCGGGCAGGGGGGGAATTTTCATTTTGCAAAGCCCCCGGGGGGCTTTCCCTGCTCCCCCGCAGCACCAGGGAGGGGGCAGCCGGTGTCCGGCAGCTCCTTGCCCTCGGACAGGGCCGAGATGGACCAGGACAGGCTGTGAAGGGGCAGGAGGTGCCCCCCGTGCCCCCCGAGGGGTCACAGCTCACTCCAGGGGGAAGCTTCCCCGGGTCAGAGGCTGAGCATGAACATTTCTGCTCAGCCTCTGCCCCCTGCCCCAGGCAGAGACTTGGAAGCGTTTCCACCCAGAGCCTGTATTTTGTTTCAAAAAAAAAAAGCTGAAGGGGGTCCAGGCTCTGCATTGCTGGAGTTCTCCTCTCCTACAAAGTCTTGTAAAATCTATTTATGTTCCCTGCCTGCCCTGATTTTATTTTCGTACCCAAAATAACGTCATTGGTGTTTCGATGCAGGGCGCGAGGCAGTGCCAGGCAGACCCCCGGTGCCTCCAGCTCAGAGCCACAAACAACGCTCCCACCGCCAAGCCCAGCAGTGCCGGGGCTGGGGATGAGGATTTCTGCTCCCATCCAGGTTTGACAGCACGAAGGGCAGAGGTGCCCCCTGGGCATCACCTCCCCGGTACCGCCCGAGCCCCCCCGGGCCTCTGCCGAAATCTGCCTTTGATTCCCGTCTGGTTTTGGTGCTCCTTCTCTCCCCAGCGCGTGGCTCATTCCTGCCAGGCACAATGTGGCCTCTGACTTCATTCCCGCAAGAAACCTTTTACAATGGAAAACTCTTTAAAAATACAACAGGCACGGGACAGGCTGAGCCTCCGGGGCTCGGTCCCTGAGCAGGGCCTGCACGGGCCGGAGGTTTTCATTGAAAGCAGGCGGGCTGCTCTGCTCTGCGTTTGAGAGCATTTCCAAACACATGGATCTCTTTCCCTTTGGCACAACATCACTCCCCTAAATTAAACGTTTAATCCCATCTCCTCCAGGAGAGGGGAGAGCTGGCGAGCGGGGATGGGGAAGGAAATCCAATACTCTGCAGAGCGCAAATCCCCCTTTCAGTTGCTTTCTGAATAAAAAATACCCCCGCGGCCACTTGCCAGACCCTTTCACCTCCCCAGGATGGGCCACAATTCGCTGCTCTACAGACTTCGTCGTGCTGCCCTTTCCAAAACTGGGCACGTTTGGGCTTTGGCCCCAAGGGCAGAGGGGGGATGCACAAAGCTCAACCCACACAGGGCTGTGCACAGTGAAGCAGGATGGCTTTCCTGGGGTTTTTACTTCAGTTCAGACAAGTTTGGGCAACTTTTCCCAGTGCCCAGCTGCGCAACACCCTGCACATCCATCCAGCGGGGTGCTAGCCCCGTGCCCATCCAGCTGTGGGCACTGCATCCACCTGTGCACATTACATCCAGCTGTGCACATTGCATCCAGCTCTGCATGTTGCATCCAGCTGTGCACACTGCATCCATCTTTGCTCACTGCATCCAGCTGTGCACACTGCATCCAGCTCTGCACGTTGCATGCAGCTTTGCTCACCGCACCCAGTTGTTCGCACTGCATCCAGCTGTGCACATCACATCCAGCGGTGTGCACTGCATCCAGCTGTGCTCACTGCATGCAGCTTTGCTCACTGCATCCAGCTGTGCACGTTGCATCCAGCTGCGTGCACTGCACCCATCCCTGCGTGTTGCATGCAGTTGTGTGCATTGCATCCAGCTGTGCCCACTGCATCCAGCTGTGCTGTTTCCAGGTTTGCTCACTGCATCCAGCTGTGCACACTGCATCCAGTTGTTTGCACTGCATCCAGCTGTTCCCCATTTCCAGCTGTTCCCCATTTCCAGCTGTTCCCCGTTTCCAGCTGTGCCCCCTCCCAGCCGTTCCCGCCGCGCCCCCTCCCCTCGGTCCGCCGCCGTCCCGGCATGCCCCGCTCCCCGTGACTCTTCACTTTTCTCCCCTTTTTGCCCGCCCCCCGGCGGGCCCGGCCGCCAATGGCGGGCGGCGAGCGGCGAGCGGCGGCCAATGGGAGGAGGAGGGAGGCGGGACGAAGGAGCCGGAGCAGCGGAGGCGGCAGGAGCAGGAGCAGCAGGGCCGGGCCTGGCGGCGGCGGAGCAACGACCGGCACCATGGTGGGCACCGGGACCGGCCGCGGGCACCGGGGGGACCCGGGAGGGCTCGGGGAGACCCGGGGGGTCACGGGGGGAGGGCTGGGGGCACCACGGGGGGGTCCAGGGGAGTCCCGGAGGGGCCCAAGGGCTCCCGGTGGGGCCTGGGGGAGGGCCCCGGGGGTACCGGGGGGGCTCGGAGGGGCCCTGGGGGGTCACGGAGGGTCCCGGGGGAGGGTGGAGGGGACCCGGGGTGGTCCCAGGGGGAGCCCCGGGGGGGTGTTAAGGGCTCCCCGTAGGGCCTGGGGGAGGGCACCGAGGGGTACCGGGAGGGTTCAGGGGGACCTGAGGGGTCCCGGGGGGAGGGCTGGGGGGACCACAGGGGGGTCCAGGGGAGTCCCGGGAGGGCCCCGGGGGGTACCCGGGTGTACCGGGAGGGTCCCGGGGGAGGGTTTGGGGGGACCCTGTGGGGTTCTAAGGGCACCCGGGAGGGTCCCGGGGGAGGGTCTGGGGGTTCCCGGGGGTCCCGGTGCAGCCCCCCCTCATCCCGCCCCGTCTCGCAGTCGATCATGTCGTACAACGGCGGGGCCGTGATGGCCATGAAGGGGAAGGGCTGCGTGGCCATCGCCGCCGACCGGCGGTTCGGCATCCAGGCGCAGATGGTGACCACGGACTTCCAGAAGATTTTCCCCATGGGGGAGAGGCTGTACATCGGGCTGGCGGGGCTGGCCACCGACGTGCAGACCGTGTAAGTGCCGCCCGGCCCCTGGGGTTCGCAGAGCCCCCCTTTACGTGGGGGCTAACACCTGAGCATCACTGGGTTCCCTCCTTTGGGGAGGGCACGAAGCCGGTACCAGCACTCCTTTTCTCACCGGGGCTCTCTGGGGCTGGCTGCAGATGAGCCAAAAGGCTCTGATTTACGTTAATGCTGCGCTCATCTTTGATCTCACAGCACGTAGGGGTTGTGCTATTTCCCTTGTCTTTTATTTCTTGGGTTTACGAAGCTTCTGCTGATGTTTGCAATACGAGAACAGATTCTTTTCTAAAAGTAAAACTACACAATTTAAGGTATCGTTGCTGCTAAGACACCTGAATAATTTCACATACAAAAGGAGCTGCATCTGGGGTGCTCACCTGTCGCAGGCACGCATCAGATTTGCTACCTCAGCACACAACAGAACACAGCCAGGCCTGGGTGAAGATGAAAGTGAAAGGAGCCTTCTCTGGCTTTAACGTTGTTTCTCCTCTCTTCTTGCAGTGCCCAAAGACTGAAGTTCAGGCTGAATCTCTACGAGCTGAAGGAAGGCAGGCAGATCAAGCCTCAGACATTTATGAGCATGGTTTCCAACCTGCTCTATGAGAGACGGTAACTGTCAAACACCCGAGTCACTGCTTGTGTGTGAGTGAAGGCTGTGGCTGCCGGTACTGGTCCCATTCCAGAGAGCTGGGAGGATGAGGAGGGCTCCTTGTAAAGACTTGTTTTGATATGGGAAAAGGAGATTTCCATCTAGAGACAATCTTACCTTCAATTTTCTTGCAAAACACTGGGTTTTGTTAAAATACTCCTATAACAGTACAAGTTCATTTACTTTGCCATGCTAAAACCATCACAAGATGCTTCCAGATTGATCTGAAAGATCCCCCAGCAAAAGCACCTGTGTAATATTTTCCTTGTATGGATGCTTACATGTGATGTGCAGCTGCTTCCAGGTGGTTGAACTGGTGAAAAACTGAGGAAAAAAACCTCTGCTGTGCTTTTCTTCACAGGTTTGGGCCTTACTACACAGAACCGGTCATCGCTGGCCTGGACCCCATAACACACGAACCTTTCATCTGCTCTCTAGACCTGATCGGCTGCCCCATGATAACCGACGACTTCGTGGTCAGCGGCACCTGCTCAGAGCAGATGTACGGCATGTGCGAGTCCCTCTGGGAGCCTGACATGGTGAGTGAGGCGGCCAAGGTCAGCTCTGCTTCTTGGATTCAGCCTCCTGCTGTTAACTGGAGAACCGGACCTAAACAGGCTGGATGAAAAGCTCTGTCCTTTGATACTTCCTGGAGAAGTTCAGAAGAAAGAGGCTGTAGATTACAGCAGCCTGTAGGAAAAATCTTGCAGCATTGGGGATGATATTTTGAGGTTTGAGCAAAATCTGATGACTCAACATGTAGTTTTTTCACCAACTGAAATAGTTTCTGTTCTTCAGGAACCTGATCACCTCTTCGAAACGATCTCGCAGGCTATGCTGAATGCAGTGGACAGAGATGCTGTATCTGGAATGGGCGTAATTGTACACATAATGTAAGTGCTGCTCTCTTCCCCTACAGAACAGAGGTAGAATTTCACATGCTCCATGTTAAAGTCAGTTGAGGGATCTCGCTCCCTTTCAGTAGCATTTTAGTAAGTGCTGTTAGATTTCTCATGGCCACTCTCTGCTGCGCACTGGCCAGGAGGATGCTCTTTGCCAAAGCTGGATGCATGGTTTGCTTCACAAGTCCAAATGCAGTCAGGAAGCTGCTTGTTTTGCTCACGGTGTTGCTTACTATGGCGTACAATAACATCCCAGGCATTGCTGCTTATTGCACCTGCTGAGCTTCCCTGGGGAGGAGTGGCAGGAGGATGGGGTTTGCTGAGTTTTAACAGCCACCTTCAGGTTTAGATCATCCCACCTGCACTAGCAAACGAACCACACACGCATGTTGCATCTTGCTAAAGAAGTGATGCTCTTTAAGGAAGTATTTAACAGGAATTTACAGGTAGTTTTCTCTCTCTCTCCCTCTAGTGAAAAGGACAAGATCACTACCCGGACCCTGAAAGCTCGCATGGACTAGCCCAGCACAACTGTGCGTGCGTTTCACACCCCAGTCTGCTTGGACTTTTTTTTTTTAATAAAATTCTTTATTGTAGTGAACTTTCCTTTTCTTGAATCTGAACGGTAGGTAGGTAATTAAGTTCTCATATCTAAAGCTATCAGGAGCTTGGGTTGCACACAGTAGTAGAGCTTATCTTTCTCTAAGCCACCTATCCTAACGTCTCCAGGCACGCCTACATGTGGCGGAGCTTCAGCTGCACCCTAGGGAGTCAGCAGCCCCTCCCTGGAGGCAGCGTGAGCTTTTCCTGTTAGTTGTAATTTGTTCTCAGAGCCAGTACTTGGTAAAATTAGTTTTTACTTAAGAGCCCCAGTTTCCAGGCATGTATAAACAGACTTTTCCAGCTGTGTTTAATACAGGACTTAAAACGAGCACATGCCTCGTGGAGTACCAGCTGATCAGTAGAACACTACACAGCACAGCAATGAGGAACAGATGTACACAAAGTTTTAATTTTATTTTTCTCTGGTTGGAGACTCATCTTGTAACATGCATGCATTTCAAAACAGTAACAGTGTCTCAAACTGCTCCTAGCAAACAGACAAGCACAGAGGACTTAAAATTCCTATTTAAAAAACAGCAGTGAAAAAACCTAGAATGCATTTTTTTTTTTTTTAGTTTTAAACTTAATTTATTCACATTTTTTCAGTTGCACTGATTAGCCCTGCCCACCCTTGTAACCTGTGTGTAATACACTCACTTGACACAACTCCATCCAGCTGCATTTAGCGGTGTGCAGCTAAACAAAGACCAGCACAAGTTCTGAGTGGTGAAAACCGAAACCACTAAAAACGACGGATGACCAGAAGTTGGTTCCCCACGCGTTGCCATTGCTATTACACAAGAATTCATTTCAAAGAGCAAGGAAAATCAGTAGTGGCTAATATGGATACTGGAGAATGGCTCTGCAGAAGTAGGGGAAGGTGACAGGCAAACCTGAAACGGGGCATTAAGACACGGCTGGGGAGAAGAGAGCTGTTTTGTTTTTGGAGCTTAGCATCGTAACGATCTGTCGCAGATGGGTTACGCAGTGTTGCAAACCAAGTTTTAGTACACTGACTTCTGAAAGGTCTGTACCACCTCAGGGTTGAACACTTTGACCTGTGTGCAGCTTGAAGGGAGGCTTCCATAAAGACTGCTTAGTAGTCACAGGACTGGGAGGCAGCTGCTGAGACATCCTGTACACCAAACACGGCCTGTGACTACCATACAGCCTCGCTTTGTGCCTTAAACTGGGCTAAGAGGAGAGATCCCATCACAGTTCCCACTGGAAGTAGCTGGGGCAGCGCTCTGGAGGGAAACACAGAGCTTTTCTCCCAGACAACAAAGAAGTAACTCAAGGGCTGTAGTGCTCTTGCTGGCTACGATAAACCAAATTAAAAGCAGGATGCTCAGATGTGGGAGTACAGCCTCACTTACAGGAACCCAGGAGTCACCTACTGCCCCAGAATTTTCCTTGTGAGGGATTTTGTGCTCATGGCTATTACAATTAAAACCTGATCAATCAGAGACTGTCTGTGAGCCGAGAGGGGAGGATTCCCCTGCTCCTGGCCATGAGAAGTGAACTCCCACTGACACTTGGTTCATATCACAGCTGCCAGGCCCTGTCCCTGGCACTGACACGAAGGCTGGGTGCTGCCTGCTACCTCCGAACATGGGGCTCCTGTTAAAGGGTGACCCATCAGTGTTCTCGAGTGGTTTTTATTGCACTAAAAGGGCAGAGCAGCACTCGAACAGTGACTGCACTCTGCCTTCTTCCTCTCCTACTCTTCTTTATGCCCTAGGAGCTATCTCAGCGGGGAAGAGGCAAGCTCTGGATTCAAAGCAGTTTGTAGTTCTTAAATTTGGACATTTTTGGCCCATGTTCAGAAAGAGAGAGGCCCCCAGCACAGGCAGGACGATGGATCGAGCAGCTCCCTTCTGACACACACTCACCCTGCCCTCAGGCACTGGAGTCACTCTGCCCACTAAGGTTTTCTTCCTTTTTGAAACTCCAGCTGACCAAAGAATCGCACTGCAACTTGAGAAATCCTGCACTACGCCTGGGATCAGAGCGATCTGCCTACCTACTGCAACTCTTGCAGCCGAGGGTGGTTGTCAGTCAAACGCACTTCAGTGTAAAGTGTTCCGCAGGGTACATGCTACAGACAGAAATATCTACATTCAGCCAACTAGAACTAAATTCACACCAGAAACAGACAACAAACTAGCACAAGCAGTTGTAAAACCAGAATTGAAAGGGCTGGGTTTTCTTTTTAAATACTTGAGTTAAAAAAGTGACCTAAAACAAGATTAAAAAACAAAACAACAACAACAACAAAAAAAGAAAAGAAAAAGTCCCTTTTAAAAACAAATCAAATATTTGCAGCTTCACCTCTTATTCTGGTAATAAAAATACTGTCTAGAAACAAAAATTAGCATTTTTAACATAATGCTACCTCTCAAAATGTAAACAATATACAAAATGCTTACGTTAAACAAAGTTACATACCTGGGTAATACATCATTAAGTGAGAAAATTGCATTTAATTACTTTAATACACACAGTATGGCAACTTGACAGAAGTGGCAGAATTGGGGAAGTGCTAAAGTGAATGGAGTTCACGGGGCTTTTTTGTATCACTTGGGCCAGAGACATCCAATTTAATTCTAGCAGGAGTTTGTTCAGAGCGGAGTACGAAAATACAGTTAGCTGCTCGTAAGCCCTTGGGATCAGTTCTGTAAAGACTGCTGCAGGAATTAACTGCATCTTAATTTCATTCCTGTTTACGAACTTCAGTGAATGAAATCGTTGCTCCTAGCTACACAAGCTCCATTCTTCTGTCTTTGGGTTGCTTGGTTTTTAGTGTCTCCTCGTAGGATGTCTGCAGTTCACTGATTTCCCCCTCTCTCCTCCCCCCCTTTCTTCTTCCTTTTTAACATGATTTAAGGATAAACAGTTTAAAAAATACAAGCTAGTTTCCCAAAAGGAGAACAGCAAACTTACCAGGCCAAAGTTGCAGATTCAATGCAGATTTTTAAAACTGTCAGGAATAAAAAGCGATTGGTATTTAATTTCCAATTGATAGTAAATGTAAGTGCTTATTTTTTAAGAGAAGAGCAACCGATATAATGCCCACAAAACTAAGCTGACAATACCCTCTAAGTCCTCCCTTTTCAAGGTGTCCTCATACCTGCACTTGTTTTGTGGCTTTGGCAGCCGGGCACCTTAAGACACGAGGCTCTCCGGCCTCTCGGACAACGGTGCCTTAGCCCCCCACGTTACCCCAAACAGGGACCGGACTACAGAGGCAGAAGAAATTTGTCCCACATCAAAGGGAATGACCCACGAATGAGTAAAGATTCGTATCCCATTACGACCCCCGATATTCACGTGTGACTTCCCAGACACCCTATTTACAGTGCGCTCTCACGGGCTCACTCTTTAGCCCCTTTTTTGTCCCCTTGGAAGCTGAGACCTGCGGCATTCGCAGCGCGAGCGGGGGTCTGGACACAAACACCCAGGCCCACATCCAGAATCCAGACCAGAGCTAGCGTTAGTCTAGGGAAATTACCAGGATGGGATGAGCACCAGTTATCTCTCAAAAGGACCAAGTTCCACACAGCAAACTGTAGCACGCGTTACAGCACAGGACAGACATTCAGAAGAGCTTATTCCCGAAACAAAGGCATATGTGAAAACAGTTCCAAGGCAGATAAGCAACATGTTTCAACGGCAAGAGTTTGGTTCAAAACACTAAATCCTGCTCAGAAAGAAAAAGGAGATTAAAAAAAAGAACCAAAAGATCTGTAACTGTTGTGCAGCGGAGCTAACGAAACCCAAAGCAAGTCTGACAAGCTTGGCTGTGAAAAATATTACAAGCGTTCTGGAGACAAAACAGGACGTTATTCACGCAGATCAGTCCCAGTCTGGGGGGGGAGGAAAGGATGGGGGGAGAATCTGGCGCAAGTGTTCGAATATTTCCACTCCTTGACTGTCGCTCTAGAGAGGGGCATGGAGCAAAGAGTAAAAGCCATTCCAGCTCAAGTCCTGAGTCCTCTTGAGCAGCGGGACTCGCTCCAGCCCCAGCTCCCAGCACTCCCCACGGGTGGCGAGTCCAATTCCTTCGTGTGCAAGTCACATTGCCATCTCAAAAACAAACCAACCAGGCAAAGAACCTCTGTCAGGAAACAAATTCAAGTACCTGTTGCAGATCGGGTGAGTAAGGAAGACTGAACATTAGCTAGATTAACACTGGCAGAACCGCAATGTGAAGCTATAATCTAAGAGACATGGCAATTCCTGACTGAGGTGCAAGAGGGAAATGTTCCAGATAGTCAAATACTATCCCAAACCTACGGGCACAAAACACATTTTGCTTCTTCTTTCACAAACTCTTCATAGCTGGCCAATTTAAAGCACGATGGCTCTGAGCACATTATCGTCTGAGGTTGTGCAACGTCTCTACTACTCCTCACATTGTCATTTGAAGTTCTAGGAGTTACACCTTTTTAAGCGATCATCTTTGGTAGATGTTCATTTCCCTCATCTTTCTTGTAAATCAAGTGCAGTTACAAAAAAAAAAAAAAAAAAAGGTTTTGTTACTTAAATTAACCAAAAAATATAAAGTGTCCCAGTCTGAATTTACCTAAAGTTCAGCGACTCCTCCTTATCAGAGTAATATTTTCCGTCCTCGAAATGGTGAGCTATTTTCCTTCCAATTCCTACCAAGAGGGAAATAAAAGGGCTCGTATGTCTTTCTGTTAAAGACAGTCCAATAATAATAATAATTAAAAAAAAAAAAGTAGTAGTTTGTGGAATCAGGCACTGCTTCACTCTCACTGGATGTGATCTAGAGCGACCCTTTTGTACAGTGCCACATGTCATATCCCTACGGGAGTCTCTTGATCAGAGAGGAGAAAACGTCATTAGAAAGAGCAGTGCAGAAACAATGCACTTTTCTTGTTTTAAAAAGCCCTCGAATCTACGTCTGGGCACTTCTGTAACAAAAACCCACTTTTCCACCTGGGTCAAGTGGACTGTTGGAGGGTGCACCTAGAATTAGTTTTCTCGTAAGTCACACAGTGCCACGCACTCAGTCTTGCTCACACACGCACAAACACACACACACACACACCCCACAAGCTGCTACAGTGTCTGTTTTAGTGTCACAGGCTGCGTTCTCTGGTTGGAAGTAGCCCCTCTTCTCTTCATTTTTCGCTGAAGGCTGAAGATGACTATGTCAGGATATTGGACATAAATTCGTTGAAGCGTTTCGAGTACTGCTCGGGGTTCACGGTGGAGATCTCTGCCCCAGCCTGCAAGGCAGAGAGGAGACAAGTCAGAACACCCTCCTCGGGAGGCAAACCCAAAGGGTGGGGGGACAGAGGACAGCAGGGAGTGATCACAACAAGGCCTGGCTGTGCTGGGAGAGACCCACAACAGAGCCTGCAAGTTCTAGGATAAAACAGGTCTAGAGAGATCCCCAAGCTGATTTTAGCTTCTTCTGCATCTTCTGCAGATCACCGAGTCAAAGCATTGCAGTTGTTCTTTTATGGTTTAAAAGAGGAAAAGCATGAAAAACTCCACGTCCCACTAATCTGGGGTTTTTGAGCCCTTTTGGGAAGTTCGAAGTTGATGCCAGGGAAGAGGCCTGGCCCCTAACACAGTGTGAGGCAGACTAGAGGCATGATAATTATTTGTTCTGCTCCAGGAAGGAGCAGGGAACCTCGAGTCTTGCTGTCCACCAACCAGAGGGAAAATCTTGCAAGACAGGCTGAGGAGACAGTGAAGGAACAGCAGTTCTTGGGCAAGGGATCACCAGAGGATCCCCATACTGGTAGAAAATCGGTGTCAAAAGGCATCACACACACACAGAGGCACGCAGGCAAAGCAGAAGCCCCAGAGCCCATCCTCCCTGCATGCAGCAGGCTGCTTACCCCATGTTTCACCGTTTTGGCAGCGTGTGCAGCTTTCTTCTTCGCATCGTATGGCGTAAGAATGTCTATAATGGCCATGAAGTACACTTCCTTCTTGGGGGCACCTAGCGAGGCAAGAGAGTTGCTAGCACACCCTGAGCTGTGAGCGAAGCCCGGCTGCACCCCCCTCCTCAAGAAATACAGGGCAGGTCTGTGTCAGTGCAACCAGCAGAGAAAGCAAGGCAGCTGGAGGCTGGGGAAGGGCAGAGAACGACTGGAAAGGGCACAGCAGAGACCCCCACACTCCCTGAACACTTAACTGCTCTCCAAGCATCACTTCCAACCTTTCAAACTCAACACTCCCACACTCGGCAGGGTCCCTGTCCCTCTGTGACAGCCCTCTGCTCCATTTAGCTCAGGCAGGCCAGAGGACACCTCCCCTGCCCTCCAGACCCTCTTGGGGGCAATGTTCCACAGTACTCACTTTCGTGACTTTTCATGGCATAGACGTCCACAGAAGGATCGAACTCTCCAGGCCCAAAGAAGCGAGGGTAGTTGAGGAGATTGCCAGGGCTGTCGGGGGGCGTGCCGTAGGAGGAAATGGGGTTGCCTCCAAGGCCGTCGTTCTCGCACTCCTCATCCTCTGCCCGATCCTCCACTTCCATCTCTTCCTGCTCTGCTCGGTCAACATCGTGGATCCCGACCAGCAGGCTGTAGTCCATAATCTTCAGCTGAGCTAAAAACTGGGAGAAAGAGGCGAGTGGGGAAAAGAAAAAGGAAAGAGTATCCATGTGGGATCAGAAATCCTCAGTCCAGCCCCTCCCAATATCTCCCTAAGAAAGTGCAGTAGTGAAAGCTAAACCCTTTTATTAGACTATTTATTATTTACTATTTATTTTTAGACTATTTATTTTTTACTAATTAGTAGATTAGACTCTACTCCACAGAATCTACCCAGGCACTCGGATGCCCTCTGCCACCAGCACAATCCTGACTGATTTGTGTGGCTGGTGCAGGAGCGACCTGCTGCTCAGCCCCTGCTGCACTGCTTGGGCCAGAGGCCCCAGAATCCAGGTATGGGAGGCACACTGGGAGTAAAAGCTGTCCCCAGGAAACTCTACCTCCACATCCCGCTTCAGCTTTTCCAGGAAGTTCTTTTTACTCTCCTCCCCAACGTGCAGCTTCTGTCCCTCATTCAAGAAGTCGTTGTCCTTGAACGTTGGCAGATCCTTGGCCTGCAACAAAAAAACAAAAATCCCACATCAAATTCTCCACGCCCCAGAGGAAGGCAGGTACACTGCTCCGTCAGCCATGCGCTGATAGTGCTCAGAGACCGAGTGTGGGGTGGCACCAGAACATCTCCTGCCTGTTTGTAAGGCCTCATCCTGTCCACTAAGCATGAAAAACGCAAGAGGCAGAGCACAGCACATCCATGTGCTCCCTGTACCTCAGGGGAGGTGAAGGGAGACAGAGAGCAATTCGGCTCTAAAGACTGCCAGGAAGACGTGCTGCAGGCTGACAGCTGGGCTCTAGCCAGAGACGATCCAACCAGCTCCCAGAATAGACAAGATATGCATTTTGTTATTTTCTGACTGGCGGAAGAAAAAAATGCTTCTTTCCCTGAAGACTTGCGGAAAAAATTAAAACCACTGTGTTTTGAGGAATTTGTTTGCAACAGGCCCCGAGGAGTTCTCAAGGATATAGAACATACAACCCCTTGTGCAACTGGGAATTCAGTTATTTTCTTCTTAGAATGATATATGAGCGTGCGGTGGCTTTATATAGATCCAACACGAATAGTCTGAGACAAACTGCACGAGCAGAAAAAGCCAGAGACTAAACAGCCAGTGAGCCAGGGATACTTGGGCACTGTGCAGCCGTGCCTTGATGCCAGGGCTGTTGGTGTAAGAGGAACTTCCTTTGCTTATGACAGTGACTAATTCTGGGGCAAGCTGAAATGGGATTCCTCTATGGTCTCCAGCCTGCAAAGGCCATGTGCATGTGCAAATAAAACAGAAAAGTAGCACCAGGACTTCCCACGGCAGTGTCAGAGCCCAAGTTTTCAGGGGCAGGATTCTTGGCTGCAGGTTCCCCTTAACGGCACCAGGAGCCAATTTTACAAACATGGTGAGATACGCCAAGAATCGGAGAAGAGCTGGGCTGGTTTGTACCATCTCTGCCCAAGCAGTTCCTGGGCACAGCCTGGAAGGTGGCACACACACAGGGTATCGCTCGGGGCCCGTTTAACTGTCCCTGCTCAGCACCCCTTGGGAAGAGGGAAGTCAGTGGGATCCCACCTGCTTCCAAAGACCAGGAGGAAGGGAAGGCTGCTCGGGGACAGTCCGTACCTTCTCCTTATCGCTCGCTTCCCTGGATACTGTTGAGCCCTAGCAAAAGAATAAAGAGGTTGTTGTTGCACAGTGTTTATATTCCTGAGGAATTTATTGACACCATTTAAGTCCTTTGTGCAGGTTAAAAAAAAAAAAAAAAAAACACAACAAAACAAAACAAAACACACAAAAAAAACAAACCACCTAACAAACAAAAAACCATGTTCCCCCCCCCCAATATTTTAAAACCAGTATCAAATCCCTTTTCGTGCCTGAGACAGACTTGCAGGCCTCCCTGGTGTAGCACAGGCTGCTTGGAATAGGAGAACTGAATGTCATTTGAGTCTTAAGTGAAGCCCTAGCCAGAGACCCCAAAACCTGGGTCTCTGGACCTTCCCAAGCAGGTGTTACGAAGACCAACTCTCGCCCTCCCAGAAAAGGAGCCCTCCCTTCCGTGACTGCCCCCAGACGCTCACCTTCAGGTCGTATTTCCGATGCACAGTCAGCCTGTGGCTGAACACGTTCCTGGTAACCACCATGTAGGTTTCCACTCCATCCACGGTGAGCCGGTACATGCCAAGGAACTGGGGCAGGAGGGTGTTCCCGTGGCACTCCACGATGAACTGGGGAAGGGGAGAGAAGGACAGCACTGTCAGACAGAGCTCACCCCTGACAGGACACAGCAGGGCAGGTCTGCTGTTGGCACCAGCCAATATCACTTCTTGGGGCTATGCAAACATATCTGAAAGTAAGGAGCAAAGGACTGGCAGCTAACACAGGCCAGGGCAGAACATTTCCAGTGGTGCCACTTGCCTCTCTTCCCTGCTGCAAGCAGCTGCCTCCTCCCCAGCCCCTTTGGAAAGGCTCATTCAAAGCACTGAGTTCGGAGCATGCTTACAGGGCTCAGGTAACTTCATCATTCACTGACTTAGGGGACAGGGTGAGCTGTGAAGGACTCAGAGCTGTGAAGCAGCAGGCTGGCAAGCCCTAGTTGGCTCCCAGGTGTGACGGAACAACGCTGCTTTCCTCTGCAAAAGCTGTTTGCAAGCTCCGCCAGGTCGCTCACTGCGTGTCTGAGCTCCGGTTCTCCAGCACATCCCGAGCCGTTCGCCACCTTCCCTCCCAGGGTTCCAGCCTCCCCCTACCTGATGGTACTTCTTTAAGATGTTGTGCATCTCCGCCACGTCCTCGCTTGACACCGCCTTAATGACAAACCTCCTGTCGTAGGTGGTGAGGAAGCGGGCCCCGCAGCGGCCCTGGCTGTCGCTGTTCACCGGGGCGCTTCGCGTCACCGAGTTCTGAGGGAAACAGAAGAGAAACGTGAGGAGGAGGAGAGGCAGGAGCTGCCATCCCCCTGGAGAAGAAAGAAGAGAAGTCTCAGAAGGCAGGTGAGGCACGGGTGACCAGGACCAGCTCCACAGCCTGGCTCTGGAAGAAAAGCCAGCCCAGGGATGTGATGCTTCGTAGCTGTGGCCGTGTCCCAGCCCAGCTCCCGAGCACACGTACAAACGAGCTGTGACTTAATCAGAAAGCATCTTCAAGCTCAGAACTGCTGAGGTTAAAGCCTACTTGACTTATTGAGAAGTCCAAATGTGGAGTTTAGAGCTTTCACCTAGGCCTTCGGTTTGGTAACGTGTCCTACTCCAGCACCTGACATGTACTTCTGAAGATTATTATTATTCTTATTCTTTAACTAATTGGTTTTTAAGAAGGCAGTATCAAAAGAGGTTGGACTCAATGATCTAGAGCTCTCTTCCAACCTATAAATTCTGTGATCCCGTGAAAACTTCTTAGGATTTCCTCCTGGGAAACAAAGAGCTGTCAGGATATTTCCAGGGTTTAAGTAAAAAGGGAACAAAACGAACGAGAGCGGCCTGCCTTCCTTCCCACCCCAAAGCAACACCCAAGCTGGCAAAAGTCTCAGGAACTCTTCACAGGTCATTCAGAAACCAGAAGCCAGTTATTCCTACAATCGGATGAAAAGGATTGTGAGTATAAATAGCCTGGCTGTTCCTCCAACAACCAGCAGCATCTGTCTTCATCTCCCTGTCTCCACCCTTAGCAACGAAGCACTGCAGCTTCTTTTTGTACGTGCAGCACAATTGGAAAATCCCAAGCAGACCGCAGAGCAGCTGCCTGCTTCCTTCCCTGAGCCACAGCACGGCTCTGTTCTCATCCACCCCGATCCCTCTGCCCCGGTGGGAGGACTTTCTGCGAGCCCCATCCTTCTGTTCAACCACAACTCTCCCAGACTGACCTGAGCAGGTCGCCAGGCTCCTCTGCCACTGCTCAAAAACCGCTTTCCAGTCACCTGTGTGTGCTCAGAAGCCATTTTGTCAACCCCCAGTACAAGGCTCAAACTGGTATTTCCTCACCACTGGTGCAGCTGGGGACAGCTGTGCTCCCAGACACAGCAGCACTGACTCCTGAGCTGCGGTTGTTAGCTCGAGGTGATGTCTTTCAGGGTCTCAGGGCTGTCAGAGCAGCCCGGGATGTATTTTTTTAGCTACCCATTACACCGTTCTCGCCTCCTTTCAGCTGTCTGAGGAGCAGACAGCAGAGGGAGCCTGCTCTTCTGCAGACAGGCAGGCGAGCAGAGCCTGCTGCGACCCAGGGATTTACCGTGTCACGCTGCAAGCGAGCCGAGAGGTTTCCTTTCAGAACGAGGCATTTAAAGCCTTTAAAACTTTAATGAAGCAGGGGAAAAACTCTGCTCCTGCCAATGGCTCTAGAAGCTGTCAGGAAAATAAAGGCAAACAAAAAACCCTCACTTCTTGCTGACATTTGCAAACGAGTCCGTGCTACACAGTTTAATCACTCCTCACCTCAAAACCACAGAGCGTTTCTGCTGGAGGAGATGGGAAGCAGAAACTGTGACCACATATGGACATTACCAAACTCCCAGCCCTTAGGTTTACTTCATTCCCTTCCTGTCATTTCCACCTCCTCCAGAGCTGGAGCGTTATATTTAGCATCCTGGCTCAATTCCCACTGCATTTTACCCACCTGAATTTAGCTCGATAAATGTTTTCTGCTTTCTGTTCTAACCAGACACTTTTAAACAGCCGAACGGCTCTGCCCGAGGTGGAAGAAGCAATCCTTCGGAGCAACAAGTGAGGTGTAAAGGACAGACCAGGTCACGGGAACCAAGAGGGCTGGGGGTGCTCCTACAGCACTTCCTACGGTTTTGACCACTTCTTAAACACAAAGAAAAAAAAAAAACGTCCAAAATATACTACAGGAGACAGACGGGGAGAAAGAATAATTAGCAGAAATCACTTCACTGCATGCAAGGAGTGCATTAAGGGGCACGGAGGAAGGCAGCACAAAGCAGTGCCCCAGCCCAGGGGCAGGGTGCTGCTGCCCAGAGAACGGGCACAGCAGGACGAGGGGCAAAGGAGAAGGAATAATCCTCCAGGGAGCTGGGCTGGCACCCAGAGTGGGGCAGCAGCCAGCTTTTACTGCTCCTCCTGGGGATGGCCGGCCCCTTGTGAAAGAAAAACAAAGCAAACCATCAGTTCTGCACCAAAAAGGCGTCTTGCTGAGCAAACACCCTCAATACGCCCAGCTCCAGCACGATGGGGCAGGGAGCAGAGGAGGAGGACGGTCCCCAGCAGCCAGCAGAGGCGACTGAGACACAGAAAAAGAAGCAAAAAGCCCCTGGCTCCGATGCCAGTGTCCTCAGAGGTTGTCCCTTCTCACGGAGGGACCCAAGAGCTCTCCCCTGGGTCTGGGGACAGGGCAGAAGAAGGGGTGCAGGTGCTACGCATCTGCTCCTGGTGCCACGAGACCAGAAACCAGGTGGGGTACCCCCAGTTCCTCACTAAGCTAAGCAAACCCAGCTCTTCGTTCCATCAAGCTCAGAAGAGGAGCTGCTCAGGCAACAACCTAGACATGGGGAGACCTCTGAGAGTCGTGGGGAAGGCGCACACACACGCACAAGTGGCCGTACCACCAGGGAGAAGCAGCTCAGTGAGATTCACAGGAAATAAAGGACAGAAAGAGCACGAAGCTTGCAGCCCTCACCCCCGCCAACGTGCTGCTCTGGGCTGGCAGGTTGCTGAGCATTTTGGTTGAAGCCCTTGGCCACTCAGTGCTGGCGCCATGCCCGCCTGTATCAAGGGCAGCGGAGTGCCAAAGATAAGGGGTTTAATTACCCAGCACTCGGCCGGCTAAAGGCCACGCAGAGATCAAAGCCACCCTCTTCTGCCCCGCTGGCTTTCCCCTCATCTAAGTGGCCTCTGAGCAGCGGGTTCTGCACAGCCTCCTGTGCGTGAGGCTGTGCACCCAAGGGTGGCCCTGCTGGCAGAGCTGCAGCATCTTTCACTTTTCACCTGGATAAACCCAATTCAGCACTTAAAGCAGCACCCAAACCTACAGAAACACGACAGGCTCACGTTCCCTGCAGATCTGGCTTGTTGTTATCCCCCAGCCCCTGCCCACACCATGGGCTATCCGGAGCAGGGATCATCTTTTCGTCCTGTGATTGCTCCGCTGCTGGGGGACAACGGTAAAACCATTCAAACCGTGCTTATAAACCCAAAAAACTGACCACAAATAATGTCAGTACTGTGTTTTCTCCCCCAGCTTTGTTATTCTGTCCCAGAGAACGGATTCAGGAGGGCAGGGAGAGGAGAGAAGGTACCTGGTAGTCTTGATCGTCAATCCCAAATCTTTCCCGGAGGTTTCGGAACACCAGCGGGCAGTACTCCTTAAATTTAAAGCGACTTGGCAAGTTCTCCCTAGGGCAAAGCAGAACAGAGATCCTTGTGAAACGATCAGCTGGTGAAACCAGGCCCCCTTCGCCTCCCGCTACATCACCCACCCCGGATATCCAAGCCCCCTCCTGCCCACGAGGGCCCCGTTCTGCCGATGTTTGCCCCTTTTTGGATGCCTACAGAAGTCATCTGGTGCAGGACTGCTGGCAGGAGCCTTGACTCCTGCCAGGTTTGACAGAATAATTTCTCTTTCCTCCTCCTTCGTCGCTTTGCTCCGTTCGGTAGCGCAGCTGCCCCCTGCCACACGCTGCTGCTGTTTGAGATGAAAAGCTGGAGGAAATCGGGGGGAGGCTCTGATTTCAGGCCGGATCAGATCACCGGGGCACCAAAATAAAGGTCAGCGTGAGCCAAACCTCGCCCAGAACACGGAGAGGTTGACTCAGCTCCAGCCTGGCACGCTCCAGAGCACTCCAACGAGCCCAGCACCGTCCCTACCCCTCGCTGCCCAGCACAGCACAGCAAAGCAACCCCCAGGGCTGGGGGACATCCCCCTCCCACGTCCCCGTGTCCTGCTACGTGCTCCTGGCAGGGCCAGATCCTCTTGGCATTAGAGTAGGGAACAAGCCCAACGGCCTCCACCCCACCAGGTGCCCCTACACAAAGGGTTTTAGTTACAAATAAGCTGTGGAGCTCAGGCTTACTTGTTAAATAGGTGATTGTCCACCTTGATCTTACTGTAGGCTTTGAAGTCGTCGGGCATCAGCATGACAGGGACAGGAACATTGCTGAGTTCATTGATCTGAAAGAGAAAGGAAAAGCAGACTCAAAACCCAAATTCCACCGCCCTGCAGCTACCAACCATGGGTTCACGGGACGCCAGCTACCCCAGGAGCTGGTTTTGAAGGGATGTAACCCATCGGGCTGCTCAGACACCTCTCATTGAATCGATCACAGGGAGAGTGCTCCCCAGCCACCCTCAGCCCTTTCCTCTGATCGTTTAGGATCCAGCTTAGAACCGAGCCCAACCTACAGACCAAGGAACAGCAGATTTCATGTCTTAAATACCTCCCCTTTGCCTTTATTTGGGAAGCGTTGCATCAGCCCACTTCTGGACTGGTTCTCGGTGCTACAAGCCACGGACGGGCAGCTCCTCCACCACGAGCAGCCGGCACACGGAGCGGGCAGCGCCGCGCAGCTCCCTGCGGGTGCTGTTTCCATGTTTGCTGTCTCTGGTTGCTCTTTATCCCACCTTCTCCGGAGGGATGAGTCACTCCACTCGATTGTTTTTGCTCCTCAGCCATGTGTGGCAGCCACAGGGACAGAGGGGAGCAGAAGAAGGAACGCTCAGCTAAGATCCTATGGACAGGCTCATGCCGCAGCGCCCCGCGGCCACCACTGCTGGTGGTGCTGGGCTGCCCTGCCCCAGGCAGTGCCCTAACGAGGAGCCAGAGCTCGAGAGCAGGCAGTGCTGGAGAGCTGCAGGCAGCTCTGGCAGCTGCCAGCTCCAGGTTTTGCTCCCAGCACCCAAAGCCCAGCAGAACGGGTGACCCCCAGCACGCCTGGCACCTTCCTGCTGCGTGGGGACAGGGTGCAGGCTGCCAGCCTGGGGACACGGAGCCCGGTGCTGGGGCTCCCTGTGTGCACAAACAGCCCGGAGATGCTGCCACGTCTCCTCCGAGGAGCTGGAGGCAAAAAGAAGCAGGAAGAAACCATCCTGCAGCGGGATCCGCGGCACAGCTCGGCTCCGCGAGGGGCACGGAGGCGCACGAGGCCGCCCCGGCGAGGTGGGCACTTTTCACATCCTCTCCCCGTCGCTCCCGATGGAAAAACCAGACCAGATTTAACAAACGTCAGACTGGAAAGACACAGACACGCGCCGCAAAGAGGAACGGTGCCTATTTTCAGAGGCTGCCATCCCACACAGCACAGCAGCGGAAAGGAAAGCGGCCGCCGCTCCGCCAAGAGCCCCGCCGGTGCTCCCTGAAGCCCTGCCCGGTATTTCCTTCACAGCAGCACCCAGGAGCATTAAGCACTCCCATGAAGTGCTTCGGGACGTGTGGGGAATGCATAAATCACGTCACACGCCTCCCTGGGCTGTGATCACAGCAGAGCAGGAGGCCAAAACCTCCCCGGCTTCAGCCACGGGCTTCATCCTGCACCGAGCGAGCCCTTGGGCGAGAGGGAAAGGAGAGGAGAGGGAAAAGGAGAGGGAAAAGGAGAGGGAAAAACACCAGTGGGAGGCTCTCAAACCCCGGGGTCCACGTCTCAGCCCCGGCGAGCCCCCTGCTGTCACCTTCCCGCTGGCAGAAAGGGGAAGAGAAAATTGCTAACCCTGTGCCGAGCCAGAGGTGCTGCCTCCAGCCCTAATTACGGCTGTCTAACGGGAGGGGAAGCCCGGCAGCACCACGCCTGCTCTCAGCCCCCTTCCCAGCGGTGCCGAGGCACCAAGACGCTGTTTGCAGCCCTGCTCCAGCGCAGAGGAAGGGTGCTGATGGCTGGGAGGGAGCAGCAGTTGGGAGATTTTCTCCTCCCTGCCAGGAATTCAGAGAGGAGCGTGAGCAAGACGAGATGTCAAGACGTCTGCGGGTGTCCTCGTTTCTGCCCAAAGCAGAAACCCCAAAGCAAACCTCTCCCAGCTTCCAGCTGCGTGCAGCAGAGCTTTCTGGATGCTTTGGGATCCTGGCTCTGGAGGACAGGGAGAAGGAAGGGATTTGTGCCACGGATTGCTGCCTCACGGAGCTCCCCAAGGAGCTGAGGTGGCCGCCCGCGGTCCCAGCGCTCACGGCAGGTCCTCCACCACCATCAGATGGCTCCTGGTTCCTGCCACCAGCCTGAGATGAAGCACGGTTTGGGGCTGATTGACTGATTTATTCGGTAAGAGGGACGTGCCCTGCATGTTCCCACAACTCCAGCACTTGATCCTTTTCTCAGGACCCCGAGGGAAGAGGAAGGAGAAGCCCCCACCCCGTGCCGTGGGTAGGGGAGACCCCAGCCCTGCCTTCTCGCGGGGCAATCCCACGGGTGGCAGGGCCTTTCCCCGCAGCAGCACCACCCAAAAACACCAAACCTGGCCCCAAAGCAAGCAGAGAAGAGCAGCGGCCGGCGCTGCCCCGTAGGGCTCCTCTCCTGCGCTTATCGTGGTGGAATCTGAGCAGCCTCGGGGAGCGCCGTGACGAGCGCCTGGCACACGTCTGCTCTCTCGCCTTCTCCCCAGGCAGCGGCGTGCAGCAGATTATATTTAGCAGAACGTGGCCCCGGGCATTTATGCCACGGGAGGCAAGGTCACAGCAAGGTGCCCAGCACCCAGGTGCCCGGCAGTCCCTCAGCCTGACCCCGCTGTCCCCCCCCGGGTGGATCCCGTCCGTACCAAGCGTGCCCGGAGCTCGGGAGCTCTCCACGGGGCTGGCCTCGAGGTGGGCAGAGGGATCTCGGGCAGGGCTGTGCCTGGGGCATCTCCACAACCCCCTCCTGCAAAGGATTTAGAGGTCCCCAAGCTGTAAAAACTTCAGAGGCGCTGCTGTGGAGCACGAGCTCCTGGTGCCAGCACGGTGCTGGCTTTCTCCAAGCCATCCAGCCCTTCAGACCGAACCTGTCTTTGAATCCTCTTGCACACGAGCCTGTTTTTGCAGGGTTTCCTCACGCCAGGAGCTTCCCATTTCCCCGCTGGGCAGAAAGATCCCCGACGGGGATCAGCCCTGGGCTGACAGCACCACCGAGAAGAGCATCTTGCTGCTGCCACCTGCACCAAGCAGCAGCTCCCACGAAATTGGTCCTGCCCCAGGTCACAGCACGCAGGGCTCAAACCCGACGGCCTCGCAGAAAACTGGGCACACACCGGGCTGGGAGGGTCCCAGGGGATTTAAAACCGAGCCTCAATTCAGACAAACCGCCTGGCATCCTCACCAGGCATTGCTGGAGGGATGCTTCACAACTCCCGGCTGGTTTCTCACCTCCTTCCGAGACCAAAGGACAGCCCCGTGCCCGGAGATGTCCCAGCAGGGGACAAGGCAGCGGGTGACAAGGTGTCAGGACAGCAGCAGGCGAGGGAGGCAAGAGGAGAGCCTCCCCCTTCTCCCCTGAGCCCCAATTCTCCCTCCTCGCCCCTCTGCCTGGCAGCAGGATCCTGGTTTATCCACGGCTGATCACTTCTCCCTGCCGCCGAAGCCAATTCCTTTGTCAATAAATCACGTTTCCATACTCCGTGCCGCTCAGGGACAGCTGTCAGAACGGACGGGCCAGGCACAATTTGGTTTCAAAACCTGACTGGAGCCTGAAAGTGGCAATTACCATTAGCAAATGGATGGGAAAACGCAGTTTGTTTACTAACAGGATCCAGATGATGGAGCGTGAGAGCCTCCTCTCCGGGATTCTTTACGACAGGAACTCGTGCAGGAAAATACCAACGCTTTGTTCCTCTCAGCCTTTCAGCCCGGCACCTCCAGGTAGCTCCTGCTCCACCTCACAGCACCCCAAGGAAGCAGCTGGGACACGTGCAGCAAAAAATCACCTCGACCAGCACGGAGACGAACCCAAACCTGCAGCAAAACTTTGCAGCTCTCAGCAGGGAACAACCAGGCAAGGGCTGGAGGGAGCAAACCCACCGTTTTTCCATGAATTAGAGCATGATTAATCAGCAGCCGGCCCAACAAACCCCCGTGCAACGCTGTGATGATTCTTGGAGTCGATAATTTCTACCAGCGCCCTGGGGACGCCGGCGTGCCTTGAGAGAGAGGGAAGCTCCCGGTGATCGCGGAGCCTCCTCTTTGGGATCAAAGCACTCAGAAGCCTGCTGGCGAGCAGTCCCACACCCTGACGGGCTGCAGCACGGGCAGAGCAGGCAATATTGTACCCCCGGGGGGGCAAACAGGGCTGAGGAGCACAAAGGTTCAGCCTCCTACCCGCATCCTGCAGCGGTGCTGGCTCCTGAGCCCCGCGCTGCTCGCTGAGCTGCCCCCCAGCAGCTCTCCCCTCGTTTCCCCCAAGGGAAGCAGCTCCTGGAGTCCCTGCTTTAAGAGATCACCCCCTTTTCAACAGAAACGGGATTTTTTTAACACCTGCCAGCATCCCCAGACCCTCAGGGATCTGTGAGGAGCGGCGTCGCGCCCCACCGAGGCTCTCCCCTCGCTGCCGGGGGGCTCTCGAGGAGGCACCAGGAGCAGGGAGCCGCGGAGCCGCGTCGCCTCCCCCAGTGCCATGACAACAGCAGGCACGAGCAGAGCTTCCACGGAGCCATCTCCACGTTTGCTGGATCGCTCAGTGCCAGCTAGCAGCTGACAGAGGCAGAAATCGAGGGCGAACCTCCAGGATGCAGCTCCCTCCTCTTATCCGCAAGATCCCACGCGGGGTCCTCTCCCCTCCGTGGTTTTCTGGCTCGAAATCTGGCTGCTGGGCTGACACCACCCACGTTTGGCCCCGTTTACGCCAGCCTCGGCCCCACCCCGGCTCCGATTGCTCCCAGTTTTGGCTGGGGACCACCGGGACGGCCCGGACCCAGCTGAGGATCTGAACAGAACCTCCTCCAAGCGGTATTCCAGAACCAGCTCCTGCTCTCCAGGCGCTAACATCGCAGCTCCAGATGCTCTCCAGCCCCTCTCCAGCCCCGTGGCTGCTCCCGGTGCTCCCCAGCCCTCTCCTCCTGCCCTCGCAGCAGCTGCCGGTCCGCCTGCTCAAACACCAGGCAGGGCCGAGCCGCTGCCAGGCTCCGTTAATGGACCCAAGAGAATTTCCTCACTCAGCAGAGACGGAGGATTGCATAAAACGCTCGCTTTGTTTGTTTGTTTGATTCGTCCACGGGAAAGTTCATCCCAGTGCCACGTTTCTGACAGCGCGTTGTGCCGCAGGGACCCCGGGGCAGGTCCCACAGCCCCGGGATCCACCCTGCCCTGAAAAATTGGGGTGCAGAATCCCCTGTAAGATACCTAACGACGTTCAAAGCCTCTCCTGAAGATCCTCACGGGCTGCCCAGACCCATCTGCTGGGGCAGCACCAGCAATTCTGCTCCCTGGATAAGCGGGACACCAACACCTCGCCCTGCTCTGCGCAGTTTTGGGTGTGTTGAGCAACCACAAACGCTCCGGCACGGCCACGCCAGCTCCCGGCCCTTCCAGGCACCCCAAGGCTCGCCCCAACGCAAGCCAAGAGCAGAGGCAGCGAGCTGGAGGAATAAAATAGGAAAGAATCTGCTGGGAAACGCTGGGTGCCTGCCCGAGGGTGAGGAGGTCACAGCTGAAGTTTGCTGAACCCTTCCCCAGCCCCTCGGGGTACGGTCCTCGTTTCTGGCAGCGGTTCCTTCATAAACTCATCCGATGCAGCTCGTTGCTTCAGCGTTCCCCCACAGCCATCAGCTTGCCTCCTTCCCCGTGCCCGAGTGTTTTCACGGCCAAGTGCTCCAAAAGTTACAGCGCCCTGACCCCGAGCCTAAAAATGATGCCAGAGCTCCCAGCACCGGGCAGCTAAAAGGGGACATCTCGCTGCCACCGAGCAGCAAGCGGCCCTAGGAGCCCACAAACGGAACCGGGAGGAATCTCCCCGATTCCCCCGTTTCTTCACGGCTCCTAACAGCATCGCTGATCAAAGCCAGCGAGCAGCAAGCACTGGGAAGATCCTTTGAGGAAGACAATGCGGCGCTGAGCTGCACTTGGGAGCTTTCATTCCGTTGTCACGCGAGCTGGGAACGTAATTCTGTGTTTCCAGAGCGTTATTTGCTTCTGCAAAGAATAAACCCCGACCCTTTTCGCTCTCTAGGAATCCCCCATTAATGCAACAGGGAAACGGGCACCTGAACCCGAGGGTGCATCCACCGAAGGGATGAGGATCCTGAACCCTTTGGGCACCTGCAGCACCTCCCGGAGCAGCAGCCACTGCTTGCATCCCTGCTGCCCTTCCCGTGCCAGGTCTGTGCCAGCCCTTACAGAGAGGGGAGGCTTCCAGAGGAGCCCATGAGGACGGGCTGCTCTTAGGGACGAGCAGCGGAGGTGGCCCCGGAGGCGTTTCCCCGGGAGCTGCTCCCGGTACCGACCCCCGGGGGAAACCGAGGCCGGGCCCCGGGAGCACAGGGCCGGGGTCCTGGCAGCTGAGAGCCCTAAAGCAGACGGAGGCGGGTGGCAAACGGTGCCCGAGGGATTTAGGATGGAGCTGGGAGGTGTCAGGGCTCCCGCACAGCCAACGAGGGGACGCAGGGGAGCCCCCCCCAAAAAAAAGGCAGGGCCCTGAGCGAGCAGGAGGGGGGCTGAGGAGGGGGTGAGGAGCTGGGGGGGGGCTGAGGGAGGGCTCGGGGGGGGCTGAGGGAATCGGGGAGGGGACGGGGTCGGGGGGACAGGGGGATGGGGGGGGACAGGAGGGGTCGAGGGGGGCTGAGGGGGGTCCCAAGGGGACCGGGGGGGTTCCACGGAGCCCCCCTCATGGGGTGGGCGCCCAGGGGCCGGGATGGGGGGGGTATGAGGGGGTGTGGGGGGGTGTGGGGGGGTGTGAGCCCCTCGGTGAGGGCCTGGGGAGGGGGGGGGGGACCGGGGGGGGCTTGGGGGGAACTAGGGGGGTCCGGGGGGGGGCTCGGGGGAACCGGGGGGGTCCAGAGGGGAACCAGGGGGGGCTTGGGGGGAACTGGGGGGGTCCGGGGGGGAACCGGGGGAGGCTCAGGGTAACCAAGGGGGCTCGGGGGAACCGGGGGTGAACCGGGGGGGGCACCGTGGGGTCCCGGGGGTCGCTCACCGTGTGGTTGGCCCCCCACATGAGGACGCTGAGCAGCGGCTCGGAGGCCCGGAACAGCTTCACCTTCTGGCACACGAAGTGCTTCTTCTTCGTCTTGGTTTTGCTGGCGCTCAACGCCGAGCTCAGCCCCCCCCCCACCCCCCCACCCCCCCCCCCTCCCCCTCCCCCCCCCCCCCCCGCCGCCGCCGAGCCCCCCGCGCAGTTCGAGGCCATGGCGGAGCCCCCGAGCCCCCGGCCGCGCCCCCCCCTCCCCTACCGCATGGTCCCGCCCGGCGCGGCGCCTCCCCCCCCCCCCCCCACACCCCCAATGGTACCGCCCAGCCCCTGTCAAGCCCCGGCGCCGGCCTGGCCCCTCGGTTCCTTCCCTCCCCCCCCCCCACCTCGCTGAGGTGGTTCCGTCCCCGCCTCCCTGTCTCTTTTTCAGCTCCCCACCCCCCCCCCGCCTGCCCCCGCAGTGGTTCGTTCCGCCGCGCCCGGCCGAGCCCCGGCGGCGCCGCGCTGAGGGGGCGCCAAGATGGCGGAGGGAGGGGGCGGGGCTGGGAGGGACCATATGGCGGAGCGGAGGGGGGGGGGATAAATAACGGGGGTGCTGAACGGGCGGCGAAACGGAGCCGGTCACCGGTTAGCCCCGGTGCGAGCGGAGCGGAGCGAAACGAAACGGGGTTGGGTTGCGGCGGGCGGCTCAGCGAGGAGCGGCCGCTGGGAAAAGAACGGGCAGATAAAATCCGCCCCCCCCTCCCTCCCCGCCCCGAGGTGGTCTCGCCCTGCTTGCGGGACGTCCCCACCCGGGCCACGCCCCCTCGCGGGGATGGACCAATGAGCTGCGAGGCGGCTGGAATTATGAATGGGCCGCTGCTGACGTCACGGGCCGCTACTAGAAGGAGCCCCCGGTGCGGCTCCACGGCCCCGGCGCCCCCCCAGCGGCACGGGAAGGGGCAGGGGCGGCACGAACGGCTCGGAAAGGACGGCTCCGGGACGGACGGCTCGGTAGGAACGGCTCTATTGCAAGCACAGCCCTCTGCCACCGCGCACCGACCCCGCACCCGTATCCTGTGTGGTCACAGCTCCGCTCCTCGCCCTCCCCTCCGGAGCTGCCCCCACCGGGAACGACCCCCCCCCGGGCCGGGGCTGTGCCACGCACCGGGCCCGCAGGGGGTCGGGGCGGGCCGTGAGGGCTGCCAGAAGCACGGCTTCGCTCAGCCAAAGGAGCCCGCAGGAGCCTGGCGCAGCAGCTACCGCCCCGCAGAGCCCGGCGCTAAGGACATACAAAAAACGGAACCACGCGAGGTGGAGAGAACAGGGAGAGCTCGGGCACTAGGCTAGGGAACGCCAGGGCGCGCGGCTCCTCCAGCTACGGCATGTTGGCGAGGGTGAGGGCATCACCCAGGGAGGCGCAGCGCCAGAAGTCCGGAGCACCCCGCAGCACAGAAATCCAGCACCTCTTTGGGAGGTGGAAAATGGTCCTGGAGAGAGCAGTGAGCCTGGGCTGGAGGCCTCTCACCTTTGGGGATACGTGTCCGCTTAGCTCCTGCACAGGAGCAGGGGGAGAACAAGTTTCATCTCTGCATAAAGTTTTTTTCCAAGGCGGCGGGAGTTCTCTGAAGGGAGTGGATGTTGCGCTTTACTCGGTCCTCTAGAGTGGAAGTAGACGCGCTCTCTAGTTTTAAGCGACTGCAGAAAGAATAATGAATCAAAAAATTAGACAGGTTACCACAGAAGTTTACAATATTTTTGAGATTAATTAACAGAATTTGGAAGAACTAGATGTCCCTAGTTTTACTGCTTAAAAAAATACAGACAGATCTACACCATAATCTGAGCATCTCAAATGCTGGTTCCACCACCCACTCCTGAGAAGATGTGGCCTGTATTTCCCCGGAATGAAAACGCAGATAATAAAGACACTCACTGCAAGAACTTTCCATCCCGGGAGTCCAGCTTCTCCAGCTCTCGTTCCAGCTCCTCCTCCTTTCGGTGTTTCCTGAGGTTGTTTGCTCTCTCTTCTTCCCGCCACTTGGCATTTTCCATCATTTCCTGGCGTTTACGCTCCAGTTCCTCCGGAGAGATCTTTCTAGATGTGTAGAAAACACCACTACTGTAAATAAAACTCTGCTAGGCCACAACCCTCTCTTCCTTTTACATTCTTTACGAGTTATGCCCCTCAAAATTGGGGGTGTTTAACATGGCTTTTCCTTTGGTACCCAATCAGCAAAGCTTGCAATTTCAAGTCTAAACGTTCTGCTCTGCCATGCCCCCAGGAAAGGCTGTTTTCCTCTTCCTTTCAGCCTTCTCATTTTTAATTGACTGGTAAGGTGATGCTGTCAAGGTCACCCTTTCCTGATGACAGTAAACCAGAATGCTTCTAATTAACAGCCCGTAGGACAAAGCCTTTCTTCGCATTACTGCCTTGCAAAGTGATGCGAGACATATGGCGAGCCAGCAGCCCCGTGAATCGGTTTGGGAAGCTGTCCAAGGAGTTAACGAACAACCAAGCTCCAGAGCACTGAGCTGAGCACTGAGCTGAGCACTTCGTCACTCTCTGTCTGACTTTCCCGACATCTGATACAATCTATTTTAGACAACAGAGCAAATTTGATTCACAAATTACACCCAATTGTTTCACAGTCTTTGGGGCAACTTCCCCCAAAAAGCACAGGGACAACGTTTTGCTTACCTCGTGTACCCTGGAACGTGCTGTCGTCGGTAGCTCTTTTTAGGGGAAGGGCTTCTGGCTCTTCCTTTCTCCTCTCGATTGCTGTTTGTAACACAAAATTACCTCTTTTTAGGACAGATGAACAAAACATACGTTATTACACCTCTAAATGTTACCTGGATTTTTTGTACACATTCTGAAACTAAAATCTCTCCCGGAACTACAGGACCGTTACCTGGCTGCTTTGTAAGCAAATGTTAATGGAAACTAATCATGTACTGAGTCATATTTTTAATCTGATTTAATTATTTCATTAGCAAGCAATGAGCACTTGGTATCTGATTTTATCAGCGTTTAGTAGGGGTAATTCAGCAATTACAAGTACCTTCTAAAGGAAATTAGGGGCCCAAATTAAGTACAGTCATAAGCAATGCCTAATGTGTGCACCCAGGAGGAGGCTGTCGCAAACGAGCAGCACGTTGCAGACAACAGGGCCCCTCCAGCTGCTAACCTGTGTGTTTCTGCACTCGTACAGCTGTGCAGCTCCTGCCTTTACACCCAGAACTTACCACGGTGGCAGGAGGAGACTGAGTAACAGAGCTTTTGATTCCTGAGAACCGCCCCCACCAGCAGCCCCTAGTTTATGTTTCCCCGTGTCAGCCCCACTCACTGTTTGCTGTGCCTGGACGGAGACCTCGATCCCCTGCACCCCAACTGTTCCGTGCTCTTCTTGCTCCCACGTCTCTGTGGCGAGCGGGACTGGCTCCTGGACCTGGAGCGATCCCGGTGCTTGTGGGGGGCCCTCTCCTGGCTGGCAGCTGGGGAACTCCGAGACTTGTGGCTCAGATCAGAGTCCCTTACCTGGAATGCAAAAGTGACCTTCAGGACAGATGTCCCCTGAGAGCATCACAGCAAGGCTACAGAGGAGACCTCAGGTTAGACTAAGGGCAGAAACCACAAAAACCATTTTTGTTTGTGTTTATTTATCTCATTTCCTAGGTTCTTATTAAAGGCTTCACCTTTAAGACAGTTTAACTTACGGTGTATCATACTGAAATTGTTCTGACAATTAAGCACAGCATTTACACAGACGTGTGACCCTGGTAAGAGAAACTAAATAAATCCTAACCTGAGTTCAGAGAGAATAAATGTCCTACCAGCATCTGAACAGCTTCGGTTTCAAGGCTTGGATGGCTCCAAATTGAACTTTCTTAAATCATAATCCCCTTCTACTTAGTGGAGCAGCCTCTTGCAACAAGCTGCCTCAACTCTTGCTCTTCCCTAACCCAGGAATTTGCTGCTGAAAGCTGTGTGAAACACGGGTCCTTACCTGTAAGCCATATCCTGGGACTTTGGTAGGAGCAGGTTTCCAGGAGGAACTGTTCATCTTCTTCTGAGACCTAACGAGAAAACAGAGCAGTAGTTTTGATGCAGATGAGCTCAATAACATAATATTTTTTACATTAAAATGTCACAAAAATAACTTAATGCATAAACAATGAAGTAACAATAGAGAAATGGTTAGGCAAATTAAGAGCATTAATCAGAAAGATAAGGCTTGCAGAGGATTAGAAAGACAAGAAAAACAGCCAACTGAAACAGGACATGAGGTATTTTTATTACAACACCTCAAAACATACCTAGCTTTGCTTCGCTCATCATCACTGCTGGCACTTTCACTGCTAGAACTGCGATGTCGATGTTTCTTGTGCTTCTTCTTCTTCTCTTTCTTCTTCTTTTTTTTATCCAAGCTGTTTTGCAGCTATAAAGCAAAACACTATCTCATTAGCAATAATTACTGTCCCTACACTCGTGCAGTAAGCAACACAAGGCAAGGGCAAAGTAAGTAAATCACTAGCTAAAAAAGCACAGCTTAGGAGCAGGAAGAGAAAAATACCACTGAATCCAAAAGGACGAGAAATTAATTGTTGCTGACAGACTGATAAGGAACCTTGTCCTATTATACGGGGAACAGACAAAGCTGAATTTATTCTGTTTTCCTATGAAAGTCAGGAAATGGAACTCAGCTCCTTCTCCTAAATATTAACTTGACCTATGAACCTGTCCTCGGTTCAGTGCTTTGAGTCTGTGAAGGAGTACGGAGATAAACCTACCAGTTCTTTGATTTTCTTCATTTTCACAGGATTATTCAGAACTTCTCTCTTCTTTTCCTCCTCTCTCTTTCTAAAGCAGAATAAAAGAAAATTAAACTAGTATTTGCAAGCAACTCAAAGTATATTTTAAGATCCCAAGCACAACCTCTAAAAACATATAAAGCAGAAAAACAGGCAAATTTGGTACGTTCAGCAAAACAGGCCCAACTAAGATGAAGTCTGTCCTTTTCTTTTCCACGAGAGGACAACTAGAAGGGTAAACAAAAATCGTTCTGTTACCATCCACTGGGCTACAATGCTGTTAAATGGCTGAACTCTCAGAGCAAACCAGATCAATTCACACACACATAGGAGGGTAACATAAGTTTGCAGAGATGAATCAAGGAAGAATGACAATCTTTGTTGAATTCAAGTTAGAAAAACTACTGAAAAGCAGCAAACTGACTCGAACACGTTATTTGACTTGTTGCTGTGTCTAGAACACACAACCAAAAGCCTGCTAGTCAAGTAAGTGGCTGGTGAACTCTCTGCAGCCAGGACTGGCACCTGCAACCTAAAGCTCACAAACAAACAGATAAAACTTTGAGGAACAAACTTAGCAGCATTCTTTAAGTAAAGAACTAAGATAGTTCTTATCAAGTTACTGTCACGAACGTTTTGTCTGATCTACTGCTGCTTTCACCCCCATGTTTGGTACCTGATCATGAAGAGCGGATCCTCACGGATTTTGTTTGCCATGTCTAGAACAGAATTGGCACCAGACTTGGCAAAAATGGAGCCTGGGAGAAGCCCGGTCTCGTTGGAACAGCCCGCATCCTTGTCTTCTGTCTTCTCAAAGACGTATTTGTCCACGGGACGACCCATCAGGTACTCCTCTCTGTTGACCATGCCCCCAGGACCCTGGTACATCCACTCCAGCTTCTCTTCTCTTTTCCTGTTGCAAACAAGAGCGTCTTATTCTCTATTACAGAGCTCTAACGGTAAAACTTTTCCCTTCTAAAGGTAAAACTAAAAGGTAAAACTTAAAGCACTAGCTTAAGAAGGCGAACAGAAGACTTTCTGCATCGCACACGTTAAAAACAGTGCAGAAAATACGTCCCTCAGGGGCACCAGCAGGGCATGGAGCACGCCACCAGGCAGCACCGGTCCCCAGCAGGCTGTGGGTGCCGTGCAGTGGGCTCCGCGGCCCCTCCTCACCTGACAGTGCCCATGTCCTCGGCGTAGCGCTGCATCTCCTCGCGGGCCCGCTCCTCCTGCAGCTCCCGCTGCAGCTCCTCGATCTTTTTCCGCTCGGCCTCATGCTTCTGCTCGGCCTTCCACACCTTCTCCACATTGCGCAGGGTCTGCGGGTGCCAGCTCTTCTTCAGGTTCTGCAGGGGGCGACAACCACAGCAGGGCCTTGACTTAGCACCCCGATAAGGGGCCGGGGAACAGCCTCGGGATCCCCCTGAGCGGGACCGGGCCCTAAACCCGCACCCCGAGGCCCTGTCCCGATCCCTCGGGGCCCGAGGCCCACACCACGAAGCCCAGGGCCGGTACCGGAGGCCCGGGACCTGCTCCAGGAGCCCACGGGCCCGGGTCCCACACCCCTAGGGCCCTTCCCAGCCCCCCCGAGGCCCTGTCAGGATCCCTCGAGGCCCGGTACCGGTACCCGAGGCCTCCCCCGCCCCGGCCGGACCCCCCCTCACCAGGTCGCCCCCCCCCATGGCGCCGCTCGCTCCGCGCTCCCCTCCCCGTTGGGCTCCGGCCGCCTCTCGTCACCGGGGCGTGGCGCCGGTTGACGACGTCACTTCCGCCGCGCCGCTGATGGCGGAAGGAAACGGAAGAGCAGGGCCCGGCCTTAGGAACCCTCCCGGGGCCGGTTCTGCCCGCGGCGGGATTCGAACCCGGGTCCTCCCGGCTCCCAGCCCGGCGCCCTGCCCCGGAGCCACGCGCGCCCGCGGCGGCTGGGGCGTGGCGCATGGGGGAGCGCGGCTGCCCGCGGGGCCGAAGGTCCCGGGTTCGAGTCCCCCCAGGGGCGGGAGCCAGCGCCCGGCTGCGTTAATCCCGGCTTCCTCCAAGCCGTGGTGGTCGGTGTTTATCTCGGTTACTGCTCCGTCTGTATCGCCTCAGGCGCTTGTGTGTAAAGCAAAAAGCCAGGAGGAATAGGAAGGTGTGGGCTGCTGTTGTGGTGTAAAGCTGGCAGGGAGCTGGGAACCACGCGGCTGCTTCCAGCTTGCTCTGCCCCGGTGGGACGGGGAGGAGAACCCGACAGGGAACAATGCGAGAAGTCAGGGGTTGTAATAAATACAATGGTTTATTAGGTACAGCACAAGCTGTGCCCACAAACAAAGCAAAACGAGGAATGAATCCAGCCTTTCCCATCAGCTGGCAGGCGTTCAGCCACTTCCAGTGGCTCATCGCTTCCACGGCTCATCAAACACGATGGCATTTGGCTGCCCAAGAAGCTCCCGATGTTGTCACCCCCCTCCTTTACCCCAGCTTTTATTGCACGGCATCAGATGGTACAGAGTATTTCCTTGGCCAGTGTGGGGCAGCTGTCTTGGTCTGTGCCCCCCTCCTGGCTTGTTCATTCCCAGCCTTCTCCCAGCAGGGCAGCAGGAGAAGAAGAGTCCTCGGTTCTGGGTGAGCACTGCTTTGCAGCAACTAAAACATTATCACTACTGTTTTCATCAAAAATCCAAACCACAGCATCATACAAGCCTTAACTAATAAAATTAGTTCTCTCCCAGCTGAAACCATGACAGATTGGCAAAAGAATGTGAAGTAACCTCTAAAACCTCTGGGGAATAAGAAGGTCTCTCCCTATTCTGTCTGTAAAGAAGAGAGGATGGAAAAGGAGGTAAAGAGGGGGCACCTGGAGTTGAACCAGGGACCTCTTGATCTGCAGTCAAATGCTCTACCACTGAGCTATACCCCCTGGAGTGACACCTGCACCAGGTGGTTTTAAAAGCAGTTACACACAGCCAGTGTCTGACCACAGGTTAAGATTCATCAACTTGGCAGCAGCCTGGACGGAGTAATGGACATCATTTCTGCAAAGAGATACTACAGAGAATTACATCTCACACAAAAACACACAGACAGCACAGAGCTGCTTGGAGCAGAAGCCCTGAACTCTCCTAAGCAAAAGGCAGGTTGAAAAAGACAATAAAAAGAGGGGGCACCTGGAGTTGAACCAGGGACCTCTTGATCTGCAGTCAAATGCTCTGCCACTGAGCTATACCCCCTTGGGTAGCAACCAGAAAGGTGCAGGAAAAAAAAACAACAACAACAACAACAAAAACAAAAATCACAGAGAGCTCAGTTGTTTTTTTTATTTGACAGACTCCTTTGCATTAAAATGCGCATGCCAAAGTATATTCAGAGAATCAATACAGGAGACAAAGTATAGAATGACTGCAGTCTCTTGGCTGATCAAAATAACTCCTACAGCCCAGAAGGCAGCATCGTGCCTTTGCTTAGTCACTGACACGCATACAAATTTGGCTGAGTTTTTAGATTAATGCTCTGTCCTGGGTTTGGTTCAGAGACCAGCCCTTTGGCCAAACAGTAGCTCACAGGATCTAAAAATGAGGCAAACACCTCATCCTTTTTCCTGAAAAAAGCACAATAAAAAGAGGGGGCACCTGGAGTTGAACCAGGGACCTCTTGATCTGCAGTCAAATGCTCTGCCACTGAGCTATACCCCCTGGAGTGACACCTGCACCAGGTGGTTTTAAAAACATTTATACACAGCCAGTGTCTGACCACGGGTTAAGATTCATCACCCCGACAGCAGCCTGGACAGGGCAGTGGACATAACTTCTGCAAAGTGTTACTATAGAAAATTGCAAACTTAGACAAAAACAGCGCAGGGCAACTCAGAGCAGAAGCCCTGAGCTTTCCTGGGCCACAAGCTGGTTGAAAAAGACAAGAAAAAGAGGGGGCACCTGGAGTTGAACCAGGGACCTCTTGATCTGCAGTCAAATGCTCTACCACTGAGCTATACCCCCTGTGGCAGCCTCCTCCACGGCTGGAAGTTTTCCGCTCATTCCAAACAATTCCAGCACATCAACAAATTGCTCCCAGCACAAAAAACACTGAAGGAAATACCTCTCTGCTCACAACCTCCACGCTGCCAGTCCTCTTCTCCTGTCAATCTTCTTCTTGCTGCCTGGCTACCGCCACATCTGCCAGAGGATGTTCCCTGCAGAGAGTTCAGGGGAAAGCAGTCAACTGAGAAGCCCCAGATGGACCTTTTGGGGGCAAAAAGAGGAGGAAAAGGGGAGGGGGCACCCGGATTTGAACCGGGGACCTCTTGATCTGCAGTCAAATGCTCTACCCCTGAGCTATACCCCCACCTGGGCAGCACCTGCTGCATTCCAGGCCTTGTGTTCACAGCACCTGCGGCACGGCTCCCGCAGGAATTCCCTCTCCTTGGCCTCCTCCCAGCCTCACCAGCCCCAGGCCTCGCACCACACCTGCTCACAGGCTCCTGGGGGACATGCCAACCACTTCCCACCTTGTTTTCTCTTACAGCACCTCGTGATGGAGTAGGAAAACAGAATGCTCAGAAACACCAACCTCAGGAGGCCTCCGAAGGCGCTCGGCCGTGCCCCTGTGTGCTCAGGGCCTCACCCAAACCTGGCAGGGAGCAGCTCTGGTGCTGCCCGCGGCCTCGCTGCCTTCCTCACTGACTGTCCAGAGGCTGCAGGGAAGGGAAACGCCGACACCCGGAGCCTTGCCGCAGCCTTCCAGCCAGGCCGGGCCCTGTGAGGAGGAGCACAAACGTTTTATTTAGCACCAGGCAGACATCAAAGGCTGCGGGGTAAAATAATTCACCCCAGAGGTAACGCGCCACAGGCAGGGAGCGCCGGGACGTGTAATTAAGGTAATGAAGCAAAGGAATAATGAATTATAAGCGGGGATAACGAGCTGTAGGTGCAGAGACCGAGCTGTGCCCTCCCCCACCCCACAGGCCCATGCACCCGGTGCCGGGCCCACCTCTCCCCGCCGCCCGTTAACGGCCGGGCCCCCCCCAGCCCCGCTCCAGGCCTCCGGTACCGGCCGGATCCCACCCGACCGCGGCTCCCGGAGCAGGCGGGGGGCGGCTGCCGGTACCGGGGCCCGGGGCTGGGGTCCGGGACCCGGGGTTCCGCCTCCGCCCCCCCCGGTGCCCCCGGTCCCGGTCTCCACCGCCGTCGCTAGGCCCCGGGCCGTGGCGCCGTTTGATGACGTCACTTCCGGCGCGCCGCTGAGGGGGACCCCGGGGAGCAGCGGGGGCGGCGCTGGGGCCGGAGCGGGGAGATCCCAACGGGAGCCTTGGGGACACCGGGACGGCCCCGGGGGCCTTTACGTAATCCCACAGGACGCAGGACTCTGCGCCTCCTCCCTTTCCAAACAACCCTAACCGGAACAATAACCCTAAACCTGACCCTAATCGTAACTGTAATGACCCTAAGCAAAACCCTAACCCAAACCCTAAACCTCATGACCCTAAAGACCCAAACCCTAAAGCGAACCCTAACTATAACCCTAATGACCCTAACCCTAATCCTACTGACACTAACTCTAACCTTAACCCTAATTCTAACTCTAACCCGAACCCTAACCTTACCCCAACCCTAATGACCTTAACCCTGACCCTAACCTTAACCCTAACTCTAACCCTAACTCAAACCCTAACCTTAACACTAACCCTAATAACCCCAACTCTAAGCCTAACGACCCTAACCCTAACCTTAACCCTAACCTTAATGACCCTAACCCTAATGACCCTGACCCTAACGACACTAACCCTAACCTGAACCCTAACCTGAACCCTAACCTGAACCCTAACCAAATGACAGAGCTAACCCTAACCCAAACCCTAACCCTAATGGCAGAGCTAACCCGAACCCTAATGACCTTAACCCTAACCAGGGCCCTGGACACTTTCCATCTGCTCCCAATGGAATCCTTTGGGTAGACCTGAGCTCCCTCGGGAGCATCGACGCCCCCCCCCCCAATACACACACACCACGTGACCCGGACCCTGCTCTCAAACAACCCGCGCACCCCCGCCCCTCCCATTTATGGGCGTGGCTTCGCGTCTCTCATCCAATCACCGCCCTTCCCTCTTCTTCCCTCCCGCTCCGATTGGCTGCAATCGTCGGGGGTGGTTCGCTCGCCGCGCCGGAAGCGCGTCATTTGGTCGGCGGGCGGCGGAGGAGGAGGATGAGCAAGGGGCGGGAGGGCCCTGCGGCGGGTGGTGAGGGCCGGCGGGGCCGGGGGGCTCCCGGCGGGCTCCCGGCGGGGCTGGGGCCGCCCGCGGTGACCGCGCCGCTGTCCCCCAGGAGCCGCCGCCGTCCTGCTGCGGTACCTGCGGGAGCAGAACCGCCCCTACAGCGCCCAGGACGTTTTCGGGAACCTGCAGCGGGAGCACGGGCTGGGCAAGGCGGTGAGCGGGCCGGGCCGGGCCTGGCTGGGCCTAGCGGGGCGGGGAGCGGGGCCTTGCTGACCGCCCGCCTCCCTCAGGCCGTGGTGAAGGCGCTGGAGCAGCTGGCCCAGCAGGGCCGCATCCGCGAGAAGGTGTACGGCAAGCAGAAGGTTTATTTCGCCGACCAGGTGAGCTCCGGGCCGGCCCCAGCCCTGCCCCAGCCCCCCCCCCTCCAGCCCCGCTGAGCTCCTGCTGCTTCCCTCCCCCCTTCCAGGAGCAGCTCCCGGCCGCCAGCGATGAGGAGCTGCGAGGGCTGGACGGGGAGATCGCGGCGCTGTCGGCTCAGCTGCAGGCTCTGCAGCAGGGCTGCCGGCAGATGGAAGCGGGTGAGGGCTCCCGGTACGGCCCCGGTGCTGGCCGTGGGCTGCGGGGCTGGGTGGCTGGGAGCCGGCTGCTGGTCCTGCCGGTGATCGGCGTTGCCTTGCAGAGCTGAGGGAGCTGAGCGGCTCCATGACGACGCCCGAGATGGCCCGGGAGGTCGAGGAGCTGAGGAAGGACTGCGCCGGTTATGCGGACAAGCTGGAGAGGATCAAGTCTGCCACCAACCACGTCACGCTGGAGGAAAAAGAGAAGGTGAAGAGGGGCTGGGGCTGAGCAGGGGGCACACAGCAGGGCCCAGGTTGGGGCCAGATGTACCAAACCCTTGGCTGGGTTACCCTGCTCCCGGCCTAGCTCACCCCAGGATGCCAGAGGTTGGTGTTGGGCCCAAGCTGCTCCTGTGTGAGCTCTGCGCACACATCTTGGAAATGTGTCCCTTAGACATATCTTGAAGTAGCCTGAGCTCTTTTTTCCTTGCAAGCCTTCGCTTCAGGCAGTCACTGGGCACTTTATCAATTCAACCTGTCCCTCTCCTGAGCGCAGTTCATGTCCCTGTAAGGGCTTGGAGTTGCTCCTGCTGCCCGAAACCCCTCTGGCCATAGCCCAGATGTACGACGTCCTTGGAACCAGACCTTTCCCAGCTTTGGGCTTACAGAGGCTCCGCAGGGCGGCTCCTGGCTGGGTTGTTCTCACTTTGCCTTGCTCTTGGCAGGTGTGCAGTGAGCAGAGGCTGTACTGTAAGGAGTGGAGGAAGAGGAAGCGGATGGTAAGGCTCTGCAGTGAACACAGGGTGGGTGGGCAGCTCTGGTGGGGGGAACAGTGGCAGTGACAGTCCCACAGTGACAGTGGTGCCTGTAGGGGACAGGCACAGTCGGCAGAATTGCTTGGCAAGCGTTCTGTGAGCTGTGACACAGACTGGGGGGACTTCAGGCAAACCCTGTGACTATTAAAGGTGCTCTGTGCTCACTGCCGAGCGCCGCCTGGGCTTGGTAAGGACTAACGTGCATCAAAGCCTCTGGGAAAGGCCGTGTCACTGAAATACCCGAGTAAGAAACGTCTTTGAATATTGTTTTTTCTTGTGGAAACAAAAGGAATGCTCCTTGAATCAGAAAGAGCAGTTTCCACCTTTCCCTGAGCTGTGCTGGCTCTGACACCCCCTGCGGGCCAGTCCCAGGCAGCTGCAGCAGAGGCTGGGAGTCAGCCCTGAGCCTGACCTGAGGGCTTTCTCTGTCCTGCCAGGCGACCGAGCTGCTTGACGCCATCCTGGAGGGGTACCCCAAAAGCAAGAAGCAGTTCTTTGTAAGTCCCAGCGCCCGGCTCTGCCCCGGGAGGGCTGTGCCAGCAGCTCCCATCCTGCCCCGAGCCCCTTTTGTCCTCACACAGGAGGAGGTTGGCATCGAGACGGACGAGGACCACAATGTCACCCTGCCTGCAGCCGTGTGAGGTGCTGAGGGAGGCCTTCACTTCAGGGAACAGAACGTGCTGATGGAACTCAGCTGCTGTTTTGGGCTGTTTTTTTTTTTTTTTTTTTGGTCTTGTCCTGCATCTTTTGTATGCGTTTGTTTTAAGTACTTTGCCCCTGGAAGGGTTGTTGGAACGATTAACTCAGCACTGAGCCCTTTCCCTTTCTCCCTTGCCAAGGGAATGCCATTTTTTTTCCTTACTTTCAGCCCAGTGTCCTGTTGAGGGCCGGTGTCTTCACCGGGCTGTGGCCAGGAAGCTGTAACTGCCCTGGTTTGGAGGCTCTGGTGGTGTAGCAAGAAGAGGAAGTGAGTGCCTGGTACAGGTGAACGAACTGGGTTTGGTGGGGGCTGCAGAGCCCCAGCAGGAGTTCAGCAAACTGAAAGGCAGGGGGCGGCTTCCCAGGGGGTGCACGGAGCTGTACACAGACTAGGATTCATTAAACACCGTGCTTTTGTTCCAGACGTGCTTTGGTGTGGTGTCTTCTGTGTTCAGAGTGCTGCAGGGCCTCCCTTGGGTGCAGCTCCCCTGCCTGGGGGGGAAGGTGAGAGCCAGGAGGGTGCTGCTGCCCTGAAAGCTGAGCCAGAAACTGCGTGTCCAGCTCTTACCTGCTCCAGGGAAAGGCTCCGGGACCCCAGCCACAAGAACTCAAAGCAGAGATGTCATTAAAACATTCAGCACAATTTATTTCATTACTTCTCGTCATAGAAAAATAACAGCAGGTCTGTAAAAACCCCCGTCCTCCTCGCAAGGTGGGGGGCTGCTTCTGGCAGAGGCTCTCAGCCCCCGGCAGCGTTTTCCTTCCTCACCAAGCAACCCCTCCAGGGACACGGCTGCCCCACGTTACCAACTCCAGGCATCACCCCCAGGCTCAGCTCCTCGGGGGCTTCCACTGCTTTGTATTGAAAAGAACACCCAAAAAAAGGGGGCTGGGGAAGAATCTCGTATAAAAATTAATCCCCAGTAGGGTTCCTCTCGAGTCAGGTAGGAGCAACTTAAACAAGCTCAAGCTGCAGCATCCCGACCAACAACGTGGAGCTGAGAAACAGCATTACAGGGGGAAAACCACCCTAAAATAGCTGCTGGAGGGGTAGCAAGAAGGTGATGAGTGAGACCGGACCCTGCTGCAGGTGTTGCTGCTGTGGAGGGGGTCCAAAAACCCCCAGAGCAGCAAACGGCTCCTGCATTGCTCCACCCCCTCTGTGGGGGCTGCAGCGTGCAGCACGGTCACTGTCCCAGCAAGGATCTGTCTGCAAAGCTGACACCGAGAGGGCTTCACAATGATTTCAGTGATTTATAAAATAAAATCAAGGCTGGTTACGCGTATATACGTATAAAAAAAAAATCCTATGGTTCTAAGGAGGAGCAGTGAGAGCTCCCGGCAGCGCGGGGCTGCGGCTACTGCACTACTTCCCTGGTCAGCACGGCCACGTCACGACCTGAAGCGCGATGAAGCCAGGCACATCTCAACGAGCACAAGCAGGAGAAGACTGCAAAGAAAGTTTGCTCCCTTCTGGGCTTTTACGGCTACAAAGAGAGGTCAGGACAGCGAGGCTCCCCCGGCTGCTCCCCGCGAGCACGGCCCTGGCAGTGAGGGGCTGATCCTTCCTGCAGCTCCCCAAAGCATCTCCGCAAGCCCAGGACAGCCTCTTGCCCTCCTAAGAGCTGCTTCGGAGGGAGGGAGGGAGAGCCCGCAGCTGTGGAACCCTCCTAATTTGTGTCACAACAGCTTTTAGCATGCCTGCTTTTTTCATTTCCCAGGGGCAGAAGGGTTTTTAGCCCAGCCTGTTATGGAGCAGAGCTGTCCTGCCAGCCCGGCTGTGGCTGTGGAGAGTCAGTGGCCCAGGCAAACCCAACCACCACGCGCCTGCCTGAGCTAAGGACTCTCTGCTGGCTGCCAAGACAAATTCAAAACACTTTTTTTTCCTTTTTCCCTTTGCTAAGTCCCTAGAAGTACTTGGTAACGTCAGCTGTGACGGTACCTGTGGAGCAGAGATGCGCGCACAGCCTCGTTTTGGTTTTGCAGTCACAATAAATAAATGGAGAAGCTTCAGGAACAGCCCCGAAGCTGCTGGTGAGGGAAGGCTCAGTACAGCTGGCTCTTCAGTTGGTGCAGGACCCCGATGACGATGTCCCGGAGCGTCTGGGGCAGAGAGGAGACCGAGTCAGTTGTTGCAGGGGAGGAGCAGCCCTTCCCCAGCGAGCTGCTCCTGCTAAAATCCCCATCAGGAGGCACACACGGTGCATGGAAGCGATCACCCCTCCGTGGTCCTGGGCTGCATGGCCTCAGCACAACGAGGACCTGCTCTGCCTCCGTGCCTCACCCCCCTCAATGGCTTCTTAACTCCCCGCAAACTTTTGGGTGTCTTAAGGACATGGTGGGAAGGGGCAGGACCCCTCCTGAACTGTTTTAAGGGGCCGGCTTCCAGCCCGGCAGCTGGAGGTGGGATCTTACAGTCACGGAACCGTTAGGACTGGAGAAGCCCCTCCTGGCTCGCCCGGTGCCCGTGCTCACCTGGGGCTTGCAGTGCTCCTCGATCCAGCTGAAGACGCAGGCCGAGAGCTCTTGGAAGCTGGTGACTGAGATGGAGGCGTTGAAGGACTGGAAGAGGGAATCCATGACGCCTTGGAAAACGTTGAACTTCATCTGGTCGGAGATCTGGTCCTTCCCCTCGTTCGGGTTGTCCTGGTGAGCTTTCACGATCTGCTCGTAGTTCCTGCAACCAGCCAGGAGCCCGCGGGTGAATAAACTCTGGGCAGCTGCAGCCTCCCGGCCACCGGGAGCAGATCCATTTTCAGACTCAGATCCACCTCACGCTCAACTCCACCAGCTGGCCTGAGCCAGAGCCGAGCTAACGAGCCCCTAACGAGGAGGGATGCCAGCGGGGAGGCGCAGGATTGGTACCCCGGGTGCTGGGCTGCCTGGGGAGCGCTGGGAGCACCACAGGAGCCTCGCAAGGACGGGGGAGAAAAGCAGCAGGAAGGAGAGGGCGGCGAGCGCGCAGCTTTGCTTACACTTTCATGATCTTCAGGGCCATCACTTCTTTCCTGAGGATAGAAACTTCCTCTTCTTGCTTCTTCTTTTCCTTGTGCAGGAACTGGATGTAGTCGATGGCTGAGCAACAAAACACAGCGCGAGGCGTTGGGAGCACGCACGGCCCCCCGAGACCCCCAGGGCAGCAGCAGACCCGAACCTGGGCACCACCAGCTCCTGGTGGCCCCAACTCTCCCGTGGGTCAGCACCCGGCTTCCCCTGACCACAAGATCCGCCCCCCCCCCGAGCTGTTGCAGGGTGTTTTGGGGTTTGGGAGCACCTTTTTACTCTCCCTCCCCCCTCAGGACTCACTTTTCTGGAGGACGATGGCCTTGCTCAGCTTCTGGGAGCCGATGGAGAAGTCCTGCTGCTGGCAGGTGGGGACGATGGCCTGCAAGTCGTCGTAGCCTTTCTGCGGGAGAAGCAGAGCCCCGCGTTTGGGGCGTGGGGTCACACACCCCACCCCACCCAGGGCTCACACGCAGGGTTTGGGGTGTCCAGATCTGCTGTGGTTTCACACGGGGCCAAACCCCAGCTCCCACCATGCAGCCAGATGGAGCCAAGGCGGCTCCTGGCACACGTAGGGCTCAGGGGAGTAAACACAGCAGCAAAAAAAAAAAGGGAAAAGGGCACAAAAAGCAGGGTTCTGAGCGCCACAGGGCCCCAGGAAGCGGTGAGCCACCACGTTCCCATGGCCTCGGGGTTACCTTGATGGCATCTCGCCTCTTCTGCTCCGCCTGCGTGTGCGCCCGCCTGCGCTGGTCCTTGTAGGACTCCTTGTAGGGCTCCTGGTGGTAGTCGCTGTCCTCATCATCTGCGGGGCGACAAAAAAATGTGAGCACGTGAGGGGGGGGCTCAAGCTGGGCCCCTTCCTCCCGCAGCTCTGCCACGGCCCCCAGGACAGTTTGGGGACACCCGCGGGGCAACTTGGGGACAACCCTAGGGCACCCCTGGCTCTCTCCACATGGGGCCAGGCAGCGGGCAGGGGGATGAAGGGAACGACCCGGGGACAGACCCCAAAACCCACCTGTGATGGGGACAGAGGAGGGAATAACTGGGGGACAGACCCCAAAACCCACCCATAATGGGAATGGAGGAGACAATGACCAGGAGATGGACCCCAAAACCCAACTGTAGGGATCAGAAGAGGCAATGACCGGGGGCCTGCCCCCAAAACCCACCCGTGTTGGGGACGGACGAGGCGCTGGTGGAGCCGATGCTGTTGGCACGGGACACGACGCTCCCCTTGCGGGCGCAGTCCCCGAGCAGCGCTGCGGGCGGGCAGGCGGCCGGTGAGGGGCGAGGGGCGGCCACGGGCCCCCTCCCCTCTCCCCGCCGCCGCCCCCCCGAGTCCCGGGGAGCCCCGGGCCGGGTCCGGCCGCAGCCCCGAGCCCCGGCGGCACCTACCCGAGTCCAGGCCGTTGTCACCGTAGGCGGCGTCCACCTTGGGGCGGCGGGGAGAAGGCGGCGGTCAGCGCAACCGGGCACAACGGGACCCGACCGGGCCCAACCGGGCCGAACCGGGACCCAACCGGGCTCAAGAGGACCCAACCGGGACCTAACAGGGACCCAACCGGACCCCAACCGGGCCCAAACGAGACCCAACCGGGACGAAAAGGGTTCAACGGGGATCAACTGAGCCGAACCGGGCTCAACCGGGACCCAACCGGGATGAACCGGGACCAAATGGGACCCAATTGGGCTCAACCAGGACTTAACCAGGACCCAACCAGGACGAACCAGGCTCAACCGGGCCCAACCGGGCCCCCTCGACCAGGCCCAACCGGGCCCTACCGGGCTCAACCGGACCCAACCGGGCCCCCTGGACCTTTGCCCTCCACCCCTCACCTTGACCTTCACCCCCCCGCAGCCCCTCCCCGGGATGCCCGTGCCCGGTGCCCGGTGCCCGGTTCCCGGTGCCCCCCCCCTCCTCCCGTTCTCACCTTGCCCCACGAGTCCTCGGCCGCGGCCCCGGGCGGCTCCGCCATCTTCCGCCCGCCCCGGTCACGTGCCCGCCGCGGGGGCTGATGGGAAATGCAGTCCCGAGGAGCCGCCAGGGGGCGCCCGGACGGGACTGGGGGCGGGAGGGGGCGGGGCCGGGGGAAGGGGGGCGGGGCCGGGTCGCTGCCCGGTGCTTGCGTAACGGCGCTGACGTCACTGTGACGCAATGGGCGCCGGGCCCGGGGCAGAGGCCGTCGGCCGCGGCCTTCCCTCGGCCCTGACCCCGGGAACGGCCGGGGGGGGGGCGGCGGGGGCGGGGCGGGGACGGGGACGGGAATGGGACGGGGATGGGACAGGGACAGGAACGGGACAGGGACAGGGGACAGCACAGGGACGGGGATGGGATGGGGATGGGATGGGGATGGGGACAGGGATGGGACAGGGGCAGCACAGGGATGGGGACAGGGACAGGGATGGGGATGGGATGGGGACAGCACAGAGATGGGACAGGAACAGGGACAGCATGGGGACGGGATGGGGACATTAAGGGGGTGGGGATGGGATGGGGGCAGGGGTAGCACGGGGACACAGATGGGACAAGGATGGGCTGCAGCACAGGGACAGGGACAGGGACAGCAAGGGGATGGGGACAGGGACAGTACAGGCATGGGGGGCAGGATGGGGACAGGAAGGGGATAGGGACGGGATGGGGACAGCAAGGGGATGGAGATGAGACAGGGACAGGGGTAGCATGGGGACAGAGATGGGACAGGGATGGGGTGCAGCATGGGGACAGGGATGGGGACAGCAAGGGGACAAGGGGCAGCACAGGGATGGGGGCCACACGGGAAGAAAGAACAGTCCCGAGCCAGTCCGTGCCCCACGTTTTATTGCCCAAACACCACAAACAGAGCGGCCACACAGCCTGCGGCCACTTGGTCCTGGTGTCGACAGCGTTCAACAGGAGCGGGGCTTACAAAAAACAATAAATTATCTCCGGGGTGGTTAAATAGCCATAAATAAAATAGGGGGAGGCCCTCAGCGGGGCTGGGGGCAGGGTCCGGCCGAGCTCAGGCCCGGCGCGCTGCTCGCTGTGCGGGGCGGGCGGCAGCCTGCGGCCCGAAGAGCTCCCGCGCCCGGCCCTCGAAGGCGGCCACCATCTGCTTGGCCACCTCGTCCAGGAAGAGCCCGGCCAGCCGGGAGTGCAGCGCCGAGCGGAACTCGAAGGAGACCTGGCAGGAGGCGGAGAGGTGCTGGGGAGGCTCGGGGGGACGCAGCGGGGCCGGCAGCCCCCTGCCCCCAAAGCCTGTCCCGGCCCCCGGTGCTGTAAACTCACCGAGAAATCCAGCGAGCAGCTGTCCGTCCGTCCCGGCAGCCCTGGCCCGAAGCGCCACAGCGTCTCCAGGTGCCTGAAGAGCCGGCAGTCGCTGCTCACCGCCTGCGGGAGGGCAAAAAAGGTGCTGGGTGCCCAGGCACCGCGCACCCAGCACCGGGCAGAGCGGCAGAAATGGCCCCAAGTGCCAAGCAGGGGACTTGCGGGCAGGACACGGGGCTGCTGGAGCGGTTTTAGGGCAGGGGGAGTGTTGCTGGGGGGCAGCTTTCCTTCCACAGGAGCAGTTTGGGGTCTCCGGATCCGGGGTGCATCACAGCCCCTCGCCCCCGGTGCCCCCTGCCCCCAGCTTTTCCCCCCCACATGGATCTGCTGAGCCCCAACACCCGGATGCAAACCCCAAACCCAAGCAGGGGGGGACACCACGGCTTACCCGGATCTGCCGTGACCCCAGGGACACCTCGGAGAGGTACCGCTCCTGGAGGGGGGGGAAGCCGACCTCGAGCTCGGCCCGCAGCACGTGGCCGCGGCGGGACAGCACGGCCGAGCGGCGGCACCACGGCACGAAGAGCCGGTAGTCCCCGACGTTGGCCACCAGCTCGTACATCTGCTGCGCCGAATATCTGGGGGGGGGGAGGCAAAAATACAGCTCAGCACCAGCACCTCGCACCCGCCCGGTAACCGGGTGCCCCCCCCCCCTCCGGTACCGAACTCACCCCAGGACGCGCTGCTCCCGGTACCCGGTGGCACCGGAGCCCACCAGGCTGAGGAACGGCCGCGCTGGCTGCACCGGCTGCGGGCACGGGGAGCGGTGGGCAGCGGGGCACCTGGAGAGGATAAAAAGGGGGTCAGAAAACCGGAGCTGTTGCCCCCTCGGTGCTCTGCACCGACCCCGGTCCCGGTGTCCCGGTGCCCTGGGGTCCCGGTGCTGGTGTCTCACCGGGCAGCAGCCCCGAGCAGCGTCCGCCCGCACCCGGCCATGGCTCGGCTCTGCTCTGCGCGGCCCCGTGCCCTGTGCCGGTACCGGGGCGGGACAGCCCCGGGTGCCCGCTGATATCACGGGGGAGCGCCGGGGGCGGGACCGGGAGCCCCGCCCCCCCCCCGCCCCGTACTCGGACCGGGACCGGGACCAGCACCGGGACCGGCACCGGGACTGGCACCGGGACCAGCACCGGGACCCTCCGGGGCTCCCAAACCGCTCCCGGTGGAGCCACCCCCGGTGTAACGGGAACGGAGAGGGGGGAGCCCCAGGATGAGGGCACCGGGACCAGCACCGGGAACAGGGCAGAGCCCCGAGCAGCCCCGGCCGTGGGCTGGTGGCACCGGGGGGACACTGTCCGGTGGCACCGGGGGACATCCCGGTGGGTTGCAGCCCCTCTCCGAGCAGGGAAGAAGCCCCCGGGGTGGCGGCGGTGGTGGGGGCAGCCCCCGGGGGGGGAACGGCTGAAAAAGGGGACAAAAACACCCCACAGACACTGCCGAGGAAAACTGCTCTTTAACTGGCACAGCGGGACGGGCTCACAGTGCCCAGGGCCTGTCCCCAGCCCTGGGGGTTTGGGGGGGGGCTTCAGGCGGTGCCCCCCGCTCTCAGGACGTGCAGCGGGGGGGGGCTCAGCCCTTTTGACCCAAGGCACTGCCGCAGCGATTCCAGCTCATTCCCACTCCTGGGGTCACGGTGTCCGGCGGCTTCAGCAGGGCAGGGGGCTCCCGGCCCCTCTGCGGGGTGAGGACGCAGCATGGGGGGGGGTCAGCCCCAGCCCCTCCGCACCCGTTTCACGGACGGTGCCCTCGCCCCACGTCCCGGCGCTGCTCGATGCTCGGTGTCCCGCGGGGCCGTTAGCGGGACGGCGATCCGGCCGCGGGTGCGTGGCTCAGGCGCTGCTGCAGGAGCTCCCAGGCCTTCTCCACCTGCCAGGGAACGGCTGTCAGGGGGGGAGGAACCCCACGAGAAGGGCTCCCAAACCTTCTGCCCCCTTCCCTGCTCCATTCCCAACCCTGAACGTGAGGAAGGACTTTACCGAAAGGGCTGAGAGGATTGGGATGGGCTGCCCGGGGAGGTGCTGCAGTCCCCAGCCCTGCAGGGCTTTAAAGGATGTTTAGGTGTAGAGCTCGGTGATGTGGGTTAGTGCAGGGGTGTTAGGTTAAAAATTTGGACTGGGGGATCCTGGAGGTCCCCTCCAACCCCAACAATTCAGGGATTGTGTGAACTCATCCCTCATCCCACACCACATCAGCCTCGCGGTGAGCCCCAGCACGCAGCCCTCCATCCCCATCCCAGTCTGGGGTCCCCCCCTCGCCACCCCGGGGACAAAGCCCGGCTTGGTGGCCGGCAGCTCACCTGCTTGCGGGTGACTTCGGGCTCCCACAGCGTGCACAGCACCACCTGCGACTGCTCCACGCGCTGGCTGTCGCTCATCTGGCTCCACAGCCGGCTGCGAGCAGCCTCCTGGCTCAGCCCGTCCCTGTCCATGATGCGCTTCACAGCCTGGGGGGAGCACAGGGGGGGACACTCAGGGGCTCGAGGAGGGGGCAGAGGGGATCAGCAGAAGGGCAGCACCCACCTCCTCCTCGGGGATGACGGCTGTCCACACCTCGTGCACCATCTCCTGCCAGCCGGCCTCCAGCAGCACGGCAGCGTCCAGCACGCACACGGCTTTTCCTGCAGAGCAAGGCCATCGCTCGTCGTTCCCAGCCGGGCAGGGCACCACGAGCGCTCCTCGGGCTGCTTTCGGGGGCTGCGTTTGCCCAAATGCCCCGTATCAGGGGGTTCAGGTGCCCCCTGCACACCCCAAGCCGATGCCTGCAGCCAAACGCCCGTCAAGCCCCCCCCGGAGCCGGGAAGGTTTTGCTCCCGGAGGTTCCACCACAAACAAATTCGGGCTGTTTCGGAGCAGGAAGCACAGCAGCAGCAGTGAAAATCCCCAGCCAAAAAAGCAGGGGCTGAGCACGGGAAATCCTCACGGTGCTGCCCAGAGCAGCGGAATCCCTGGGGAGGGGGGACTTGGAGCACAGCACAGGGCTGAACGCCCCGTTCGCACGCCCCGGTTACCTTGAGCATCGGCTTCCCCGATCTCCTTCCTGACCAGCCGGGCGATCTCAGGCCACACGATGTCCGTGAGGCTCTTCAGCCGCTCCTGGAAGGGAAGCACAGCGGGGTTCAGAGCTCCTGGGGGGCCAACGAGGGACCTGCCAGCCCCCGAGGGACCCTCAGGAGGAGCCTGGGCTGCGGCAGCGCCAGCGAGCGGGGGCTCCCGTGCAGCTGCGGGGTCACCGAGCCCCACTTGCCACGGGTCCAAGTCCCCTGACGGCCAGAGGGCACGGGTGACGTGCACGGCGAGGCTTCAGCTCAGCACTGGGTGAAGGACAGAGGGAAGCAGGGCTTGGGAAGCAGCAGCAGCAGCTGCCAAGGGTGCCGGGGGCACGTCCTGCACGGCCGCTGACGCGGTGACGGAGAAGTGATCCCCGTGTCCTGCCCTCGCCGTGCGGCACTGCCCGCCAGCACGCTGCCAGGAATAGGGCCAGGAGCTCAAAGGGCTGCGAAGCAAAAAGCCCCCGGCACAGACGCAGAGACAGCTCTTGGCTCGGGAGATTAAATATTGACACTCCCCGCGCCGCTTTTACCTGGTTTCCAAACACTTTGGCCCCGAGGACCTTCCTGTTAATCGTCCCGTCTTCGCTCAGGATCTCTGCAAGGCAGGAGGGGAAGGTGTTTGGGACGGGATGAGCCCCACTGATGCCCCCGTGGTAAGATGAGGCCCACGGGGCAGAGCAGGACTTCAGCACAGGACCCCAAAGGGCCCCACGGTGCGGGACCGGACCCGGGATCTCCTTATCATACTCCAGAAAGGGACGGACACACAGCAGCTCAGCCCAGAGCCCCAAACCAGCCCCTTGAAAGCAGCTCCGATGCAGGGCACAGAGGATTTGGGGAAAACTTTGCCCCTTTGGGACCACCCAGCCGTCCCCAGGGACCCCTACCTGTCCCAAACGCCGCCAGCACCCGCTCGTAGGCAGGGCCCCCGGGGAGGTAGACGGCGTGGCCCAGCTTGTCGGCGTCGATGAGGAAGGCTCCGAGCTGCCCCAGGAGCCTGGCGATGGAGGTTTTGCCGCTCCCGGTGCCTCCGGTCAGGCCGATCACGTAGGGGCGAGGCGGCAAAGTGGGGGCTTCCTGCGGGGACGGGGGCTGCCGTCAGGCTGGGGGGTGGCACACAAGGGTCCCACGGGCGTCGTGGCAGCTCCCGGCCCTGCGGAGCGGGGCCCTGTCCTTCCCTGGGGCTGGGATGTGCCGAAGGCAGGCAGGCAGACCCCCAAATGTCCCCTCTGTGGCAGGGGACGGGCTGGCTCCAGCACCCCAGGCTGCCATCCCTGCGGCTCCCCGACTTCACGAGGGCATCGAGCTTTCACCCCGCAACTCACCCAAATTGGTGACCCCATTTGAGACCCCAAAACCCTGACCATTGCCTGCTTTCTGCCCCATATTTCACCCAGACCTGCTCCGGGAGTTCAGGACAGGAGCACCAGGGGCATCTTTAGGGACATTTCCCAAAGCCAGCAGCGGGGTCCAGCCCACTCTTGGGTCCCACAGACCCCCGGCACCATCACAACCCCTCCGAGCGTCCCCCCCTCACCCGCGGGGGCCGCAGCAGCGTCCCGAGCAGCCTCTGCCGCAGGCTGGAGGAGCTGATCTTCTCCTCCTCGTTCCGGCCGTGCTCGGGGTCTTTGATCAGCTGAATCTCAAAGAGCTCCAGCGCAGCGAGCCCCTGCCGGGACAAGGAGCCCACTGAGCCGCCGGCAGCCCCGGCGGCGGGGCCGGGAGGTCTCAGCCCCCTCCCCAAAATTACGTTCTCGAGTCTCTTCTTGTTCACGGCCTCCCCTCCCTTGCGCGTCTCCTCGCTGACCACGATGCAGCGCAGCTCGGGGTCGGTGACGGCGGGGCCGTAGGGGTCGCCCAGGGGCACGATGTCATACAGCACCCGGGGCTGCACGTCCGCCAGGAACTCGCGCAGCTTGGCGGCCCGCAGCTCGTAGGGCTCGATCAGCTCCTTCAGCACCTTGTCTGCGGGGCACGGGGAGGGCGCGGGGGCTGAGCGCGGGGCCGCAACGCGATGGAGAATGGGAAGGGAGAGAGGGAGAGGAACCGGCCCTGGGGTTTTGGGGGCCTGCCTTCTCCAAAGCCCCGCTCCTGGTGGGTCTCCTGCTGTCACCCCAAATCCCGGTGGGGCTCCTGCTGTCACCCTACCCGCGGTGGCACTGGGGTGCAGGGACACTGGGGTGCAGACCCCTCGACCCCCTTCCCACCAGCCTCCCCCCAAGCCCCTCCAGGCTTCCCAGGGCAAACTCCGCAGCCCCTCTCCCCACCACCCCCAGACCTCCACCACGACCCTCTCCCACCTCCCCTACCCCCGGGGCCGTCCCCCCCCCTGTCCCCAGCAGCCCGGTGCCACCCCCGCAGCACTCACGGCGGAGCAGCTCCCCGTCCGCCACCCCGACCAGGAGCCTCCTCCGGGCCAGGAGGCAGCAGGCGCTGAGCAGCAGGCGGTGGGCACCGTGCAGCCGGTCGAAGGTGCCCCCCACCACCACGTCGGGGTAAGCGGGCAGCTCCCCCTCGGTGCCCTCGGGGGCAACCCGGGGACCGTCGGGGCCGCCCAGCAGCAGGGTGGGCAAGCCGGGGGGGCAACCGTAAGCGGCGGCCGCCAGCTGCCGGAGCCCGAAGCTCACCGGGTCCTCGTCGCCGCCCCCCCCGTCGGCCAGCAGGACGCGGGGCGGCTCCGCCAGCCGGTGCCCGTGACCCAGCAGGACGCGCACGTCCAGCCCCCGGTGCGCCGCCGCCGCCGAGTAGAGGGCGGCCAAAGCCCGGAGCAAAACCGGAGCCGGCGGAGGGGCTGCGGGGAGCGGCGCGGAGCCCCCCAGGAGCAGCCCCGGCTGCAGGTGCACGTAGAGCGGCCCCGCCACCAGCCCCGCCGCCGCCGCCAGCGCAGCCGCCGCCCGGCCCGGTACCGAGCCCAGCGGGGCCGTCAGCACCAGCAGCCCCGACGGGAACGGCGCCATGGCCCCGCCGGAAAGACAGAGCCCGCCCGGAACGCGTCACCGGACCGCCCCGGCACCGCCCCGGTAGCGGAGCGAGGTCGGCATCGCCGCCCCCGGGGGGGTTTCGGGGCGCCGGAGGGGACGGGAGGGATGCGGGCAACAGGAGGGAGCCCCGGGGCTGCGAGCTGCAGGCTCGGTGCCTCCCGTTAAAGGCTCGGTGCTGCTCGCCCGGCCCCGGTGCTGCCCGCTGGGGGCTCGGTCCCGGCTGCCCGCCCGCCCCACTGCTGTGTCCTGCAGCCCCAGGACTGCCCACCGGACCCCACTGGCTCAAAGACCCCCGGTAGTGCCTGCTGGAGCCCTGGTACCAGTCCCTAAAACAGCCCCAAACTGGCTGCCCAGCCCCAGTACCAGCTGCCCAGTCCCAGTATCACCCCCTTTATCCCCCATGACCCCACTCCAGCCATCCCACTACCCCCACTGGTTCCCCAGTCCCACCCTCCCAGCGCAGGCGATGCCCACCACCCACCCCCCCACACCCCCCACCCTGCCCCACAAACAGTGGGGCCGGAGCCGGAGCCGTGCGGCAGCAGCAGGGGTTTATTGCTGGCACCGAGGGACCCATCCCCTGCCATCGGTGCTCTGCGGGTGTCGGTGCTCAGGGCTGGTCCCCGCCATCATCACCGGGGCCGAAGACGAAGTCGTGCATGGCCCGCACGTAGTCGGAGCCGTCGGGGCTGGCCAGCTTCAGGCGCGCCAGCGGGGCGAAGAGCTGGGTGGTGGCACAGCGCAGGGGTGGGCAGGGGGTGCTGATGGCCTCCAGGAACACCTGGCACCGCACAGGGCTCAGCACCGGCCCCGAGCCCCCAACCCATCCCATATCCCCATCCCATCCCATGTCCCCATCCCATATCCCTATCTTATCCCATATCCCCATCCCATCCCATATCCCCATCCTGTCCCATCCCATCCCATATCCCCATCCCATCCCATCTCCTCATCCTGTCCCATCCCATCCCATATCCCCATCCCATCCCGTCCCATCCCATCCCATATCCCCATCCCATCCCATCCCCATCCCACCTGCAGCACCTCCTCCACCTCCTGGGCCGCGTCGCGGAAGAGGCCGTGGCAGTGCCGCAGGTACCGGCGGTAGAGGCTCCGTGTGTCGTGGTCCAGCCCCTGCAGCTCGCTGCCCTCGGGGTCCGCTCGCTGCAGGTTCTGCAGGAAGCCCGTGTTGACCGGCCCGCACTCCACCAGCGTCACGCTGCGGGAAGGAGCAGCCCCACAGGGGGGGAGCCATCAGCCCCCAGCCCCAAGCTTCGCGCCCCTTCCCTGCGCCGCCGCCGGCACTCACTGGATGTTGAAGGGCCGCAGGACGATGGCCAGGCTCTCGCACAGCCCCTCCACGGCGAATTTGCTGGCACAGTACACGGAATTGAAGGGCACCCCTTGGGGCAGAGCGGTGCTTTGAGAGCTGGGCTCCCCCCCCCCAAGCCAGCACAGCTCACACCCCCTCCCCATGCAGTGCCCACCTTGCAGCCCCCCGATGCTGCCGGTGACCATGATCCTGCCGGCCCTGCGGCGCTTCATGGCGGGCAGGAAGGCCTGGATGGTGCGGATGGCCCCGAAGAGGTTCACCTCGAACACCGTCCTCATGGCCTGCTCGGAGCACGTCTCCAGGGGGCCCATCAGGCCCACCCCCGCGTTGCACACTGCCGGGGCACGGCCCCCGTCAGCCGGGCACCCCCAGCACCGGGGTGGCAGATCGGGGACGGGGACACAGGCACCAAACCCCCTCCCTCCTCCCTACACCCCCAACCCCATGCTTAGGGCTGCAGCACCCCCCGGCCCCACGCAGGACCACTGTGGCTCATCCTATTATTTGGCACCCGGTCCCGGCTGATGCCCAGGGGGGGTGTTGAGAGCCGTACCCAGCACGTCCAGCCGCTGCCCCTGCACCCGCTGCGCGGCGGCGGCCAGCGAGCGCGGGTCGGTGACGTCCAACTGCAGCAGCTCCAGCGTTTCGGGGCAGCCACCCCCAAACCTCTCCCGCAGCCGCTCGCTCTTGGCCAGGTCGCGCATGGTGGCGAACACTGGGGGAGAAAACGGGGCCGCGGGGCAGCGCTGCCGCCCCAGGGACCGGCGGGGGGAGAACCCCTCAGTGCCGGGACCCCCTCGGTGCCGGGATCCCCATGGTGCTGGGACCCCCGTGGTGCCAGGACCCCCTATGGCACAGCGTCGCCCCTTTACCTTTGAACCTGCGAGCAGAATCGGCTGCCAGGCGGGCGGCCAGCCCCAGCCCGATGCCCGAGGAGCAGCCGGTGATCAGCACCGTGGTTTGCTCCATGGGCACCGCGGCAATGCCGGGCCCCGGGGGGGCTGCGCTGTTTAAAAGGGCCGGGCAGGGGGCCCATCCCTCCCTCCTTCCCTCCGTGTTTTGTCTCTCTGCTTATCTCAAGGCCCCTCCACCTGCCTCCCTCTGCCTTGATGCTGGTTCAGCTGCTGAGATAAAGACCCCGCGGCAGAGCCAGGGAAGAGGCACAGGGGGCACGAGGGGAAGGCAGCCCCGGAGCTCCACACCAGCCGGGGACAGCCCCGAGCAGCAGCCCCGCAGCTGACCGTGCTTTTTTCCTCCTCGGGGAAAAAAAAAATCTCATCTGCGAGCTGCTCCCTTGCCAAAATTCAAATAAATTGCAGGCTGGGGAGAAGCGGAGGAGCCCGACAGCACTCAGTGTCCAAGCCTTTAATAGCTCTGCAGGTTTCAGCCCCCACCCTGCCTGGGGCCAGAGTGACCCACGGCCACGCAGCCTTGGCCCGAGCCCCAGCAAGGGGATGAAAAGGCACAGAAAGAGCCCGGCCCGAGGAGCCCGGCCCCAGCATCACCGCAGAAATCTCTGCCAAGGCTCCTTCAGTGCCACGGGCACCAAGCACAGCAGGGGCTGCGCTGAGGCCGACGGCCCCACAAGGAGGGGAGCCGGGGGGACACGAGCCATGGGGCAAGGCTGGCTCCCTGCTGCTTGGCCAGGGGCAGGCGCTCGGTGGGGACGTGCCAGCCCCTCTGTCCGTCTGTCCTCTGTCCGTCTGCACCGTCCCAGGTCCCAGCGAGCAGCCAGCAGGGCAGCAGAGCGCTGCCTCCTTGCTCCGTGCCGTGGGGCGGCTCAGCTCCAGTGGGGCAGGCGTGGGGCAGCCAGGAGGGGCCGTCAGGGCTGAGCACGGTGCAGCAGCGGTCCCTGGGGCACAGCCAGCCCCACAGCCGCCTGCCAGCCCCCTCCGGGGCTCGTCCTGCCCATGCAGAGCACGCAGCCTGGTCCCAGCGGGGCTCTGCGCCTTCATTCCAGCACCACCGGGACGCGGCGATCGGGGAGGGACGCGGCGATCAGGCGAGGAGCTGCAGGAGCCTCGACGCGTGAGGACGCGGGGTCTCTGCCCTCCCTCCTGGGGAAGGCTCCGAGAGGCACGGCCCCAAATCACGCTGGCCCAGCCTGGCTCCGCTTCATGGCCCCGGGGTAGTATTTGAGGAAAAGCTTCCTGGAGATCTCCAGCGCGTCGCCGACGGGCGCGGTAGGGTACCGCTTCTTGTTGTAGATGAAGCCCCTCTCCACCTGGAAAACGGCCTGGTTGAACTGCTCCTGGTGGAAGGGGCTGCCCGAGTTGAGGCTCTCCACCAGGAGAGAGACGAAGAGGCTCCAGCGCACGCCGTAATAATCCAGCACCAGCCCCCCCAGCTGCTTGTTGGCGTAATCCAGGATGTTCCCGCTCGGTCCCCAGAGCGTCAGCTGGTTGCGGGCGTTCATCTCGTACAGCTCGGCCTCCCGGTCGCTCGTGGCCGCGGCGCGGGCGCTCTCCAGCCAGCGGCCCAGGAGGAAGAGGCGGTGGCTGGAGAGGAGGCTGTCGAGCTCGGGCAGCAGGTCGTACACCAGCACCCCGCCGGCCGTCAGCAGCTCCGGCAGCGCGCGGCTCTGGAAAGCGCCGCGGATGCTCAGGTAGTAATCGGCCACCAGCTGCTGCACCGCCTGGCGGGTGACATCCACCAGGTCGTAGCGGTAGGTGAGGCTGGAGCCCAGCGCGGTGCCGGCGCTCAGCAGCAGCCTCCAAGCCTCGTAGACGTCGCTGGCGTTGTACCAGAGCTGGGTGTCCATGTGCAGGGACGGGCGGCGCACCAGCGGGCTGTGGTTGTGGTTGACGCAGACGCCCGTGCAGTTGTAGGCGCTGCGGAGGAGCAGGCGCCAGGCGGAGGAGGCGGCGGCGTTGGCGGCGCCGTAGCGGCGCTGGGCGTAGCGGGACACCCAGGAGGGGAGGTCGAGGGGCTCGTGGCGCCAGCCCAGCTCGTTCATCAGCTCGTACACCACGTCGTTCTGCTCGATGCCCTCGGGCGCCAGCCCGGTGCCCACCATGGTGGAGTTGGGGAAGCGGCGAGCCTCGAAGGGGCCGCGGTTGATGGACTCCACGGTGCCGAAGAGGCCGTGGTTGCCGCCGAAGTTGTGCAGCATGCACCAGATGAAGGGCTGCCCGTAGAAGGACTCCGTCCACGGGTAGACGGGCTTGGACTCGGCAAAGAGGTCGAGGACGATCATCCTGCCCAGGGGCACGCCGTGCAGCAGCGCCCGCACCTGCGCCGGCTGCCAGAAGTCCGGCTGGTGCTGGAAGAGCCAGCCCTGCATCAGCCACAGCGCCTCAGGGTCGGCTGGGGACGGAGACACGGGGTGAGGCACGGGGAGCACCCCCGGACCCCACCGCCACCCTCTTCCGCGGTGCCACCAGGCGGCCCCGGCCCCGACCCACCTCCCGTCATCGACCTGAAGACGGCGTTGCTGACCCTCGAGAGGTAAGCGGGGTCGGAGGACAGCGGGCTCATCTCGTTGAAGGTGTCGGCGCTGTAGATGTGGTCGGTGCCGAACTCCTTGATCAGCTCCTTCAGGAAGAGGGTGCCGATCACCTGGAACATGGGGTCCTCGGGGTCCAGCAGGTAGGGGCAGGAGTAGGTGCAATTAAAGTGGCTCCAGCCCCCGAGGCGAGTGGCGTTCACACGCGGGAAGACCCTGAGCCGGAGGGCAGGGACGGGGATCAGGAGCAGGATGGGACCGCACGCTGCAGGGGAGCCCCCAGGGGCACCCGGTGCTGCCCAAAGGTGGGACCCAGAGCCAGGACCCGCCGGGCAGGGAGCTCAAGGACCTGTGGGGTCTGCGGGCACAGCCGCACGTACCGGAGAACCCCCTGTGGCACATGGCCCGCGAAGGCCGGCAGCACCGTGATCATCCCCAGCGAGCGCATCCTCTCCACGACCCTGTACTGGGAGAGAGGAAGAGGAGGGAGGAAGAAGAGCAACAGGAGAGGAGCCCCGGGCCCTACAAGGGGTCTTTGGGCACCCGGGGAAAGGAGCCTGCACCCAGCACCACCCCAGCAGGGCGAAGCAGGACAAGCCCCCCCCGGTACCTGCAGATAGAGCTGCTTGAGGTGCCAGGAGCGCGGCAGCGGCCCTGCCCAGCCGTGGAGGTTCCCCAGGCGGTTCCACGCCAGGAACGCCGGCCCCGTGAAGTAGGCGTCGATCTCCGACTGGTTCAGACCCAGGGACAGGTAGACCTGCGGGCAGCCCGGCCGTCAGCTCCCCCCCCCCTTTGCCTGACGCCCACCACGGCCCCCTCCCCGGCCCCGGGGGTACCCCACCCGCTGCCAGACGAGCTCCTGCCCCATGAAGGCCAGCGCCAGGTTGATGCCGCTCAGCGCCATCCAGTCGATCTCCCGCTCCCAGCGCGCCCAGTCCCACCAGGCGTAGGAGTAGCTCTGGGTGCAGACGTTCTGGTAGTAGCGGTACCTACAATAGAAGGACCGGGGGTGGGTGGGTGGGGGGGTGGGGGGGGGCACCCCGCTGCCTCCCCCGTTACATAAGGTTGAGCGCCTTTTGTCCCGGGCTAACGAGCTGTGAGCGGTGCCCGGCTCCGTGCCCGAGCTGGCACAGACCGTGGCACGGATGGCACCAGCGGAGCCCACCCTGTACGGACGTCAGCAGCACCGGGGGGGGGGGGGAGCCGGGACACGAACAGAGCCCCCCGGGTGCCCCCGTACCCAGGGTGTTAACGGAGCCCCAAGGCCCCCGCACGCCGGCAGCACCCGGTGCGTTAAGGGAGCTCCGTGCATCGGTAGCGCTTGGGGAGCCCGGTGTGGTAACGGAGCCCCCGGTCCCCCCCTTGCATTAACGGAGCCCCCGGTACCCCCCCCATACCGGCAGCACCGGGGAGCCCGGTGCATTAACGGAGCCCCCAGCACCCGGTGCATTAACGGAGCCGCTGATACCCCCACGGACCGGCAGCACCGGGGAGCCCGGTGTGTTAACGGAGCCCCCGGTACCCCCCGTGCAACTTCAGCACTCAGGGCAGTAACGGAGCCCCCGAGCACCGGTAGCACCGGGGAGCCTGCTGCAGGAACGGAGCCCCCGAGACCCCCCAGCACCCGGTACATTACCGGGATCACCCCCCCGGTGCCCTCCGCACCGCCAGCCCCGTGCCCGCCCCGTCCCGTCCCCTCCCGCCCCGTCCCGTCCCGGTGCTCGGTCCCGGTACCGGTTGGGGGTGGCCGCGCGGATCTCGGCCGGTACCCGCGGCAGGGGCTCGGGCAGGCGGAGCTGAGCCCCGGCCCACGAGAGGTGGCAGCCGCAGAAGTCCCGCAGGTAGCGGTAGAGCCCGGCGGCGGCCGCCACGCCGCTGGAACCGGTCACGGCCACGGCCACGGCGGCACCGGGAGGCGACAGCAGGCGGTAGGCGTCGGGGCCGCCCGCCGCCAGCCTCCCGTCCACCGACAGAGCCACGGCGGAGGCCGCCCGGGGGCCCAGGAGGCGCCGAGCCAGGGCCCGCACCGCCGCCTCCTGCCGCCGCTCCGGGACCGGGACCGGGGCCCGAACCGGCACCGCCAGCAGCGCCGCCAGCGCCGCCACCCGCAGCGGCCCCGCCATGGTCCCGCTGCCTCGCCCTGAGCGACGTGCCGCTCCGCCAATCAGCGCCGAGGCCCCGCCCCTCAGCCGGCGGCGCGGCCAATGTGGAGGAAGGGGGTGGGGTGTGGCCGAGGGGGTGGGCGTGGTTATGGGGTGGGGGGTGGGGTCGCGGCAGTGGGAGTGGTCAGGGGGTTGGGCGTGGTGGTAGCGGTGGGCGTGGTCATGGGAATGGGCGTGGTCAGAGTGTTAGACATCTTAGTGGGAGTGGGCGTGGTCACTGGAGTGGGCGTGGTCACGGGGGTTGGGAGTGGTCAGAGGGATTGGGCGAGGTCTAGTAGAGGGCGTGGTTACTTGAAGTGGGCGTGGTCACGGTGGTGGGAGGGGTCGGGGTACTGGGTGGTGGCAGTGGGCGTGGCCACGATAGGGCGTGGTCACAGCTGTGGGCGTGGTCACGGCGGTGAGGGCGGGCATTAGGTTTAGGCTTAGGGTCAGGTTTCGGGTTAGGGTTATTGTTAGGGTTAGCGTTAGGCGTTAGGGGTAGGGTGTGCATGGCTATGGTTATGGCTAGGATCAGGGTCAGGCTTAGGGTTTGGTTTAGGGTTAGGGTTAGGGTAAGGGTTAGGTTTAGGGTTAGGGTTACCTCCACCATTATACTTAGGGTTATGTTTAGGGTTAGGGTTAGGTTTCAGATTCAGGTTTATGGTTAGGGTTAAGGTTAGGGTTAGATTAGGGCTTGGTGTTAGACCTCAGGCTAGGACTAGGGTTAGAGTAATTGTTAGGGTTAATGTTAGGGTTAGGGTCAGGGTCAGGATTAGGTTTAGGGCTGGGGTTAGGGTTAGGTTTCAGGTTAGAGCTAGGTTTAGGGTTAGGTTTAGGCTGACGTTTAGTTTTAGAGTTACGGATATTGGTGTTTGAAAAGACAGAATGCGCAGAGTCCTGTTACGTGTGGGACTGCGTAAAATCTCCCCCAGGGTGTTCAGGTGAACCCAAAGGCTTCTGTTGGGAGCACTTTTTGATGGGAGAAAGTGGCGCCCTACGTGTGATCTAGGCTCCTATTTAGGGTTGGGCTCACTGTTCCTCGTAGGGAGGAACCCACCAGAAGATATGCGGCCCCACCAGAAGATGTGACCCCAAAACTGGCCACACTGGGGAGACACAGCCCCAAAAAGATCCCCACCAGGTGGATACCACCCCCGAAACAGCCCCACAAAAATGAAAAATCCCCCCAAAGAACCCCAAAAATGGCCCCTGCAGGGCTTCTTCTGCTACCGCTCCCCAGAAATCAGGGGCACCCGGCAACGCTGCTCTTGTAGCAGCTCCTGAGGCAAAGAAAAAGAAGCCAAGGGCTGAGGAGGAGGTGACGGAGCTGACACCAACGCTGCCAGGCACCGGCCCCAGCCCAGCCAAGGGATGAGAGGAGGCTGGGGAGCAGCCAGGGGGCGAGTGGCTCCCAGGGAGCTCTGGGGATTGATTCCAAGATGAAACAAGAACTGGATTTTAAACTGTTGAGTGCACGTGTAATACACAGACTCGGTGGTTTGGTATCACCCAGCAATCCTAGAGGTTTGTGACAGGCTCTTTACTTCAGATCCCAAAGTAGGCTGACATTTTATCAGGTGACAGCTTGTCCTTGCAAGGCCAAACCAAAGATTTAGGCTAGTATAAAATTAATAAAGCCCCCACCTTACCCATGCCTCCTTAATTCAAGACAGTCTAAGCATCTGTACGGCCAACACTTTCAGGCAAGCAGATTTAGACAAAAAGAAGCACATACACGGGAGTTTCCCTGAAGAGGTAAGTTGTTTGCTGCACAAATGTGATCTGTATCAGTTTTTATGGCTTAGAAAAAGCAATGGGAAAGCTCAGTGACTCGGAAAGGGCTGGAAGGCTCAGGCCATCCAGCTTACACGTCTCTCCCCTATGGGTTGCTGGTTTGTTTAAGTGCCCACAGCAGGTAAAAGCTCTTCAGTCCCTTGCGGATGGAGCTGGCGTCCTCTGTTCGATTCCTACTGGCAGGTTCTAAGCTATACAAAGCTGTGAAAGAGGCCCAGAACAAAAGTGGCTGAGCAGGCCAGCTCCGCTTCTTCCCTCCTCCAGAAAACCTCTCCCTAGTTGTTCCCTAAGAGGCAGTGTCAGGGGAAATGTAGTATTGCTACTGTCCATGCCGGATGTGTTTGGGGATAACACAGGGGGTTTTTAGTAAATTGTTAGTCCGGTATTTTAAGAAAGCAACACAAGAACAGCTGCCACACGTTGATGTTCTTTGCAGGACTCTAGTCATCACAGTAGATGTCTTATTGCCATTATGTCTCTTACAAAATAGCATCACTAGAAAGCTTGAGCTGGAGATGAGTGGTCATTACAAGTACAAACAGTTGTGGCCGTACACCACCACGTCCACAAGGGGAGCAAGGTGTTCGTTTCTACCCAGAGCTGGATATTGCTGGGAGAGAAGAATCGGGATTTCTGTGCACATTTGAGGAGCAGGAAAGGGTTGTCTTAAAGACAGAACAGCATTAAGTCCTAGACACTAAGTCTGAGGGGAAACCAGTCCCATTCACCTTGTTGTGTATCAGCCCCGGAAGGTCGGCTTCCAGATTGTTCTCAGTGACGCTAATTCAGTCTGATTTGTGGTCTCTTGGCTGCAGACACCAGATTTATTGTCTTAGGTGAGGAAATTTGGAGCAAGCAGCATCCTGGCAGACAATGCAGGGCAACGCATGGGTGATTGTGGAGCCATCACATCAACACCTTTTCCCTACGAATTACCAGGGTGGTTTATTTTAAAATCCAAGCGAGGCTACAGAGTCACAGCTCCCAGCGGCGCTCCCAGCCAGGACTGGTTGTCGTATCACTCGTACTCACACGGGAGACAATCTAGATAACTGTGCAACGCTTCTTCCTTCCAGGATTCCCCTCCACGACGCACGTCAGAAAACCAGAAAGGAGGTGATGTGATTGCTTACTGGCCCCGTGAGCCAGCAGGATCCAGCTGGTTCAGCTCAGACTGATCCAGCAGTTCAAAGTCATCCCCTTCCGCGTCAGTGTCCAAGTCCGAGCTGGCCGTTCTGAGGTAAGTCTTTGCACCTCTCTGGGGATTGTCGCTGTGCGAAGAGCCCGGCTGAGCGGCTCCCGACAGCGCAAGCTGGATCATCCCCCTGGTGACAAACCCAGCTATGTTGTTAGTGAGATTCTGTACAGATGGCAGCGCGCCGGCTTCTTCCTGGTAATAAGGGAAGTGCAACTCTTCCGTTCCTTGCGGGCGGTAAGCCAGACTTGGGATCCCAATGCTGGTGTCATCTTCATCATCTAGGCCAGTCGCTTCTGGGTTGATGGAAGGGAAGTCAGGGAGATCCCTGGCAAAAGATTCTTCCGGGTCACTGTGACCATCCAGGTCTAGAAGAGGAGAGAGTATTTTAAATACACAGCACATACCAAACACCCTGAAGGCAAGAACAGCACAGCACTCAAAATCTGGGCCATTACCTCACCAAGACAGACGGTCTCCTATCACCTCCGCATCACGCTGTCTTTAATCTCCCCCTCACATAGCTATTCTGGGTGCCTGCTTACCTCCCAGCTCACTCTCAAGGAATGCAGGTGCTGAACGAGAGGAAACTACCCTCTTGCTCAGTCAGCAGATAAGCAGAGGGTACAGAAGGGTCTTGGACAGGACGAGCCGGTTGTGCCTACACTATAATGACATGACCAGAGGGACAGGCCGGTCACGGTGACAGAGGCTGTGCTGCAACACACATCCCTGCGGTCAAGGACTGGCAGAGCTGGATCTGCCTTTGAAGAGCAGCTGAAATTGCTCCACCAAAGCACCACAGGAATTAAGAAGGAAGCTCTGCGCTGAAAAAACAGGTAGTTTCATCTCATCTTGGCCAGCAACAGACATCAAACAGCCAGACCTCAGGGACAGAAGGGAACGCACGGCCTCCCTCCAACCTGTCGCACCGGTGCCTGCTCAGCATTCCACACCTCTGAGGAGCTGCCACTTTCCTCTCACCTTCTGATCCCTCTGTCAATGGAGTCTGGCCCCTTGAGAGGTTAAACATCCCGTTCTCAGTGTAGGAAACCTCAGCATCTGAATGCTCCGAGTCAGAGATGGTTAGTTCCTTGGCAACCACGGAGTCATCCAGCTTTGAAACAGGAGATATATTAGAAAAATATTAAATACTGGAAAGCTAATTCCTCTGCCATCATCCAGTGGCTGCCAGTTAAACCCAGTCCTCATGGCAGGCTGGTATCTGAGGCTCGTTTCACATGTTACTGCCTAGCCTAGGAGCTGGTACAAGCAGTTCTGGACACCCACAGTACCCAGTACGTTCATGTACAGTTCACTACCTTGGGACAGAAAGCAGCAAGCTCCTCTTCACTGTCACTCCCATCATCCGTGCCCTCCTGATTAAGGGATCGGTGACGCACTGTCAGAAACCAGAGTCAAAGCTTATTATTGCTGTTAGGACAGAGATCTTACACCAAGAAAAAAAAATAATTGGCAGGCTTGGACATAACACAGCATATTTGGTTCCTCAACAGAGCAATGGGATCATTTCTGACTTGGGCTGCTGCAGATCTTTTGCTGAGATGAACATGCTTAGCAGCAACCTCGCACTGAAAAGAGGAAGGACTCGGTACAACTGCAGCCCAGAACACATGGTTCTGACAGCTGAGAACTGACGCAGCTCAGCACTATGAAGAGCTCACACCACGCACTCCCTGGCAGACTCCTGTGGTGGCAGAGCTGCCTCGTTTCGTCCCCAAAGTACTTGCAAGTATTTGCCAAGGGAACTGGAGTGACTGCCACGCGAGACGTGCAGGGCTGTCCCACTCCACGAGCAGAGGCTTGGTTTACAGATGGGTTCGGGTACGAAGTATCAGTGTCTGAAGGGCCAGAAACACCCTCTAGAAACTTACGCTGCTTCTCCCGCTGCTTTGATATCATGTAGCCTCGGACACTGAAATCCAGCCGCTGCAGAGCTGGCTCCAGCTTCAGGTACATGCGGTGCCCCAGCCTGTGGTAGACAGCCAGGGGCCACAGCAGGACGAAGAGCACTGAGGGAAGAGGGAAGGCTGATGAGAAGTTTGCACGGTGTGCTACCTGGCAAACAGCTTGCCCGTGTTGTGATGCAGTGTCACACACATCCAGAATGCAAGATCTGGGCACTGAAGGTGATGCTGCTTTAGAGTTGGTGCAATCACCTCTGCCAAGGTAACAAAACGGAGAGGCCGACCTTTCAGTGCTCAGATCCATCGTTACTAACCACTCAGACAGGTTGTGTCCGCACCAGAGACCTTAGAGCCCTGGACAGGAACCACCACATTCTAGGCAGAACACATTACTTTAAATTTTAAAGCCATTAACATGACCCTTCCTTTGGAGCAGGAACGGTTGCTGCTCTCTTTGGAGCAGAGCCTGACTCCTCAGACAATCAGATCCTACTCGTTTCTATCCCTTTTTCATTTTCAAGTCTGTATTTGGCATAGGGATCTTCTACTTACACAGCAAGTATGAGAGCAGGAGTCCAGGGATATACCGGCCCAGAACAGCCAGGAAAGTAAAAACTCCACAGACTAGAAGGCAAAACTGAAGACATGGGAGACGGTGAGTTTCCAGGGTTAAGCAATGGAATCACTCACTTCTTGACCATCTTGCTCCCTGCAGAATTCTAGCTAAAGTTGTAATTTAACAACAGCCAAGCCTTCCTAGCGCTACCCCATTCCAGGACTAGAACAGATTCAGGAAGTGTCTGCCTTCACAGCCACAGGCAGCACAGCAAAGTTTCTTGCTTTGGATTATAGGGAGCTTCCCAAAGCAGGTATGCTAAAAGCGAGGAAGAGACTGAAAGAGAGAGAACTCTTTCACAGTGAAGAACACAAATGCAGTTACAGGTTCCTCTTTGCGTAAGCCTCAAAAACAAGAGCAACACAAAAAATTGACACTTTCTCTGCCTGCTAAAATCCACTGGCGGTGATGCATTTGACAGACACTTAAAAAACTAGAAAGCTACAGAAGGAGCAGCTCTATTGCCACCTCACTAATGCAATCAACGTGCCAACGCTTGTTTTCTCCTCCCTCCTCCACATGATTATTCTGCCTGTGCTTTCTATCCCTCTGCACCACTTCACAGCCATGCCAAGCTGGGAGACTTCCCATGGTAACCTCCCCTGTTTGGAACGCGTTCAGCCAGCGCTGGATGCCATCACAAAAGGATACCAGCAGAGGCTGGACAACCATGCCATCTGCTAACGCCTGCACATTCTCACCTTGCCAGGGCTTTGCCTCTTGAAAACGAAGAGATTATTGAAGAAGTTGGTCCAGGTCACCCATCCTTCAGCCAAATGGTGACAAAGTTCGGGCACCCCGAGCAGCCGAGGGTGGACATATCCCCAGCTGCAGTGAATGGAAAAAAAATCAGCAACAGACATTAATTACTGCATCAGATTCAGTGCAGACATCCCTTGTGACAAGCGCTTGTCACCACACCACTTTCTCCTCTCACCCAGCTGCTCAGCTCTCGAGAGGAGCCTCAGTCTGCCTCTCAGAGCAGCGCCTTGCCAAGAGCAGCGCTCTGCATCCCCTTCTGCAGGCGTCTCCGTTCTCCCACAGCAGCTAAGGAGCAGTGATGTGAGTCACTCAGCCTCTTGTTGTCTTAGACTAGAGCTTCCACGCTACTGGAAGGGAAGGGGCATGGCAGAAGCAAATCAAGTGAAGCCATTTGCTTTCTCTGCATCGATTTGGTCAACAGCAACCCCCAAAAATTCAGCATGAGGCTTCCAGGCAGCCTTGTACCTTATTACTTAATAGATTCTGTTACTTGGGAGGTATTATCTTTGGCAGGTTCTATTAGTGCTTCTTAACTGCTGGTCACAGGAACCTGAAGCTTAGGAACAGCAATTCCTTTTGTATTTGGGCCTCTTGCAGTAAACAAACAAACTTCTCTGGCAACAGCTCAAGTGATTTAATCAAGAGCTGAGCATCCAAGCGTGGCCGGGCAGCACAAGCAGGCAGAAAGGTGTGCCCAGAGAGAGGAAGGTGTTATTAGGAAGGCAACACCCAAACATTTCTCAACCCACTGTTATTAAAGCTGCAGTCAGGTCAGAACTATGCAGGAACAGCTTCTGGGAAATGCCTCTTTAAAACGTTCCAGATCTAGTCTCAGAAGATTTCTTTCTTTCCAACAAAAGCCCCGGTTGTTTTCCTACTACTGGAGACCCACACAAAAGGAATTGGTTTTCAGGCAGCACCTCCAACCCGGGGGTGCAAGTGGAAGTGGCGGTGGAAGTTTTACAACACTCAAGCAAGCATTAACTGCCAGGCAGTCTGAAGGCAGAGATTAAATATAACATAATGGCTTGGGCAAGTCAAAAACCTGTCACAACAGCACGACGGAGGGCTCCATCCTCACTGCATTAAGCAGCTCCCTGCTCCCCTTCCTTCCTCTCTAGGAAGCCAACATTCCAAGCACGTGCAGGTACCAATTACACGGGATCACAGCAAAGCACCAAAGAGCAGAGGATTCAATTAGTTTCCTACCTCTCATTGTCTAAGTCGCCAGGTCTTGCCACTAAAATATTAAGAACAGACACGACATTAGTTGCAAGGAATTTGCCATAAGAATGCTTAGCTCTTGGGGTTTAAGTAAAGCTTTAATGAGTTGGGAGGTGCCTGGAAAAGACATTAACTGTTAAGAACCAGAGACGCATCACTCCCTAACACATTCTGAATTTGTACAGTGACGGTACAAGACTGCAAGAGAGCCTCCTTGCTGCTCCTCACACTCGTTGGACAGCATCTGGAAGGCTCTGGTTGCAATAAGAGGTATTTGCAAAAAAAAAAGGTCCACTTTTATCTCCCTCCCTTCCCCTGCACACACCCAGAAGGTGAAGGACAAACAGTTTGCTTATTCGGAGCCATCGGATTTACGCCTTTTGATATTTTTTCACCCAGACCAGGGCTTGAAAAGTGAGCCAGGGATGTGTCAGTTCTCCTGACGAGTTTAAATCAAGGTTATGCAGGAGCCGGGCAGGTAACTCTTCCCACTTCCCTCACCAGTAAGAACACTTTGGTTATAAAGCCTGCAGAAAGCTGATGGCAGGAACCGAGCGAAGCTTTAATGTCTTCCAAAGAACTACCCAGAACACAGGCTGAGGCACAAAAGCTGGGGTAAAACCTGCTCATTAGTTACAGAACTCTCTCTGGGAGCATGGAAACCACATGCACTGCTTCAAAGGTCATCTGACCGTGCAAAAGCAACAAAATCCTGCTCGGATTGGTATTATTCATGAGCACACTAATATTACAAATGAGAAAAAGAGCTGCTTTGTTCCCTGAAAGCTTAAGAGTAATTTAATTAACAGCTGTTAAGATGCCTCTCCTTTTAATGAATTTTCTACTTTGTAGGCAAGGCTGGGACTCATCTCTGTCTTAAACCTTGAAGCTGATTTATTACCAAATCCGAGGAGAAATCCAGACGTATTCCATAAACGCTTGCTTTTATATTGGATTTTTGAAATTTTAATTTCTTGCTCCTGTACTGAATGCTTAGAAGATGAATCACTGCTTCAAAACCTGCCCTAACTCTCACACACCAGCTGTTTCAAACATTACCATTTAGTGAAATGCTCTCTTTATTCTAGAGTTCTTCTCTTAGCAGAATATTCTGTACAACACAAGTTGCGGAGATCATTTCCTTGTAACTCAAGGACAATTTGTGCTTCACTAAAATTAGACAGAGATGACAGAAGCCCCAACTGGTGAATATTCCAACACGCCATAAAACCACACCTGACGGGCGAACAAGAGCCTGGGGTGACATCCCACAAGCAGAAGCGTCACAAACAAGCAGGCTACTTCATGACGTGCTAAAAGATCTCAAGTCTCTACAAAGCAGAATGGAAGGGAAACTCAGAAGGTTACGAGACACTGGCAGAAAAACCTCTTATTATTTACAGGGGTTACGGCTTCCCAGAGCAACTCCAGGAAGAACGTGCCTACAGCATTCTTGCCTGCTTCTGGATTCACACCAGAAAAAAGCCCTGGTTTTTACCTCTTGAACTCCAAACGCTGCACACTCTAGATCTAAAAACAGTACTTAACGTTCTGATATTAACTTAAACGTTGCAACTTACCTCCAATTTCAGGCCAGATTTTGTTCTTCCACTTATCTATACAAACTACTACAATAAGAGTAAACGCAACCAGGAACACCAATCGAAGAGAAGTCAGAGCAAAGAACCTACAGGGAGGAAACAAACAGATAAATAACCAGCACGATCTGCCTGACACAGACGAAAGGAGGCACAAACCACCCTCAAAACCTGGTTACAGCTACAGCAAGAGAACAGAAAGCAAGCAGTAATCAGTCAGCATTCAGCCTGCCTGCACTGCCTGGGCCAGGAGCTTATCTCGCAGCCGCCTTGAGAAGGTTTTATAGTATCTGTTTGTGTCATTTCTAGCACAACCACCCTCGTTTACAGCTCACCGGCCAGAGGCGAGCAGAACCTCCTGCCCTTCCCCTGCTGTTCACCCACCAGCTCAGTTCCTGCTGCCTGGTTTGATGCTGTTATGAGAGGGACAAAGCTAAAGCAGAGCTCAGCGCTTCCAGCGCTTGTTGGACGCAGCAACAGGTCACCAAGTCAAACTGCTCGCCCAGCAGCTCGGCCTGCAGCCCAAACCCCAAAGCGTGACCGGGAAGGGCTCTGAGGAGAAGGCAGCGCTCAGCAAACCCCGCGAGGGGCAGGAACGGGGGGCACAGAGCAAAACCCCTACAGCACCGAGGGGCTCTGCTGGGGGTTTTAGGGGGAATTCCTGAGGTTTTGGGGGCTCTACACAGGGTTTTGTGGCCCTACCCGGGGTTCAGGGGCCCTGCCCGGGGTTTCAGGGGCAAAGCCCGTGGTTTCGGGGCCCTGCCCAGGGTTTTGGAGGCAATGCCCGGGGTTTTGGGGCCCTGCCCGGGGACCCCACCCCACCCCACCCCACCCCCCCCAGGGCTCGCTGCCAGGCCCCACACGCACCAAATCACCTCAGCTCCCCCCCCCTAGGCTCTCCCGGTCCCGTCAGTGCCCAGCAGGGCCCGGACCCTCCCCCCCGGAGCCTCCTCAGCCCGGTGCGGCCCTGCCCGTCCCCGTCCCCGTCCCCTCCGCTCCCCGGGGGGCGCTCACCAGAAGAGGCCGTGCGCCGCCACCCACCACAGGGCGCTGCGGCCCGGCCGCTCCCACACGAGCGCTGCCTGCAGGGCTCCCAGCAGCGGCTCGTAGGGCCCCAGGCGGCCCCGCAGCGCCGCGCTCAGCTCCTCCACCCGCCGCCGCCGCTCGCCGGCCCCGCCGGGCCGCGCCGCCATGGCTCCCTCACGGCATCAACATCCGGCCGCCGCCAACATGGCGGCCGCCAGGGCGAAGGGGCCGGCGCCGCACTGGGCGCCGCCATCTTGGCGCAGGCGCGGTGGAGGCAGCCGGGCGGCGCGCACGCGCGTTGCCGGGGCGCCGCGGGAGGGGAGGGGGCGGTGGGGCGGAAGTGCGCGGCGCGCAGGCGCAGTGCCCGTGGCGGCGGGCGGCGGGCGGGAGGAGGCGGCGGCGGCGGCGGCGGCGGGGAGGCGGGAGGGGAGCGCAGCGCAGCGCAGCGGCGGGCGCCATGCCGCGGGAGATCATCACGCTGCAGCTGGGCCAGTGCGGCAACCAGAGTGAGCGGAGGGGCGGGGGGGCGGCGGCGGGGCCGGGCCGGGGCGGGGAGGAGCGGGAGAGCGGGCCCCGGGCGGGGCTGGGCCGCTGTGAGGGAGGGGGCGGGGCTTAGGGAGGGGGCGGGGCTTGAGGAGGGGCGGGGGGCTGTGTTTGGGGGCGTGGTGTGTGAAGGGGGCGTGGCCTGATGGCGGGCGGGGCTTCAGGGTGTCGCGGGCGGGGCCTGCTGGGGGTGGGGCTGTAGGGGTGGAGGCGGGGTTTGCTGGGAGGGGGCGGGGCTTTGGAGATGGGGGCGTGGCCTACAGAGGGGCGTGGCCACAGGGGACCTGGGAGTGAAGGGGGTGGAGCCTGATGGTGGCTGGGGGCGGGGCTTGGTGAAGGGGCGGGGCCTGCAGGGGGTCTCCCTATCCACCCCCCCCCCCACTGACCCTATCCCCCCCCTCTGCCCGCAGTCGGCTTCGAGTTCTGGAAGCAGCTCTGCGCCGAGCACGGCATCAGCCCCGAGGGCATCGTGGAGGAGTTCGCCACCGAGGGCACCGACCGCAAGGACGTCTTCTTCTACCAGGTACCCGCAGGAGCATGGCACGGGCGCTGCACCCGTGGGTGCTGCAGGGCTGGGGGCTGCACCCACGGGTGCTGGGGGCTGCCCCTTGCCCCAAGGAACGCCCCCAGAGCCTTCCCGGCTGCTCCATCTCTCTCCTCAGCAGCCCCCCGTTGGGGTCAGCCTCGCAGCCTCGGCCCCCGTGCAAACCCCAGCGGCAGCCTGAGCCCCGCTCCCGCTGCCCGCCCGCTGCCAGCCCTCCCGGCCCTGCTCCGGGTGCTGCAGGGGATGTGGTGGGGAGGCAGCACCTAACTGCTGGGGGAGAGCCGGCCCTCTGCGCTCAGGGGACGCTGTGAGGCACGTGGAGAGGCTCCGTGCTGTACGGACGTAACGAGTTTCTCGCCCTCCTCTCCTCCGTCAGACGCGGGCTGTGCTGTGCTCTCCTGCGGCCAGGGGGTGGCACGCTCGGTTGCAGTTTCCCCGCAGTCAGAAGCCGCACTGAGCCGCGGCTGCGTCCTGATCTCGCTGCTCCTCGTTAAAGGCAGATGACGAGCACTACATCCCGCGAGCCGTGCTGCTGGACCTGGAGCCCCGAGTCATCCACTCCATCCTCAACTCCCCTTACGCCAACCTCTACAACCCAGAAAACATCTACCTGTCCGAGCATGGTGGTGGAGCTGGGAACAACTGGGCCAGTGGCTTCTCGCAGGTATCAGGCTCTGGTGCCCCCGTGTGCGAGCGCAGGTCGGACATTGAGGCACGAGGCTTTACATCAGGCCAGCAGCTCCTGCAGAGCACCACGTGGCTCAGCAGGGACTTAGGACTGATGATCTGGGGCACCCTGGGTGCAGGACTGCAGGACCGCCTCGCCAGTCAGACTTGGTGGGGAATAAACCCATCCCGTTCTGGTCTCTTTTGCAGGGAGAAAAAATCCACGAAGATATCTTTGACATAATAGACAGAGAGGCTGATGGGAGCGACAGTTTGGAAGTAAGTAAATCGAGGATTTTGGCAGCGGTTGCCCTGCCTGGTGTTTTAAGAGCCAGGCTGATGTTTTACGAGGTCAGGCTCAGCCCTTGCTGAGGTGCTGAGCAGACAGCGAGGAGGGAGGGGAGCTGGGGCAGCGAGGTCTTTTCTGTCATTACTACATTGACCAGGCTTCCCCAGAAATCATTTTACCTCAGTGGGGCGTTTTTCTGCCCCCAATGCTGCTTCCACAGGATGCAGTCTGCAGGAGGAGTTTTCTCTCTCATTATCATGCTTTTTCCTTTCCACCCCCATCCCGTGGCTCTCCGTGCTCTCTCTAGCTGGATTGAAGGGGCACCAGGGACACCAAGAGCTCGGAGACAGCTTTCAGGCCGCTTTGCTGCCTGCCTCTGGCAGGACCTTGGCTACCGTCGTGTAAACCCAGTTTCTGCGTGGGGACAGGCACGGCTCGCTGGTGTTTGTGTCAGGCTGTCACATGGCAACAGAGAGAGGGAAAATGCGGCTTGAAAAACAAGCTGGCAGCTCCAAGAGCAGGTTGTGGGACCTGCAGCAAGGCGGGGGGGAGCTGCCCTGAAGTTAGGTAGAGGGAGTTTGGCTTCAGAGACCCTGGAAGGCTTGCCCAGCGAAAGGGCTGAGAAGGTCCTCGTCCATTTTATACGAGCACCTGGGTGCTGAAGGTGACATCTGAGCTGTCCTGAAGTCTGGTTTGGGCTGGGAGGAATCCAGGAGGCTCCCGAGCAGCGGTCGTACCTCGTGGTGTGTGCAGAGAAGCAGATTCCTCCCCCCCTGGCAGAAGTGGCACGAGGAGCGTGCGATCTGGGGGAGCCAGGGCTGAGCTCTGCCTGCCTTCGGCTCCCTCTCTGCAGCCCTGGCCACGCAGGGGAGGTTCTCACCCTCTGCCCTGCTCTCGGGGCTGACCCGCGCCTCCTTCTGCTTCCTCGCAGGGCTTTGTGCTTTGCCACTCCATCGCCGGCGGGACGGGCTCGGGGCTGGGCTCCTACCTCCTGGAGAGGCTGAATGACAGGTGAGTGCTCGGCCCCAGCCCCTTCCCGCACCGCAGCAGAGCCTGGCCCATGCCCGGGCACCCAGCCAGAGCTGAGAGCTGGAGAGAGCTGACTCAGAGCCCCAGCCACCGCCCCCACCCAAACACTGGCTTGTGCAATCCCTGGCAAACAGCCCGGGGAAGGGACGGCTCCTGATACGCCTGGGGACTACAGAGGCTCCGGAGCTGGGCTCGAGCTGTCCCAGCGCTGCCTTCCCTCGGCCCCTCTCAGCAGGCAGCTGCCTTCTGCCACCCTGAGTGCGCCGGGGAGGGGTGGGAGGCTCTAACTGTGGGCTTGGAGCTGCCGTCCCCGCCTGTCGGAGCTTGCAGCCTCTTGAAAAGGCCGGCAGGCAGCTGCTGGATCAGCCTGCGGATGGCTCAGCCTCGCCTGTAGCTCCGTCTGGCAGCCTGCTCCCGTGCTGCTGGGGTAGGCACTGCTGGGACAAATTCCCTCCCTGGGAGCCGACTCTGGCACGCAGCGCCGGTGACTCACTGCTTGTCCTGAGCCCTGGAGACTGCAAAGGGAGCTGGTGGGAGGGGAGCGTGCTGCCTTGGCCCTGTTAACCCTTCCGAGGGCTGGGCTTTCTCCCCAGGTATCCCAAGAAGCTGGTGGAGACCTACTCGGTTTTCCCGAACCAGGACGAGATGAGCGACGTGGTGGTGCAGCCGTACAACTCCCTGCTGACCCTGAAGAGGCTGACTCAGAACGCTGACTGCGTGGTAAGGGGGGGTCCCCAGCACCTCCAACCTGGAGGATTTTGTGCTTCAGGGCACGAGGACTCCGCTCTGACCCCTGCCGAGCCGTCCTGCCCTGCCCCTGGGATCCAGCAGGTTTTCCCCGTGGCAGCGAGGGGCTGGCTGTGCTTCCCCTGCACCCTGCCACTCCAGCTCCGTTCCAGCGTTGCTTCCAGCACCCACAGCCCCCAACCACGCAGCGCCTTCAGCCCTCACCCTCCCTCAGCTCCCAACCTCGTCCCTCCCAGCTCATCCCCGCCGGGAGCAGGGCAGGGGAGGCTCCGGCGGAGCTGCCGAGGCTGAAGCTGCCGTGAGCTGCTGGCCCAGGGGCTGTGCTCTTCGGGAGAGCGCTGGGGAGCGTGGCCAAGGCGGAGGGAAGAGCTCCCATTGACAGTGTCAGTTACGCTCCACGAATGAGTCAGCTCCGTGGTTTCCAGTGTCTGCCACCTGCCGCGGGAGGGCTCGGCCGGGCTGCGGCGCTCGGGGCCTGCGCTGGGCCAGGCTGCGGGATCCGGTGCCCTCAGACACGTGGCCGGGGCTGCCTTTTCCTCTGGGTGCCTCCCTTAAGCTTCACGGAGCTTTTTTTTTTGCTTTTTTCTTTTTTTTTTTTTTTTTTTTTGTCCCCTCCTGCAGGTGGTTCTGGACAACACAGCCTTGAATCGCATCGCCACAGACCGGCTGCACATTCAGAATCCCTCCTTCTCTCAGATCAACCAGCTGGTGAGAACCTCCTTCTCTTCTCTCCGGAGGAGCTGGCACGGGGCTTTCCCGGTGGTTTTAATTGGGTTTGAGCTCCCCGGGCTCAGCGTGGGCAGCCTGGAGCCGGGAACGAGAGCCCCCTGCCCTTCCTCGGGGCAGATTCCTGGGGCACCCCGGCCTCCTTCTGCCCTGCTGTGCTTGGAACACGCTCCGTGGCCACGCGGTGACCCGCTCCTCTCCCCCAAAAAAGGTTTCCACCATCATGTCTGCCAGCACCACCACGCTCAGGTACCCCGGCTACATGAACAACGACCTCATCGGGCTGATCGCCTCGCTCATCCCCACCCCGCGCCTGCACTTCCTGATGACGGGCTACACGCCGCTCACTACGGACCAGTCGGTAAGGCAGCCCGGTCCCTAAAGCAGCCTGCTGGGGGTTCCTCCCGTTCCCCAAGGGCAGCAGGAGCTGCCACGCTCGCCTGATTCCATCCCTCAGCCCCAGAGCCGTGGTGGGAGCTGTAAATGCTCGGTCCTAAGCCGCGTGCAGCCACCTCGCCTCGCCCGACAGCCCGAGCGTGACGCCACTCGCAGCTGTGCGTGTGCTGGGCTGCCTCCTGCACGCCTCAGGTCGGCGGTGGCAGCTTTGGGAGAGCCGACAGTGTTTGATTTGGCAAAAGGCAGCCTTAGAAACGATCAGAGCGAGCTCTGCCTGCCAGGCCCGTCGCCGCAGTGAGCCACCAGCTCAGGCCACCGGTGGTCGGTGTCACGCCGAGGCTGAGCGTGGTCTCCAGGTGTCAGCCCCTACCCCGAAGGGATGGTTGCCCCTCGGCTGCATCAAATGCTGCCTCTCACCTCCAGCTTGGCCCCAGCCCGTGCCCCCCTGGCTGCAGGGGAGGCCGGGGCTGTTTTGTTTTGAGACACTCACCTGCGTTGGCCGCGTCTCAGTTCTGCTCGGGGCTAACAGCTGCTGTTCTCCTCTCGTTGTGTGCATTTCCTCAGGATGTTACTCAGAGAAGCAAATCTGAAAAACTGCTGGCTCTGAAAAGGGTATCGAGCGTGTGATCTGTCCTCCCAGGGAGGAGGAGTGTGGGGAGGGGTTCAGCCGGCAGCTCGGAGGGGGCCTGGGCTGCCACACCGCCGAGCTGTCCTCGCCGCGGGCACGCACCTTTGGGTGCTGGCACCCCCCGTGAGGGCTGCAGCTGTGCAGGCAAAAGCTGACAGCACCCACGGGCTCACTGCAGAGCGATGGGGTGTGGGCTGCAGTGGGGAACGACCCCGTCCTCTCCTCCAGCCCTGCTCCTCGTCGTGGCAGCAGGGCAGGACAGGTTGATGGCAGCAACACAAAACGTGGCCCCGGTGCTCTGAGCTCGGCTGAGCTTCACCCCTCGGCCCCTGCTGTGCTGCTGGAGGAGCTCAGCTCCCTCGGTGGAGCCTTGGCTGCTGCTCCAGCTCTCAGCCTGGCCGTGCCTGCGGTGTGACGTTGGGATTTGCCCACCCTGCATGCGGCTTTGCACGTGGCTCCATCCCCCCGGGGCGAGGGCTTCTCCCCTCCAGCTGCCCCCTGCTCCTTGCGTGCGTGTGCGGGGCAGCGGGAGGGCGAGGGAGCAGCCCGCCCGCTGCCTCTGACCCCGACTGCCCTTTGCAGGTGGCCAGCGTGAGGAAAACCACGGTTCTGGATGTGATGAGGAGGTTGCTGCAGCCGAAAAACGTGATGGTGTCCACGGGGCGAGACAGGCAGACCAACCACTGCTACATCGCCATCCTCAACATCATCCAGGGGGAGGTGGATCCCACGCAGGTGAGCTCCCGGCGGGGATAAACCATCGGGGATAAACCATCCCAGCTGTTCCAGGCACTCATGGGAGTGGTGTGAGAAGGGCACAGCCACCACCTTCCCGCCTGGGGATCCCTCAGCGAGCCTGAGAACTGGCTCCAGGTTGCTCCTGCGTGGGCCCTGGCTTCCCAGGAGGGCCGTTTGTCCCCGCTGTTTGCTGAAATCCTTTCTGAGGTCACGCATCCTGCCAGGAGCAGCTCCTGGGGCTGCTTTGCCCAGCGCTTTTCTCCCCCTTGCTGCTCTCCTCCCACCAGGTTCACAAGAGCCTGCAGCGGATCCGGGAGCGAAAGCTGGCCAACTTCATCCCCTGGGGGCCCGCCAGCATCCAGGTGGCTCTGTCCCGCAAGTCCCCCTACCTGCCCTCTGCACACCGCGTCAGCGGGCTGATGATGGCAAACCACACCAACATCTCCTCGGTGAGTTCCCCCTGCACCAGGGGCAGCACCAGCCCCCTGGAGCTGAGCTTTTCCCCTTCCAGGCACATCCATCCCTCCTCTTGGCCTTCCCCAAAGCCCCATCAGGGCCCGCAGGTGCAGGGTGGGGGCCAGTTCCCTCCTGCAGCACGGCGGGGTTCAGCTCCAGCCTGGGCTCCCACCCTTCCTTGTAGGTCCCCGTCCCTGGTGCTGCTCTCCCAGGAGCTCGATTCCTTTCTTCCTGGGCTAAAGCAGCCCCAGAAGCACGAGCTGGGGGCGAGCATTGGCCGGGGGCAGGAGCTGGTCGAGCAGCAGCCGGGGGAGGCTGAGGGCCCCGTCCTGGTGTCTCTGCGCACGGGCTCCCCGGGGACCCGGGGCCCTCCTGACCCCCTCGCTGCTGCCTTTCTCCAGCTGTTTGAGCGGACGTGCCGGCAGTACGACAAGCTGCGCAAGCGGGAGGCCTTCCTGGAGCAGTTCCGCAAGGAGGACATCTTCAAGGACAACTTCGACGAGCTGGACAACTCCCGGGAGATCGTGCAGCAGCTGATCGACGAGTACCACGCGGCCACGCGCCCCGACTACATCTCCTGGGGCACGCAGGAGCAGTGAGGGCCCTGCGTGTGGGGGGAACGGGAGGGTCCCACGGCCTCCCCCACGCGTGCCAGCGGGGCTCGGCTCTGCTGTGCCCACCTTTAGCACCCCTCCGAGCTGCCCGGCCGCGGCTGGCATCGCCACGGTGGCTGCACACACACACGCAGGAGCGGCTCAGCACGGAGCTGCACTGCCCCTCAAGACCCTTGGCAGGGGACAGCCTCTGCTCCACGGGCCCAGGACGGGACTGGGGCAGCTGCTGGTAGGGAAAGCTCTTCCCCTGGGAGCACGCGCTCGCACGGAGGAGGGCGAGAGCGAAACTGGGGGCCGGGAGCAGGCTTGGCCCAAAGATTTGGGTCCTGGGGCCGAGGGCTCTGTGTGGCTGAGCCAGTCCCCTTGCCCTGGGCACGGGCCTTGTTCCTCCTTCGCCAGATCAGGCCTGGGGCACAGGCTGGATCTATATTTTTGTAGGTTATTTTGCTTTAATAAAGGCTGTTCCTGCACTGACCCCACCTGCAGCGAGCAGCTTCCAAGTGGCTCGCGGACACAGCCCCCAGAAACCAGCGCTCACCTCACCTCGCCGGCCGGCCTCGGCACCCAAGGGGCTCCTGCTGCATGGTGCAGGGTGGCCGGGCAGGGCCGGGGAGCCGGGTGGCAGCTGCAGCAGAGCCAGAAATACTGGAAGGACCTGCGGCACGGCTGACCGGGCGCCGGCACCGCCCTGCCTTCGCCTCCCGTCCCGCACGCGGGTGCCCGCGTTAATGTTTCACAGGGGCGAGGCCACGTGGAGGACACGGGGTGCACAAAAAAAAAAGGTTACCCACTGTTCCAGCCCCAAGGTGAGGGGATGGCACCTTGGGGTGTCATCGGGCAAGGGGTTGGGGCTGTCCAGCATCGCCGTGTGGTCCTGAGCGCCCTGGGTGCGGGGCGGCGCTGGCCCCAACCCAAACCCCGTCGGCCCAAGGTGAGAATTAGCCTTTTCCTCTGACCGTGTGGCACGGAGCAGCGGGCTAAAAATACTCGCCGGCCCTCGCAGCTCCGATGCTCCCACGCCCTCTTTGGCACCGGCCCCGCCGAGGCGCCCGCTGCGGGGACGGTTCCCCCCCAGCCGGGGCAGCCAGTGCCAGCGGGTGCCGGGGGGAGCTGGAAGCGGAGCCGCGGCGCTGGCCGTGCTGTTGACGAAATGCCAAAGGGCAGAGCGAGGAGCCCGGCTCCCGGCGTTGGCCGCAGGGACGGCGGCTCCCTGCCCCCCCCCCCCCCAAGGACACGCTGTGCCGAACCCTCTCCCCGGCGGAACGGGGGGGCCGCCCGGGTTTGGGGCCCCCGCTGTCCCCACGGGGACGGGATCCCATATGCGCCTGCCGGGTTGGGGGACGCAGGAGGGCTGCGCTTTCCTTTTGTGCATTTATTTAAAAAACAAACAAACAAAAAAAAAAACAACGAAAACAACAACAAAAAATGAACAAAAACAACAACAACAAATGAACAAGAACAACAACAAAAAAAAAAACAACAACCCAAAAGACTGGAACCGACAAACTTTACAGAGGCAATGCCACGGGGCTGAGCCCCAGCCGTACCTGCCCAGCCCACCCTGCCGCCCCCCGGGCCAGCCACCCCTTGCACCCCGAGCCCCACCGCGGGGCCACCCGGCAGGAGGGCGCCGGGCCCCGAGGCGGCTCGGCCAAAAGCCGCCCGCAGCTTTCCAGGAAGGGTGGGTGCAGCGGACGGACAGACGGACGGATGGACAGACAGACGGCAGCGCCGCTGCCCAGCACCTCCTCGCCCGGGCCAAAGCACCGGGATGGAAGGAGCCAGGGCAGAGGCAGAGCCGCCGAGGGCAGCACGAGTGCTGGAGGCGAAGGCACCAGGGGGACAGGGGAAGGGGACGAGCCTGGAGGGGCAGCAGCGTTGGGGGGGGGACCGGCCGGGGGAAGCAGGAGCGCAGCCAGCACCGGGCGCCCGCGACACGACGGTCCCGCCGCCCCCTCCAGGGAAAGTGCTGGGAGACGTGGGCGAGCGGGCGTCTCGAAATAAATTAAGGAAATAACCAGAAAGGCAACGGTGGAGCGGGGAGAGCGCGGGGCACCGGGGGTCGGCGCGGACCCCACCGCTCGCCCTCCCCGCGCCGTCCACCCGGAGCATCCTCCTCCGTGGCCGCCGGGCTAGCTGCCGAAGGAGCCGGTGGGCGGTGGGCGCTGCCAGGGCCCGGCCACGGGGCAGAGCCCCCGGGGAAGCGCGGCGGGGTCCGGATCGAGGGGTGGGGGGCCGGGGGTCGGCTCCTGGGGTGGCCGGCGGGCAGCCGTGGAGGCGAGGTACGTGGTGAGGAGCTGGGCGATCTCGTCCACCTGCGGGGCGGAGGGGAGACGGGTGGTCGGAGGGGGCTGCGCCCTAGGGGGACGTTCCCAACAGTCCCCCCGAGGGGGACAACGGATGGACGGACAGACAGACGGCAGGACGGAGGGACAGACGGAGGGATGTCCCTTACCTGGGAGGTCTCAAAGAGCAGGTCCCGGTCTTCCACCGACAGGCGGAACGTGCTGCTGTCGGAGGCCCCGAAGGAGGAGATGCGACCGTAGCAGAAGCTGTCCAAAGGCTCGGGCTCCCCCGGCTTGTACAGCGACACGGCCTTGGCCCCGATGCCCAGCCACAGCCGCTGGGGACCGGCTCCCACCGGGCTCTGCATGGAGAGGGGCGTCAGGGCCACCCCCTCCCGCCCGTTCCCCGTCCCCTCGCCGCCGCGCCGGGGCCTCACCGCGCGCAGGTCGACGTCGAAGAGCGTGGAGCCGAATCCGGGCCACTCCCGCACCAGCGCCACGTAGGCGGCCATGGCTTCGGGCCGGCCCATGCCCTGCAGCAGCTTCCACTTCTCCACGATGGCAGCCATGGTGCTGGCCCCCTCCTCCCGCAGGCGACCCCGCAGGCGCTGATCCCTCTCGGCGCGCTGCTTGGCCAGCGAGTGCCCCCACAGCCCCCCGGCCAGCAGCCCCGCGCGCAGCCGGGCCCCCCGGCATTTGGGGGGCGGGGGGTCGGGGCGGGGGGCCGGCAGGCGGGCGTGCAGGACGTGGGGTGGGAAAAGCTCCTCCAGGCGCGGGAAGGGGGCGTGGGTGGAGAAGTCGCTGTTGAGGCTCTGCAGGCGCAGCGCCGCCAGCGTCTGCAGCGTCTCCTCCGACGTGGGCACGTAGCCCCGCAGCACCATCTCGTGAGCCTGAGGGAGGGCAGGGTGAGACGGGTGCCCGGGCACGGCACGGCCACCAGGGCACGGCCACCCGTGGCACCATGGCACGGGACAGCCACTACGGCACGGCCACCCGTGGCACCGTGGCACGGGACGGCCGCCTGTAGCACCGTGGCACAGCACGGCCACCCGTGGCACCACGGCACGGCTCTCACCTGCTCAAAGAGGAGGGCAAACTCCAGGCTGTCCCGCGGGACGTTGTCCGTGTCCAGGAAGCCGTAGTGCTTGAAGCAGAGCCGGCACGGCGCGTCCTGCTCCCGCTCCTCCCCGGCCAGGCTGCGCCAAGAGAGCAGCGCCGTCAGCGCCGGGCAACGCAGGCGGGCGCAGCCTCCCGCAGCATCCCCTCGTCCCCGGGACCCGTTTGCCCCCCTTCCTTCTCCCTCCCCGTAGGCAGCAGAGCAGGACATTTACTTTTCAAACCTGGTGAGGACGTCGGCCAGCAGCGTGGAGCTGCCCACGGGCTGCTCCCGGAGCCGGGACTGCTCGTAGAGCGCAAAGAGGTTGGGGCTCTGGGACAGCCCCAGGCGCGACACCAGCTCCCGGGCCACCTGGGGCGAGACAAAGGCAACCAACGGTGACTGCGCGTCCCTGGCCGCGGCGCTCAGGGCTGCAAAGGGACACAGACAGGTCACGGCGGGCAAAGCCAGGCATCCCCGCGTCCCCCACCTTGCCTCCCCGTCCCCGTCCCCTCTGCCCGACGCTCCCCAGCCCCGCGCACAGCACGGGTTCGGCCCTCACCTCCTCGGCCGTGGTGTGGGAGCTGATGGCCACGCTGCAGGCGGCGGCGCCGGGGCAGTGCACGGTGCAGACCATCTCCTGCCGCCGCATCAGCACCAGGATCTCCTCCAGGGACGGCACGCACTCCCTGCCCCTCGTCTTGCCCAGCGCCTCCCGGATGAAGCAGGCGTACTTGGCCATCTCCGAGGCGGGGAAGCGGCTCTCCGTCCTGCGGGGGGGGACACCGGGGTAAGAGGAGGGAGGGGGGTCACAGCGGTGCCGGGGACCCCGCGCCAATCCCGGTGGGAACCCGGCGAGCTCCGTGGCACTCGCCTGTCCAGGTGGAAGCGCAGGAAGCGCAGGACAGGCGGGGAGGGCAGGAACGTGCAGCTCATGCAGGTGAGCAGCTGCCAGTAGTGCAAGTCGCCCGGCCCGCCCGGCGCCGGCGGCTCCGTGGTCTGCTTCACCAGCTGGCAGTAAATCTCGTCCACCAGCGGCGGCAGGTCCAGGCAGGTCTGCAGGATGCCCTGGATCAGCGGCACCGGGTCCCGCTGCGACTCCAGCTGCTGCAGCGAGTTGAAGAGCTTCACGGCCTCGTCGCGCAGCGTGGTGTAGCTGCGGGGACCGGGGGCTGTGGGATGGGACGGGATGGGATGGGGAGGAGGTGTTAACAGCCACGATTTTGGGCTTTCCAAATCGCCCCCAGCAACCGGGCGCCGTGCCCACGACGTGGAGCGTTTCAGACCCAGCCCAGCTCCTGCCACTCCTGCTCAGCACCCGACCCTCCCCGCTGCACCAGTGGCATGGGACCGGCACCGTTTGGCACCCCTGGGTCCCCCTCCCACCCACCCACTCACCGCTTTGGTCCAGGCTGCCGTAGGGGAAGGGCAGCAGGGGGGCGTAGAGCGGGCTGCTGGTGTAGCGCAGGATGGGGTTGCAGCGGTAAATCTGCTCCAGGACCTCGGGGCTGCCGCAGTGCTCCTGCGAAGCGACAGCAGCGGCTGCAGAGGGGCCGCCCGGCCGAGTTCCTGCAGTGTCCCCCCCCGTGTCCCCCCCTCTGATGCCACGGACTCACCTCGACGTCGCGCATGAGCAGCTGGGTGGGCGTCTGCACGGGCGCCTTGCTGTCGATGACCTTCTGCACCGCGCACACCCAGCGCACGGCCTCGTTGAGGTGCTCGCTGTACAGGCGGTAGCAGTGCTTCCTCCCAAACACCGTCACGCTCCAGTAGCCTGCGGGGGGACACACAGCTCACCCAACGCCCCCTCCCCGGGTGCCGGAGGGTGACACGGGGTGCGTTAGGGTCTGCCAAGGGGACGCCCACCCGTTGGGCACCCTACCCGTCTCCTTGTAGGTCTGCTTGTCCGGCCAGAGCACGGAGCAGAGGCTGGTGAGCACGAGGGAGCCCAGGCGCTTGGCTCCCTTCTCGTTGCTGCTGTAGTAGTCCAGGGAGTCGGGGGTCAGCACGAACCAGTACTTCCGAGGCCGGATCCAGGGGGTCTTGACGCCGCCCCGCACCTCCCGCTGCAGCCAGCCTGGGAAGGAGAAAGTCTCAGCCCCTGCAACCAGCCCCATCCACCCCGCTGGATGCCCGTGTCCCCTGCCTTGTGCCACCCTCGGATGGCATCCAGCCCGTCGGGGCACAATCCTGCCAACCCCAGCTGTGAACCCGGGGGTAGGGCAGTAAAAAAACACCCCGTAACGCTGCGCCTACCTTTCACCAGAGCATCGGGGTCCTCCTCCACTGGCCCCGGCCCCTTCTCCACGATGAGACTGCGCATCTCCTCCGACACGAGCAGGGACCTGGGGACATCGCAGGGCTGAGCCCGGGCGCCCGCAGGAGCCCGCCAAGCCCCCAGAAGCGGGGGCCAACGGTGCCACAGCAGCGGGGAGCGACGTCCCCGGGGGGCACCGGACACCCCGCAACCCCGCGGTGGGAACGCGGCACAGCCATCGGGTGCAGATGACCCCGGCTAAAAATAAGCTGTTTGCAGTCGCGGCCCTGCCAAGGAATTCGGAAAATGAACAACCAGGAAGGAATGCTGGCAGCGGTGTCGGCACTGGGAGGACGGGGAGCGAGCAGGCCCCTGTGCCCCCAGCACCCCATCTCCCTGGGCATGCGGCGTCCCAGGACACGGTCCCCACGGACGGACACGGCCCCGCAGAGCCTCCCGGGGTCGGGGACCACGCACGGCCCCACTGGCAAACCCTGCCGCAGCCGCGCCATCCGACACGGCGAGGCCGAGGCAAAGGGATGGGGATGAGCCCGAGGGTGCAGCAGATACGGGGACGGAGCCCGGCAGTCCCAGCACCACCATCCCCTGTCCTTGCCAAGTGCCCGGCCAGGCGAGCGGGGCAGGATGGTGCACAGCTCCTGCAGCACCGTGAGGGGGACGCGACGGGATGCCTGGCGGCACGGGGTCACTCACCGCTCCGAGCCGCTGCTGGTGCGGGTGGGCTGGCTCAGGCTCACCTCCAGGGACGCCTGGGGAGGAAGGAGACACGTCTCAGCCCCACAGCCAGCGCCTGGCACTCCCCAAAACCACCTCCCCCCGATCACCGCTCGGCTCCAGACCCCGAGGGACAGGCTCGCGTCCTGGGGAGCACCTGGGGCTGCAGCTGGGGCACCCCTCGGGGCAGCCGCCGGGCGCGCTGGCCGCGTATCCTCAGCTGACCCCGGCAGGCTGAATACCGTGCAGAATTGCACAAGGTCAGTGCTGAGTAATACGCTTACGGCACAAAGTCCCATTGTAATGGGGCCGCTGACTTCCTGCCCGCGGCGGTGGGACGCTGCGCAGGGAAGTCCCTGGCCCTGCAGCGGGTTACGGGGGCCGGTTCCTCCTCGCGCGGCACGGCCTGACGTTGGCGGTGCCACACACGTGACGAGCCTGGCACACGTGCCGGGACATGAGGCAGAGCCCAGGCACGGGCAGGCACCGGGCAGGGCAGGGCAAGGCAGCAGCAGCAGGGCGCAAGGATGCGGTGGCACGGGCAGGATGCGACCCCAGGAGAGACGCGGGCTCCCCGCCAGCTGCAGCTCCACGGGGGCAGCCGCAGCCAGGTCAGGGCGCTCCAAAAACGCCGAGAAAAAGAGACAGCTGCTAAAAATAGCAGCAGGGAGAGGGGGAGCAGGAGCCGCTCCAGGTATCGCCGCGCCGGGGCAGGAGCAGGCTCTGCTGACCCGTGGCATTAAGGGCACCTGTCATGCAGCGCCGGCGCCTCGTGCACGGGGCCAGCTCCTGCTGGGGCTGTCCTACCACCGGGGTCACGGCCAGGGAGAGCTCCCCACGCTCCTGCCCGGCTGCGAGGCACGGAGACGGTGCCCGGCTCCTCTTGGCCGTGGCCCGCAGGAGGAGACGGCGGTGGCCGGCTCCTTCTCAGGGTTATAAATAAACAGGAGAGGAGAGAAGCCGCCGCGGCAGGGCCAGGGCAGCTGCTCCCACGCTCCCGGGAAGGGGCGGCTGGCGCCGAGGGTTTCCGAGGACCCCGCGGCCGTGGGGCGGGCAAAGGGCTCCCCGGGGAACCAGCGTCACGGCCGCCCACGCCAGCCTGGACCTCCGGAGCCAGCGCAGCCTGTGGGACACGGGAAAGCCCAAAACGGCTTCTGCTGCTGGCCCGTGCCCTTGGCACCGCACCACTGGCACCCGGTGGGCCCAGCTCCAGCCCCTGGCACTGCTGGGGAAGGGGATCCCAGCACAGCCAGGCCCTGCTGCAAAGGGGGAGCTTGGAGTGGGGGGGGGGGCTCAGATCTGTCCCCAGCCCGGCTGTAGGGGAACCAGGCTGCAAACCAACGGTGCTGCGGGGCAGGAGAGGGGCTGCAGCGAGCTTGGCTTTCAGCAAACCCCGCGTCCCCTAAGGGCAGGGATTCAGCCCCGTGGCTCCCCGGCCGCCCCCGCGCTATCAGCCGTCCCCAAGGCAGCCCGGCAGGAGGGAAGCGCCGGCTTCCGCCGCGCTGCTCCGCTTCCCTGAGCAGAGGAAGCAGCCGGAGCGGGGAGATCCAGGCCCTGCTCCCCGGCGCGGAGCGTGCCGGGAACAGCCCCGGCAGCACTGCCTGGACCGGCAGGTCTGCACAGAGCAACCCCGAGGAACCCATCCCGCAGGGATCCCCAAACCAACCCGACCCTCGGAGGTGGCACGGGGGTGATCCCAAGCTGGGATCCGGCCCCGCTGCTCCTGCCTGAGGAGCAGCAGCGCCCCGGCTTTGGCTGCGCCCCGTAGCCCTGCGGGTGCCCAGGCTCCCACCGGGCTGGCAGGGCACCAGGAGCGGCCCCGGCAGCAGCCCCACGGCTGGGAGCCAGCAGCCGCCGCCACGGCCCACGCAGCACCGAGCGAGGGACCCGGGGGCACCAGCACCGCTTGGGCTGAGCGGCCAGGAGCCAGCCCCGCTTGGGAACAGGGGCTGGGGGCACCGGGAGTTCCGGGAGCCCCCAGTGCCCCCCCCCAACTGACCAGACACAGCCTGAGCTAACGGGAACACGGAGCCAGGCCCCAAAGGGATAGAAAAGCAGCCAGGCTGCCTGCTCCCAAGGAGGGCAGGCGGACCCCAGGGCCAGGGGACCCCGTCCCCTCTGCCACGCTGCAGACGCAGCCCCATGGACACCAGCCAGACACCTTCGTGTCCCAGGCCCTGTTCATAGGGGGGCAGCACCCCCGGCCAGCCTCCCCCCAGTGCCCCAGCTCAGCCAGGGGCAGCACACGGGGGGCTCAGGACGAGCCCAGGGGGCCCGCAGTCCCCCGGGCTGTGCCAGGATCAGCCCCAGCCCCTGGGCAGCCCCCCGGTCACACCGCGGAGCAGCAGGAGCCCGGCCCCCTGAGCACCACAGAGCACCCCCCCCGCAGCTACCTGCGGTGGTACCGGGAGCCCGCACGCCCCCCGCGGCCGGGACACCCCCCTCCGGCTGCCCGGGAGCCCCGCCGAGCCCTGGTGGCTCCGGTCCCGGTGGCCGGGGAGCGGCCGGTGCGGGGACGCGCCAAGGGCACCCCTGCCCGCGGGCCCCGGCGCGCCCCGACCGCGGTAGGGACGTGCCCGGGCAAGCGGCGGCGGAGACCGGAGCCGGCCGGTCGCTACCGGGAAGGGCCGGATCCGCTCCCGGTGCCCCGAGCGCCGGGCCGAGCTCTCCGAAGCCTCCCGGGACCGGGCAAACCCGTGCGCACCGCGGTGCCGGCCCCGCACGGCGCGCACCGGGACGGGCTCCGAGCCCCGTGCGAGCCGCGCTCGGGGCCCGCAGGCAGCGGCCGGTGCACCGGGAGCGGGGCCGGTGCAGCGCAGCCCAACACGGTACCGGACAGCCGCGGGCCGAGCCGAGCCGAGCCGAGCCCAACCGAGCCGTGCGCCCCGGACGGGACGAGGGGCGCACGGCGGCACCCACCGCGCCGTGCCCAGCCGCGGCTCCGGTGCCGGTGCCGGTGCCGGTAGCACCCACCTGGTCTCCCTGCGCTCGGAGCTCGAAGGACGCCTCCTCCTCGGCCTCGCCGTCCGCCTCCCGGTCCGCGTCGCCGTAGTCCCGCCGCAGCAGCGTGAAGCCCTGCCGGCAGCACAGCAGCCACCAGAGCCCGCCGGGGAACGGCATCGCCCCGCCGGGCCCGGCCCCGCCGCCCGCGCTGCGCCGAGCACCGGCCGCCGCCACCGGGACCGGCCCCGCCGCCGCCGCCGCCGCCCCGGGCGGGCCGGCCCCGGCGCGTCACCGGCCCCCGCCAATCGCCGCGCACGGCCCGGGGCGGAGCCAGCGCGCCCGGGGCGGCGGGGCCGCCGTTTGCGTCATCCACCGGGCGGGGGCGCGCGGCCGAATGGGGCTGGGGGGGCAGCACCGGGCACCCCCCACCCCCGGGTGCCCACCCGCCTCCAGCGGGGAACCGGGCACCTCGGGGATTCGGGGCGATCCGGCCGCCCCGGTGCGCCCGGTGTGGGCAGCGGCACTTCGGTACCGGGCACCGGTGGTGCTCGGTGCCAGGGAGGTGGTGGCCGGGCTGGTGGCACCCGGTGCCGTGCACCGGGGCTGTCACCGGTGGTGGCATCGGGGTGCTGCACGGCACCGAGGGCACGCGCTGCCCCCACCCCTCGATGTGCCCCCATCCCCATCCCGGTGAGGCCTGGCACCACTGGTGTCGTGTGCCGGGGCTGGGAACGGGGCCCCACGGGGCGCACGGTGCCGCCACCCACAGCAGCGTGGCCTTGGCCACCCCTCGGTGCCACGGTCAGGCAGGGCAGGGTGCTCCTGCCAGCCTTGGCCACTCTACCCATGGAAGGAACCGATGCCGGGGTCGCACCTCGGCCCCGTGACATCCCCCAGCCCCGCTCCCGCAGCCCCCGAAGGGGTTAAGCCCCCCAGCCCCGCTCCCCTGGAGCCGCTGGGACCGGGGATGTGCAGGCAGGAGCCCAGGAGCCGCCAGCTGCCAGCTCGACGCCCACGCAGCACCGCCAGCCCCACGGGGCCAGGCAGGGAGGGAGGGAGCTGAGCCCGCCGGGGGGCCGCAGGGGACACGGGGCCAGCGTGGGCGATGTGGCACGGCTGTGGGGCCAGCAGAGGTGGGATCGGGGTAGCCCGAGGGCGACGGTTGGGTAGGGAGATGGGGAGCTGCGTGCAGGGCCAGGTGCTCCCCATCTGGCACCGGGTTGGCGAGGGGGGGGGGAGGCTGGGGGGTGGCGGGGGGATGGGGGCTGTGCGGTGCTGAGTCAGCGGTAATTGCATTTCCTGCCCAGAAGTAGGCGAAGGGTCTGGGCTGGATTCTCCCAGCGAGAGCACCGGGCTAATCCCAAAGCGGGAGCCGTGTGTGGGTGAGCGGGAAGAGGCCTCCAGCCCGCAGCACGGGGAGGCACTTCCCCGCTCTCAGAAACCCCAGAAGTGGCTGCGAGAGCTCGGCCAGAGCCAGAGGCAACCCCCCTCCTGCTGCCCCCTGTGCTGCTCAGCACCACGGCACTGCTCAGCCTGGCCCCAGGATAGAGGATGAGGGCACCCCCGTTGTGCCCACCCCGGAGGCACCGACCCCGGCCCTGCTGGGATGGGATTTGCTGGGCCAGAACTCAAGGGGAAGTGAGAGGAGACGAAAGGAGAGGAAAGCCCCTCTCGCCCCTCAGGCTGGGGGGGGGGTTTCCAGCCTGACCCAGAGTAGGTTTTTCCCAGGGGATCACGCTGCTGCCAGCCCCAGGGGGATTCCCAACCCCTCCGCCGCCACCTCGGCTGTGCTGGTGGGGACGGGGGCCGTGATACCCCCAGCTCCTGCCTCTTCCTAGGCCGTAGCCCCCTGCCCTGCACAAAGCAGAGCCCCCTCTCCCCACTGCGGGGCTGCAGCCAGGCTCCCTCCTGCTGCTGGAGCCCAGTTTAGGGGGTCCCCACCCTGCATTTGGGGGTCCCCACCCTGCGTCTGGGGGTCCCCGCCCTGCGTTTGGGGGCCCCCATCCTGCATCTGGGGGTCCCCATCCTGCGTCCGGGGGTCCTGGCCAGGGCAGACGCGTTCAAGCCCTGCAGTGCTGGGCACCCGGGTGGGGACAGGCGGGGACAGGCAGGGCCGGGCAGGGCCGGGCAGGACGCGCTGGGTTCTGCTGCCGCCTGCAGGCATCCCCCGGCCAGTGCCGGGCCCCTTCCCCGCTCCCCGCCGCCTCCCAGGTCCCCCTGAGCCCGAAGGGACAGGGCCACTCTCCCAGCGGGGTTCGAGCAGGGTTTATTACCAGGGTGGGAAGGAAAGTGCAAGCCAGCGCCCTGCCCAGCGCCCTGCTGCGTCTGGATCCGCACGCAGCGCTCCGAGCTCGGGGGCATCCCGCGGCCCCCTCCCAGAGCCCCCGAGGCCATTGCACGGTCCCGCCGGAGCACACGCGGCACCGCGCGGTCCCCCTGGGGCGTGCTCATCCCCCCAGAGCCGTGTGTGACACTGCACGGTCCTTCCAGAAGGCAGCTGGCGTTGCACGGTCCCCCCGAGCTCGGGGCATCGTCCCCATCCCAGTGTTGGGCAGGACGCTGCGGGGCTCCTCGTCCGTCTGCCCACGAGTGCGCTCTGTCCGTCCTGCCCCTACCAGGGTGGTTCAAACCACTTAGGGTGGCTCAAACTCCCCCAAAACGGGGGTGGTGAGCCCCAAGGGTGCCGCTACCCGCCCCAGGGCACGGGCACCGCGTCCCTACGCCACGTCCTGGCAGGTGGAGAGCGACGAACGCCGGCGGGGACTGGGGCAGCCGGGGCAGCGCGGGTCGATGGGCCCCACGCAGCCGGCATCGCTGGCCAGCAGCCACAGCTCCCGGCGGAAACGCTGCCCCAGGAAGGCGTAGAGCAGGGGGTTGAGGCAGCAGCGCAGGTACGCCAGCCCGCCGGTGATCAGCAGCGCCAGGTCCTTGCGGCGGCTCTGGGCGCAGCTCACCTCCCAGCTGGCCAGCAGCTCGGCCGTATCCAGCAGCACCATCAGGCTGTGGGGCAGCTGCAGGGCCACGAAGACCAGCACGAGGGCCAGCAGCACCCGCAGAGCCCGGTGGGGTTGGGTGCCCCGAGCCGCCAGCAGCGTCCGAGCCACGGCCGCGTAGCAGCTCGCCATCACCAGGAAGGGCACCGCGAAGCCCAGCACGACCTGCGCCAGGTTGGTGGCCCCCCGGGCCGCCCGCGAGACCGCCGGGGGGAAGACGACGCGGCAAATCCGGAGGTCCTGGTGCTGCTCCGCTCGGCCGTAGATGAACTGGGGCAGCGCCAGCAGCGTGGCCAGCAGCCAGGCCAGCCCCGCCGTCAGCCAGCCGTGGCGGCGAGCCCGCGGGCGCAGGCGGCAAGCGGCCGGCACCCGCACGATGGCTACGTAGCGGTCCACGCTGATGCAGGTGAGGAAGAGGAAGCCCCCGTAGAAATTGAGGGCGTAAATGCCCTGCAGCGCCCTGCAGGCGGCCGTGCCCGGGGCCCAGCCCTGCAGCGTGACGGTGACGGCGAAGGGCAGCGTGAGGAGCAGCAGGAGGTCGGAGAGGGCGAGGTGCAGGAGGCAGACGTCGGTGACGCTGTGCGCCCGGCGGTAGCGGGTGTGCGTGAGCAGCACCAGCCCGTTGCCCACCGTGCCCAGGAGCAGGAGCAGCAGGTAGACGGCCGGCTGGTAGGTGCGGGCGAAGCCCTGCACCTCCTGCTTCTCGCACAGCTCGGGCAGCATGCCGTCGTCCCACGCGGGGTCGTACTCCCAGGAGTAGAAGTCGGTGGTGGCCGCTGTCTCCATGGCGGTGGGGCTGGGGTTCGCCTGCGCAGAGGGATGAGGAGCGAGGGAAGCTCCGGGCGTGCACCAGCCACAGCCGCAGCTCCGCTGCGGTGTGCAGCCTCCACCCAGCCCCGTGGAGCAGCACAGCTCGCTGCAGGGAGCCCCGGCAGCGCCACCGCCCCGGCCCTTTGTGGGCTGCCCCGTGCGCAGCGAGGTTTCTGTCTCACACCCTCTCCAAGGCAGCGGTGGCTTTTGCCTCGCTCAGTCATTGCGAGAGCAGCCGTGCCCTTCCCGTGCTCCCTGCTGCAGCTCAGGGCTGGAGGGAAGACGTGACCCCAGCCCTGGCGTCCCCAGCACAGCCCCAAATCTGCCCTGACCCCACCATGGGGGAGCTGCCCCTGATGTTCCCAGGGGCTCGCACCAAGCCCATGGCCCCGGGGGGCCCCATCCAGCCGGCCCCCAGGCTCCACGCTGGTGGTGCCAGGAGCTGTGGGTGCGCAGAGACCTTCCCCAAGCACCCTCATGCTTGTGCATGAGCCCTGGGGATCCCTGTGGGGCTCAGCCCCACACTGCCTGGTCCTGATCCTGGCCAGGGATGCTCCCGGAGCATCCCCCTGCCTCGCACAGGTCGCGGGTAGATGTGCCCAGTGCTCCCAGTGCTCCCAGTGCTCCCAGCTCCCAGTGCTTCCAGCCCTGCCACAGGGGAAAGGGGCAGCACTGCAGCCAGGATCCCAGCACCAGCCAGGATCAGCCCCCAGCAGCTCCCCCAGCTCCTTCCCCACTCTGGGCTTGGGGACCTGGAGCACCCAGCACTGTTCTGCCCTTCCCCAGGGCGCTGCCTCCCAACCCACAAGGTGCACAGGAGAACATTTTAAAGCAGAAACAGGAGCCAGAGAGCGGTGTCTGCGCCCGGAGACACCCAGCGAACCCTCACTGCAGCCCCTCACCTTCTCCATCGCCCTGCAGGACCTCTCCCCTCCTCGCCCAGTGGAGCCGCCGGTGTCTCAGAGCTCTGCAACCTGTGGTTTGAGCATGTGCTGCACCCGATACCGAGAGCTGCGCTGAGAGCACAAACCCAGCCCCGGGGGGAAGGAGAAGAAGCCACGACCCTGCTCCGGAGCCGTGTCCTACGTCTTCAGCTTTGCGGCCAGCATCTGGCCACCGGGTGACAGAAATAGCTGTGCTCCGCTCAGCGCTGGTGACACGGGGCTGGGGACAGCACCTGGGGGTGGGAGGAGAGCCGGGCTGCGAGCAGGGGCTGGTTGGGGACACCCGGCGCTTCCAGGAGACCCCAGCCCGGGGGGCTGCTGTTTGCATCTCCCACCCCATGCGAGAGCCACACGGGGACGATGCCAAGGAGAGGAGCGGGGGCTGCTGTGGGCTGTTGGCACGGGGCTGGGCGCAGGCAGGACGCCGGCCTGGAGGGATGTTTGGAGCCGTGCTCGGTGCAGGCATGGCTTGTTCTGGTGGGAAACGGGGGCTCCAGGAACCGGGGGCGGCTGCTGGAGCGTGACATCCCCCCCGCCCCTGGGGTCCCATGCTCTGCTCTGTCCCCAAGCCCCCGTGCCCCCCCGAGCACTGGGGGGACGACCTGCTGGTTGTTGACAAGGTTCCCTCCTCCTCCTTACGGGGCAGATTAGGATCTGCGGGGAAGGGGCCCCGCTTTCCTCTCCCCAGGGGGGAGCAAATTGATTCCAGGCTCCAGCAGGCTTTCCGCCTCTCGCAGCGGTAATCCCTCAATCCCTCCTTTCTCCTGGCTCCAGACATCTTTCCCTGGCTTATCCCGGCTCTGCGCAGGGTCCCTGCTGGCCCCAGGAGCTCCCAGTCGGAGCCCCAGGGCCGTGGAGCTGCTGGAAGCACGGGAAGGGCTGGGGGCAGGTTCCCCCTTCCCCTTGCCTTCGCTCCGTGCCCGTTACAGGGGTGCCATCCTACTGGGGGTAGGGGCAGGGGTCCCGGGGGGCAAATGCCCCCGACACGGCTCGGTCGGAGCCGCCAGCACTGCGAGGGGCTGGGGGATGATGCAGGAGGGGCACCTGCATCCCCAGCCTCGGGGACACGGCTCCAGCTCCCCCCGCAGCCCCCCTGCACCTGGGGCTTTCTGTTCCCTCTTTCAGCCTCTGCTCCGGCCCCAGCTCCGCTCCTGCACAGGAAGCAGCCCCGGCACTGCCGCAGGTGACAGCCGCGCCGTCCTGCCCCTTGCAGCGAGGTGCCCGGGCCACGCTGGGGTCCTGCCCAGCACCAGGACCCTGCTTGGACCCAGCGGCCCCTGGAGCATCCCCATCCTTTGGGGTGAGCCTGCAGCTGCCCCCCGAATTCCCCGCAGGGCACCGCAGGGGCTGGGGGGAGGCAGTGTATGTAGGACACGCGGCGGCCACCCCCCTCGGTGGGTGTCTGGCACGTTTGGGAGCAGACAGGGGCTAAATCCCGGTCTTCTGCACCGCTGGGAGGACGGGCGACCCCTAAACCCGCAGGCCTTAATCTGCTGCTTGATTACAATCACCGCCACATCTGCTGGCACGGCGCAAATCCCTCCCTGCCCGGGCTGCAGCTGCGGGTGCTGGGTGCCTGGAACACGTCTGGGGGGGGACTGCACCTCTCAGCCACCCAGCCACACTCACCCCATGCAGTGCTCACCCCGTGTCCCACTCCCCCCATGCCCCACAAAGGGCTGCTGGCACCCGGTGCCCCTGCAGCCCCTGGGCTTTCGGTGCTGAGGGGTCCCGGGGCTGCTCAGGGCTCTTGGGACCAGGACTGGGGGTCCCGGAGGTGCTCAGCGGGGGGGACTGGAGCTGTTGAGAGTGGGATCGGGGGTGCTGGTGTTATAAATGAAGTCTCAACTCAATCTGAATTTAGTAATATTTATAAAATAAATATTTATAAAAGGTATAAAAGGTATAAAAAGTATAAAAGATATAAAAGCTATAAAAGGTATAAAAGGCAAGTAAACAGCACTGGGTGTGCGGGGAGTCCCCGCTCCACCAACGTGCACACACGAACATCAAACATCCTAAATACACAGAACATTGCTTCACATACTAAACCCAAGTACACCTGTACATACGTGCAATCCGGAAAGGTAACAAACAATCCTTTAGGTTCCATGACTTAGCAGTCTCCATTTTCCATCCCTTTGAACAATGTCTCGCTTTAAGTCAAGCAGCTCGGTCTTCATGCCTTCTGGATCCCGTTCTTCCCGCATCGAAGAAAAGCACATCCAGCTCCTTCCCAAGGCCAATAGGGCCTGGGTCAAAAGGCACCTCCAGGTCACCATAACACGCAGCTGCTGAGCAGCGAGGGGCAGCTGTGTCCTGGCTCCGCTTCTCTCAGCTCCAGCTTCTCTCCAGCTCCAGTGCCCATTTCCAGCGACTTTCTGTAGAGCTTCTCTGAGCAATTTGCTGAGTTTGGCCGAACCCATCTTCGTGATGCAATCAGTGTGCCTGCTCCCGTCCTGGTCTCCCTTCCCCTCCTGTTCCTCTTTACTCCTTTTTCCTGCTTCTTTATTGATGTAATTTCATCGCGTTGCCTTTTTTATCCTGAGGGCAGGCCCCCTCTTACACCCTTCTCCCCACAGCAGTTCTTTTCAAAACACCTTTTCATTGGCCAAACAACTTTGCAAATAACAGCAAACATCCAGAAACTTCCATGCCTTAACCAGAGCCTGCATGGAGTCTCCTGGATCACCCTTCTGGGTTCCCTCTAAACTCTTTTACATTCCCGATGGCCTCCTCGTTAAGAGTCTAATTTTATCTCATCCACAGGGCTTTCCAAGCCCCATGGCCACACTCCCAAATCTCCCCCTTCCTTATTAATACCGACCATCTTCTCGACACGAATTACCGCTCCATGTATAACACCGGGGATTCTTGGAAAGGTGTCCGGGGGTTTTTGGGGAGGGGACCGGGGGTCTCGGAGCTGCTCGGTGGGATGCTCAGGGCTGTCGGGACCGGGACTTGGGGTCCTGGGGCTGCTCGGTGGGACGCGTGGGGCTTCCAGGAGCAGGACCGGGGGTCCTGAGGACAGTCGGTGTGACACCCAGGGCTGTCGGGGGCAGGACTGAGGGTCCCGGGGGTGCTCGGTGGGACACCGGGGACTATTAACACCGGGACCGGGGGTCCCGGGGATGCCCGGTGGGACACCCGGGGCTGCCGCGGACCGGGACCGGGGGTTCCTGGGGCTGCTCGGCGGCATCTCGGTGGGGTCGGGGGGGGGGGCTCAACGCTCGGCCCCATCCCCGTGCCAGCACCCCGCCCGTCCCGGGGCCGCCCCGTGGGTGGAGCCGCCGGTCCCGTTCCTCCGCGCGGCTGCAGCACCGGGAGCGGCGGCGCCGAGGGCGCTCGGGGCGCTCCCAGCATGGGCGTTCGCCGCCTCCTCGGGCTCCTGCTCGCCGCTTGCGCCTCTTTCCTCCTCCCCGGCCCCGGCTGCCTCGCACGTAAGTGGGGCCGCGGCCCCGGGAGCCGCTGCTCCGCACTGCGGGACGGAGCCCGGCAGCCCCCGAGCATCCCCCGAGCATCCTCCGGTCCCACCCCAGCCCCGGTGTCTGTGTCCCCCCCCCCTCCCCACCTCTCTCCAGCCCCGGTTCCCCGGTTCTCCCGGGCATCCCCCGGTGTCCCTCCCGGCTCTTTTCCCCCAAGGTCACCGCCGGACCCAGCGGCCGGGCGCCCCCCCCCCTCCCCCGAGCCCCGCCCGGCGCTGCCCCGCCGCAGCCCCCCCCCCACCCCCCCCGCCCCCAGGCTCGGCCCGGTGTCTCCGGTGGTCCCGGGGATGCTCAGCACCGGGAGCCGCATCCCACGACCGTACCGGGTACCCCGAGGCATGGGGGGGCAGCCCCCGGAGCCCCCCGGTGCGGCTCCGCCGGGACCGCGGGCAGCGCCGCAGGGATGCTCGGGGCTGGTCCCAAGGCGGGGGGGGGCTGGGGAGGGGCAGGGGGGGTGCAGGGGTAGGGGAGGGTCGGGGCCTGGGGGCTGCAGCCCAACTGAGGCGGGGGGCAGCGGGGGGGTGCTGGGGGGGGCGCTGGGTACGGGAGAGGGAGGCAGGGGGTGATGATGGGGGTATAGGAGGATGGGGGGGGCTGGGGGGGATTTTTGGGGGGGTGGATCTATGGCAGAGGATCTATGGGGGATGAATCAGTAGGGGATGGATCTATGGGGGGGGGAGAGCTGTGGGGAGATGGATCTATGGGGGGATGGATCTGTGGGGGGAGGCAGACAGGGAGAGATGGAGGCTCGGGGGGGGGGGGGCTGGCATCGTGGGCACACCGCAGCTGCCCTTGTCCCCAGCCAGCCCCCCCCAGGGTGCAGGAGACCCCCCTGGAGCTCCTCCGGGACAGCTCACCGGGGGCTGCCCGACCCCCACCCTGCAAGGGGCTCGGAGCCCCCAGCCCCACCGCGGTCCCCTCTGCGGATGCCACCAGGATTTGCGCCCCCCCCCCTACCCCTGCAACTCCCCTTTCTTCCCCCTTCTCCCCCCCCTCCCAGAGCCCCCAGCGGGCTCCCGGCCCAGCAGCTGTCCCTGGGCCGTGTGGGACCGGGCTGGGGGGGGTGCAGGGCTTGGTGGGGAGGGGGCTTCCCCGGCCGCCCACGGCAGTGCGGAGGCAGCTGGTGCTGGTGCGGCGCCGGGAGCCCGCAGAGGTGCGTCAGCTCCCGCTGCAGTGGGAGGGCAGAGGCAGGAGCCAAGCTGCCAGGGAAGGATCCGCCGCTCCTCCGGCTTTGCAGGGGGCTGGGGGGGTCCATGAGCCACCGGTGAGGACCCTTCCCAAAAGTGGGGACCGCGGGAGGGGCCGGCAATGGCTGCGCTGCCGCCACCCCCCCCCCCTCCCTCCTGGGTTTTCGGCGCTGGGCTCAGCGGGGCGTGGAGACGCAGAACCGCTGGGTCACGGTGCGGGGAGAGGGCCCTGCTGCTGCTGCTGCCACCAGGATGGGGCTCGGGGGCTGGCTGGGGGCTGGCTGCCTCCTCCACCCCATGGATTTGTCACCCTGTGGGTCCCTCACCCCATAGATCTACCACCCCGTGGATCCGCCACCCCCCGTCTCCATCACCCTAAGGATCCATCACCCCTGCCTCCAGCACCCCTGCCTCCAGCACCCCTTCCTCCCTTAATCCTGGCACCACGGAGCTGCTCCCCACCCTTTCCCCATGCTGCTGGGGATGTGGGGTCACCGCACCCCATGCCAGACCCCCCTCGTGCCCAGCACCCCTTTCCCCCGCAGGACCCTGTTACGATGAGCTGGTCGCGCCCCTCTACTCCTCGTCCATCGGTGCCTCCTCCAGATACAACATCTTCTACTCAGCCAGCTTCGCCCGGCTGCACAGTGAGTCCCCCCCCCGCCTGTGGGGTCAGGGACAGCACATGGGGACCCCACCCCACCGTGGGGCTGCCACGGAGCTTGGGGGGCTGTGGGGAGGGGGCTCCTTGCAAGGTCTCACCCTCAGCATCCCCAAAGGGCACGGGAGGCTTCCCCGAGTGGGGTGCAGTGGCAGGGCTGAGGGCAGCCCTTTTTGGGGCTGCGGGGTCCTGCCTGAACCCCCCCATCCCGCAGGCACCAGCGGCTGGTCCCCCGACCCCCGCGACAAGCAGCCCTGGCTGCAGATCGACCTGATGCAGAAGCACAGGATCAACGCGGTGGCCACGCAGGGGACCTTCAACACGTACGACTGGCTGACGCGCTACATCGTGCTCTACGGGGACCACCCCACCAGCTGGAAACCCTTTTTCCAACAGGGCAGCAACTGGGTAGGAGCCGTGGGGTCCCCCCGCGGGGTTGGGGGTCCCCTGTTGGGAGCAGGGAGGTGAAGGGGGGGCAGCTGGCCCCGCGTTGAGCTGCCCCTTTGTCCCCAGACGTTTTTTGGGAACGTGAATGAGAGCGGGGTGGTGCGGCACGACCTGCACTACCCCATCCTCGCCCGCTACATCCGCATCATCCCGGTGGCCTGGAACCCCCGGGGGAAGATCGGGCTGCGCCTGGGCCTCTACGGCTGCCCCTACCGTGAGTACCGGCCCCGGTGGTCCCCGTGCGGGGAAGGGACCCGGGAGGGAGCCGCGGGGCACGGGGCCAGCTCCTGCACCGAGGCCAGCGCTGCAGCCGGGCTCTGGCATGCCCAGAAAACCCTTTTTCCATCAGGATTGCGTCCAAGCAATCCGCAGCCATTATTAGCTATGACATAAACCTGCCCCAGCTCTTAGCAGGGTTGGAGAGGAGCGCTCCCAAATGCCAGCCTGCCTCTCCCCCAGGGTCCCACGTGCTGTACTTCGACGGGGACGATGCCATCTCCTACCGCTTCCGTGCCAAAAAGATCAGCACCATGGAAGACGACATCTCCTTCAACTTCAAGACGGTGGAGCAGGACGGGGTGCTGATGCACGGGGAGGGCTCGCAGGGCGACTACATCACGGTGGAGCTCAAGCAAGCCCAGCTCTTCCTGCACATCAGCTTAGGTGAGCCGGGGATGTGGGGATCCGACCGGGGGGGGATCAGAGGGGCCGGGGGCAAAGGGGCCGCAGGGTGACGGTGTCCCCTCCCCAGGCAGCAGCCCGGTGCACGCCACCGAGGGCCACACCACGGTGGCGGTGGGCAGCCTGCTGGACGATCAGCACTGGCACTCGCTGCACATCGAGCGCTACGGGCACCACGTCAACCTGACGCTGGACGGGGAGGTCAAACGCTTCCGCTGCCACGGCACCTTCGAGCACCTCGACCTCGAGACCGAGGTGGGTCTGGGGAGTGGGGGGAAGCTGCCGGGCTGCCGGCCCCACAGCATCCTCGGCGTGAGGCTGAGCACCCCACTCTACCTCCCAGCTCTTCTTCGGGGGGGTGATCGACCAGGACAAGCAGCACCTCACCTACCGGCAAAACTTTCGGGGCTGCGTGGAGAACATCATCTTCAACGGGGTCAACATCGCCGACCTGGCCCGGCACCGGAGATCCAACATCCGCTTCGAGGTGCAGCCCCCAGACTAGGGGGCAGGGGTCCAGCCCCGCCGTGGGTTGCCCCCTTCCTCGGTGGTGCTGCCCCTGCTGTGGGGTGACCCGTTTCCAAGTGGGGGCCAGGTCCCCTTCCCTAGGGCCGTGTCCCTGCTATGGGGTGACCCCTTTCCCAGGTTCAGGCTGCGTTTTGGGGTGACGTGAGGCTGGAGGCTGCTGCACGCAGCCAAGCGGCCCCGCATCGACCGCACGAGGTCGTCCCTGGCCTGGGGCACCCACCCGGCATCACCAGGCAACGGGATCGAGCAGGGCAATCGGGGCTGGTGGGGGGGGGCTACGGGGCAGATCTCCCTGCCACGGGAGCATCCCATCCCTCACCGCCTCCCGTGGGCACCCGCAGGGCAGCGTGGGCCACTACTGCCAGGACCAGGTGAACACCCCCATCACCTTCGCCGGCATCAACAACTACGTGCAGGTGCCGGGGATCCCCCGCAGGAACCGCCTGGCCGTCAGCTTTCGTTTCCGCTCCTGGGACATGGCCGGGCTCCTGCTCTACACCAGCTTCGCCGACCGCCTGGGCTCCCTGGAGATGGTGCTGAGCCAGGGCCAGATCAACGTCTCCATCGCCCAGCCCGGCAAGAAGAAGTTGGAGTTCGCTGCAGGTGGGCCGGGGGCTGATATATGGGGTCTGGGGGTCCCGTTGGGGTGTCGGTGCCCCCCACTGCATGCCCACCTCTCCCCCACGCAGGGCATCGCCTGAACGACGGCTTCTGGCACTCGGTGCAGCTGGTGGCACGGGAAGGCTCGGCCGTGGTGACCATCGACGATGACGACGGTGCCGAATTTCGGGTGGCGCACCCCTTCCAGCTCCGCACCGGCAGCCAGTACTTCTTCGGAGGTGGGCGCAGGGTGGGCAGGGGTGTGTGGGGGGGTGTGTGGGGTACCCGTGTGCCGCTCACCCCCTCGCCCCGTGCCTTGCAGGCTGCCCCAAGCCGGCCTCGCTCACCGGCTGCCGGTCGAACCAGACGGCTTTCCACGGCTGCCTGCAGATGCTGAGCGTCGACATGCAGCCCGTGGACCTGGAGATGCTGGTGCAGCACCGGCTGGGGAAGTACGCCGACGTCTTCTTCAACGTCTGCGGCATCACGGACAGGTACCGGCTCGGGCAGAGGGTGCGGGGGCCGGCGGGGCCGGGACCCAAACCCTCTGCGCCCCCAGGTGCACCCCCAACCTGTGCGAGCACGACAGCCGCTGCGTCCAGTCCTGGGACGACTTCATGTGCATCTGCGACCTGACGGGGTACAAGGGAGAGACCTGCCACAAATGTGAGCGCAGCAGGGCGGGACACCACGGCCCCCACGGCTCTCTCCGGCCCTGGGTGCCCATCTTCTCTCCATCCCTGCGCCTCGTTTCCCTCTTCCAGCCCTTTACAAGGAGTCGTGCGATGCTTACCGGGTCAGCGGGAAGACCTCGGGGAACTACACCATCGACCCGGACGGCAGCGGGCCGCTCAAACCCTTCACGGTGTACTGTGACATACGAGGTGGGCGCGACAGGACGGCGGGGGCAGGCACCGGGCTGTCCCTCTGCACCCGGGGCTCGGGGATGGAGCGAGCCGGGGCGTCCCGGGGGGCTTCTCCTGACACCCCCTGCCCTGCAGAGGACCGAGCATGGACGATCATACGGCACAACCGCCACTACGCCACGCGGGTGACGGGTTCCAGCGTGGACCAGCCCTACCTGGGCGCCGTGGAGTACTGGAACGCCTCCTGGGCCGAGGTCTCGGCGCTGGCAAACGCCTCCGAGTACTGCGAGCAGCGCATCGAGCTGCACTGCTACAACTCCCGCCTGCTCAACACCCCCTGTGAGCGCCGGGAGGGGAGCGGGGCCGTGCCGCGGGGCCGTGCCGTGTCCCCCTCCCCATGTCCTTACCCTCCCCTGTGCCCCCAGCCGGGCTGCCCTACAGCTTCTGGATGGGCCGAAACAACGAGCGGCACTACTACTGGGGGGGCTCGCGGCCGGGCATCCAGCGCTGCGCCTGCGGGCTGGACAAGAACTGCGTCGACCCCCAGTACTTCTGCAACTGCGACGCCGACCACACGCTGTGGTGAGGGCTGGGGGCTGCAGGAACAGGCTGGGGGGGGTCAGGGCGGTGGTGGGGAGCAGCCCCTCTGACGCACGTGCCATCCGCAGGAGGACGGACAAGGGTCTGCTGACCTTCGTGGACCACCTGCCCGTCACGCAGGTGGTGGTGGGAGACACCAACCGCTCCGGCTCCGAAGCGCAGTTCCTGCTGGGGCCCCTGCGGTGCTATGGGGACCGTGAGTGGCCAGAGCTGCGTTGGGTCCCGTGTCCGTGTTGGGTCCTGTCTCCACATTGGGTCTATGCCCATGTTGGGTCCATACCCTCGTTGGGTCCATGCCCATGTTGGGTCCTGTATCCACATTGGGTTCATTCCCAAGTGGGGTCCATGCCCACATTGGGTCCCATCCCTGTGTTGGGTACATTCCTGAACAGGGTCCATCCTATATTGGGTCCATACCCATGCTGGTTCCATGCCCACACTGGGTCCTGTATCCACATTGGGTTCATTCCCACGTGGGGTCCATGCCCACGTTGGGTCCCACCCCCGTGTCGGGTCCATCCCTGCACAGGGTCCATGCCAACGCTGGGTCCATGCCCACCTCTTACCCTCTCCTGCTCCCCGCAGGCAACACCTGGAACACCGTCTCCTTCAACAGGGGCGCAGCCCTGCTCTTCCCCACCTTCCAGGCCAACCACAGCCTCGACATCTCCTTCTACTTCAAGACCACTGCCCCCTCCGGCGTCTTCCTGGAGAACCCCGGCACCCGAAACTACGTCCGCGTGGAGCTCAACAGTACGGGCGCGGGTAACGGGGGCGCGGGGGGCGGCGGGGCTGGGGTGCCCCTGCCGACACCGCGTCCCCGCAGCCACCAGGGACGTGGTGTTTGCCTACGACATCGGGAACGGGCACGAGAACCTGACGGTGCGCTCGGCGGTGCCCTGGAACGACGACGAGTGGCACCAGGTGAAGGCTGAGCTCAACGTGAAGCTGGCCCGGCTGCGGGTGGACAAACTGCCCTGGGTGGTGCGGCCGGCCCCGCCGCAGAGCTTCGTGCGCCTCGAGTTCGACAGACCCCTCTACGTCGGTGAGAGACCCCCCGCCCCGTGCCCTACATCCCCGGTGCCCCCCGGTGTGCCGCAGGGCGCTGAGTCTCGTCCCGGCTGCAGGCGCAGCGGAGCACAAGATGCGCCCGTTCCTGGGGTGCCTGCGGGCGCTGCGGATGAACGGGGTGACGCTCAACCTGGAGGGCAAGGCCAACGAGACCGAGGGCGTGCGGGTCAACTGCACCGGGCACTGCCAGGACCCGCCGGTGCCCTGCCAGAACAGTGGGCTCTGCGTCGAGCGCTACAGCCACTACAGCTGCAACTGCAGCATCTCCGCCTTCGACGGGCCCTTCTGCAATCACGGTGAGCACCGCGGGGGGACCCTCTGCGGGGCCGGGCTGGGGGAGAGGAGCCGGGGCCCCCCATCACCCCCGTGGGTTCCCCTGCAGATATTGGTGGGTACTTTGAGGAGGGCACGTGGGTGCGCTACAACATCCTGCCCATGTCGCTGTACGCCGCCCGCGAGTTCGCCAGCATCGTCAGCAGCCCCTGGCAGCCCCTGCCCGGCTACAACCTCACCAGCGAGGAGGTCAGCTTCAGCTTCAGCACCACCTCGGCGCCCGCCGTGCTGCTCTACGTCAGCTCCTTCGTCAAGGACTACATGGCCGTGCTCATCAAGGATGACGGTGAGGGTCCCGGAGGGGTGCGGGGGGCTCCCGGGGGGGGGCTCCCCACCGTCCCCAGGCCGATGAGCGGCGCTGCAGCCGCCTGGTGCTGTGCCCGCAGGGAGCCTGCAGCTGCGCTACCAGCTGGGCACCAGCCCCTACGTCTTCGCCCTCACCACCAAGCCGGTGACGGACGGGAGACCCCACCACGTCAACATCACCCGCCTGCACCGCACGCTGTACACGCAGGTACGGGGCCGGGGCACCGATGGGGTGGCAGGGGGCGCGGGAGGCTCCGCGGGTGCTGACGCCGCGTGCTTGCACCCCAAACCCAGGTGGATTACCTGCCCGTCATGGAGCAGCAGTTCTCTCTGTTCGTGGACAGCAAGCTGGACTCGCCCAAAAACCTGTACCTGGGGCGCGTGATGGGTGAGCTGGGTCCTGCTCCTCGCTCCAGCGTCTTCTCGGCCCCAGCTCGGTCCTTGGCGGGGGCTGAGCCACCTCCTCCTGTGCCCCCGCAGAGACCGGCGTGATCGACCCCGAGATCCAGCGCTACAACACGCCCGGCTTCTCGGGCTGCCTCTCTGGGGTGAAGTTTAACAGCATCGTCCCCCTCAAAGCCATTTTCCGCCCCACCAGCCTGGTGCGGCCCTACAGCATCCGCGGGGAGCTGGTGGAGTCCAGCTGCGCCTCCATGCTGCCCCTCACCACCATCCTCATCCCCCCCGAGATGGACCCCTGGTACATGGCCACGGGTAGGTGCTGTGCTGGGAGCCTGGGGGGGGGGTGGTGGGAGTCCCCGAGCCCCCCTTTGGTAAGCACCAGACTCTGCCTGGGTGATGCGGAGGCGCAGAACCCCGCGGCCCCATCCCACCCACCCGCTTTGTCCCCGCAGAGTTCCCCCACGTGCACGACGACGGCTGGATCGGGATCATCATCGGGTGTAAGTGACACCCCCGGCCGGCGTCCCCCCCCCCCCCCCACCCCACACCGTGCCACGGGTTGTCCCCGGGTCCCCTCCCCAGCCTCCCTCACCGCCGCCTTCCCCGCAGTCGTGACGTTCCTGCTGCTGCTGCTCGGGGGCTTGCTGGTGCTGCTCTACCTCTACTACCACCGCTACAAGGGCTCGTACCACACCAACGAGCCCAAGGCCATCCAGGACTACGGCGGCACCGTCAAACCGCTGTCGGTGCGCAAAGACCAGAACCTGCCCCAGATCCTGGAGGAGGCGAAAGGCGACTAGCGGGGCTGGGGAGGGGTGGGACGGGCTCGCAGCCCCCCTCCACGGCCACGGCGGGGGCCGCCCGGAGACCAGGAGCGAGCGTCGCGGGACCAATAGGGCCGAGCACACCTGAACTGCCAGCACCGCCGAGACGAAGCCGGCCCCGGAGCCGGAGCGTGGCCACCTCCAGCCCAACCTGGCCACCGGCACCCCCAGACCCCTCCGCCGGAGGCCACCCGCTGCCAGAGCCCCGCTCCTCGGCGGGGACCCCCCACCCCGGGGGCACCTCGCAGCCCACGCGGAGGTTGCGGGGAGGGGGGGAGCAGCACCGTGGGGGTGCCCCCCGCCCCGCTCGCGCCTCGATTACCTGCTGCTTTACTCGCTTAGCAAGAGCCACGAAGGAAACCACGCAATAGCCAGCCTCGGAGCGCAGCCCCGGGGCGCCCCAGCAATACCCTGCCCGTGCGTGCACCGCGCATGACGCCACCGCACTTTGCTGAGATGCTGCTTTCCGACCGTCAGGTACGGATGATCCTTTCTACCTTTTTTTTTTTTTTTTTTTCGGTGTCGTTGTTCTTGTCGTCGTCGCTGGATATTCTACTACACTCCGGTGTTTTTTTTTAAATTCTCTCGGTTTGTATAAAAACAAAACAAAACAAAACAAAAAAAAAAACACACAAAAAAAAACGCAAAACGGAACGTTACGTCGGGTGTTACACGGTCGAAGTGTCGTGGTAAGTGGTCCGTAGTTCGCTACTTCCCCGCCCGGGGTGCTCGTCCTGCCCTTACCGCCAGCCCGTTCGCGCGCTGTATCGTGGTTCAGACGATGTTACAGAAATGCATTTATCTACCCAAAGGCCTGGCTCCGCTGGGCACTTTATTTAAAAAAAAAAAAAAAAAAAAATCCGTTTTGTTGGACGAGATGCGGAGAGCCTCAAATAAAGGCAGAACGACGGCGTTGGACGCGCTCCCCCGGCCTCCCCTTGGGTGCGGAGGGAGAGCGGCTCCGCTCCTCCCCAGCACCGGGGACTGGGGTGATCCCCACGGGACATCCACCACCCACCGGGGCCGCAGGGACCCGCAGAGACAGGGCTGGATCATGGCATTGGGGGGGCTCATCCCGCTCGGCTGCGGGGCAGCGCCGGGGAACAGAGCGCAGGGAGCGGCAGCGGGGTGTTGGCGACCACTTTATTGTGACAAAGGCTACGAGCCACGTTCTTTTTTAAAGTGCATTATAATTCACCGTCAACGAACCACAGACACAAGCCTGGCATAGTGCAGATACGGCCAACGTGGCGCAGGACACCGAGCGGACAGCGGGGGCCGGGGCAAGCCGGGGGATGGAGGCAGTGGGAGCAGGGATGGGGGAGAGGGAGAGGGGCTGGGGTACAAGCGCTGCTCCAGACGGACCCAAATCGCCAGGCGGGATGGACAGCGGGCAGGACGGGAGCAGACCCGGGCCAGGAGGGGCTCAGCTCCCCGTGCAGACCCAGGGCGCTCTCTGCGGTTGGGGATGCGATGGGGGCCGTGCCCTGCCCTGCGTGGGAGCCCTGGGGATCCCAAAGGAGCAGGGCTGTGGTTCCAGCCCTGGACAAACACCGTCCTGCAGCACCGCTCCGGACTGGTACAGGAGTCCAAAGCTCCCAGCACCCCGCACCAGGCCAGCTGGCAGCACACGTGGCTCCTGGGGACAGCCCCAACCTTCAGTTCCCTGCTCAGGGAAGAGGCATCCATCCATCCATCCATCCATCCATCCATCCATCCATCCATCCATCCATCCATCCATCCATCCATCCACCCACCCCTCCCCGCATCCATCCATCCCTCCCTCCACCCACCCAGGCCTGGACAAACGGCCCCACAAAGGTGCTGCCGAAGGACGGTGGCGGTCTGGGACCTCCGTGGTCCCCCCCCCCAACCTGAGAGCACCCTGGGCAGCGCACGGGGCTCAGCTGCCTGGCTGGGAATGCTTAGTTTAAAGTGCTTTTTGCTTTTTTTTCTTCTTGCATGGGGTGCTAAGGCCAAACCTCACCTTGCCAGAGAACGTTTTCCCTTTATCCCCAAAGGCCAAGGCCAGGACAAAAAGCATCAGAAACCTCCACAGAGCTTTCTGGGGAGTCTTCCCCTCTGTCACCGCACACAGCAGTCTGCTGCGCCCTGCCCAAACCTCACCAAAACAACATCCAAGCAATTCTGTGCAATGAAAAAGGCTCCTGAAGCACCCGATGCATCTCCAAGGGCCCATGCCTCTCCGAAAAGGACTGCCCTGGCAGAGCAGGGTGGGGGAACCAGCTTTGGTACTGCGTGGTCAGGAAGCACCTGCCTGGAGCACGGCCAAAGCCCCAGCTCCCAGGCTGGCTGCAGCCCCAGCCGAGCAGCGGGGGGCTCCCCCCGCAGCCCCAAATCTGTCCCAGCCCCAGCAGACCCAGCCAGCTGCGGGCTGGGAGGGCTCCCTCCCACCCCCCAGTGCTTTTTTTTCCGTGGATTCCCCTTGTGCTTGCAGCAGCACCCCCGTAACATCGTCTCTAACCAGCTCAGTAGCTTCCCTACCCAAAGTGACTTTTTGCATAGTGCTGCTCGCCCCGTCCCAGGGGATCGTGCCACATGAGCCACGTGCTGGTGGTCCCCGACCTCCAGCCAGCTGGGGCAGAGGGAAAAAAAGCCCCAGGGACAGCAGCTGTGGGGCTCGGGGACGTGCAGGCATGTGGCCACAGCTCCAATGCTGTCGCTGTCCTGGTCAGCAGGACAAGAAGGGCAGCGAGAGGCAGCACCAGGGACCAGAGCTTGTCCCTGGGGAGCTGGAGCTGTCCCCGGAGCTGTGCCCCGAGGGTCTCGGTGCAGGCAGCCCCTCGCTTGCTTTCAGCAGTCAGCAGAAAATGGGAAGAGGCTGAAAGCTGGCGACTGGAAACCTTCTGCACCGCGGCTTTTCTTCAAGCCCCAGCCGCCTCGGTCCACGAGGCTCCCTCCAGCCCAGGAGACAGCCAGCAGGGAAGGTGCCGGGGCTGGGCAGAGCTGATACCCGGGCAGCAGCTGCTCACGCTCCTGCCCCAAGTCTCTCTCCGGGTGTCTGGGCAGCAAGTAGCACTTGTGACACACACAGCAAGGGGAACACGGGCAGCAGTCATGTCAGCGTGAAGCAAACATGGCATCGCTTACAAGGTGCAGCAGCAAGGAGTGCGGGGACCCCCCCGGCACACAGCCTAGATGATATCCGTCTCCCTCTCTATGCCGACGTACTTCAAGGCGTCTGCCTGGCTGTACCTACGAGACAGGGAAAGCCACAGCTGCTGGAACGACCTCTGAACTCCCTGAAAATGTGCACGGAAAGCAGGGTTAAGCCCTGCCCGGGGTCCCCAGGCAGCTGCTCCCCACGTTACCGGTAATCGAAGAAGAGCTCCTCTCCCGCCTGGATGGCCCTCTTGGCAAAGATTCCTATCCGGTGGTCTCCATTCACCATCACAACTGCAAGCAGAGGGACAACGTCGGGGACATGCGGCTGCAGCTCAGGGCGGGTTGGAGCTCCCCTGGGGGGCTCCGACCTGCAGCGACCCCTCTGGGTCTCTCCCAGAGACCCTTCCCCAGCCTTGACCTGCCCGGCTGGGGACAGCTCACCTTTGGCGTAGCAATTGGGGTTCACGGAGTGGTTGGCAAAGCGGATTTTGTTTCCCTTGCGAGTGGCGTCGACGACAAAATCTGTCGAAAGGCAAAAGAAGAGAGCTCTGCAGTGTCCTGCGAAGACAAGACCGCTGCTCACGGGACGGAGGGGCTTGAGGCTGCCCACCCACCAGCCCCTGCCACCCCTTGAAACCCCAGGCGAGTTACCATTGTTGAGGTTGAAGAGGAAACTCGACATGTACTTGTCGTAGACCTTTCCCCGCCGGTCAGCCTCATCCTGCGAAATAAGCTGGAGAAGGAGAACGCCTTGAGAGAGCCTCAGTGCCTGAGGGCACGGTAAGGATGGCTGCAAGGAACAACGCTCTTGGATCTCCTGGAGGTGCCTCCTGCCCGTCCACACCAGCGGGTGGGGGTTCGCCAGGGCTCAGGAGGAGCAGAGGAGGAGCTGGGCTCCCGGGGAGCAGCACACACACACACCAGACATCCCTCCTTGGCGTGGGGCTTAGAGCTGGGTCCCAAAATGGCATGGATTTCCATTTCTAAGCCGGGTCAGAGGGAGCCTGTGGCCGTGGCTGAGCTGGGGAAGGCCCCTGAGATAACCACAGAGCAGCACAACCACGACGCACACCCACCCGAGCACCCGGCAGCACTGTGATATATGTTCCATACTGACACGAATCAGATGAACATATATCACAATCCTTTTAACATCTCTATTCTTTTAATAAATTATAAACTTTGATTATAACCCTATTTTGAGGACTGAGCCATTTATAACAGCACTGACCTCCCCGCAGTACTCCGAGATGAATTCGTTCTTCTGCACGGACTCCTTGATGAAAGTCCCCCAGCCAGCGACATCCGAAGGTGCCAGCAACAAGTGCTAGAGCCAAGGCCAGAAGAAAACAGTTTGGGTGGGCAGAGCGACCACCCCCAGCTCCGAAGCAGCGCAGGGATCGTGCCCCAGGTGTCTGTGCTGGGCTCAGGGCAGTGCCCAGGAGCACCCACGCCGTGCTGGCTGCTGCCCTCACCGTGCCAGCATCACCCCGTGTCCCCTGGTGTGAGGTGACACACAGGTCCCTGCACACTTTCTGGTCGTTAAGCTTCGTTAAGCTGGAGCTGCACATTACTTGACACCCACTAATTTGCATCTTTCTGTGAATTTCTCTCTCTTTTATACGCAGTCCCTTGTCCTGACCAACAAAATTCAAGACCTGACCTTTCTTTGGAGCCATTTTTCACACTCCCTTGTTCTCACCCTTCCTCATATCCCCCCCATCTCCCAATTTTCACACCCATAATCCATACTCCAGAGTAAGTGCTGTAGGAGCCTGGGGCAGAGCAGCTTCAGTTTGATTTTTTCCCTCGCTCAGACAGCTGCGGGTGGCTCCCACCCCCTCTCCCACACCGCAGCGATCCGTTTATCAACCCTGCCCCGAGGCAGCCCTTTGCCAGCAGCCCAGAGCCACGGAAACACCACAAATACCTTTTTGAGACCTCGCTGGATGCTGCAGTTCTTGCAGGAGACCACCTTGCAGTCCCAGTGCTCCGAAGCCCCGCAGGTCAGGCAGAGGTCCGGGTCGCACTCCCTCACGGCCAGGTAGCAGGGGCACTGCTTGGTGTTGCACTGGGTTTTGCAGCGGCAGCCCGGGAAGCGATTCTGACCTGCAGGAACACAACGCGGGTTTCTCAAAGACAGGGAACAAAACACAGAAGCTCCTGCTGAGCCGGGTCTCGCCCTGGCAGGCAGTTTGGGCTCTGTGCAGAGACAGATCTCAAATTGGCTGTGAGCAAGGGGCAGGCTGCCTGCACACCACGCAGCTAACACGAGGAAGGTGGCTTTGTGCTAACAACGAGCTTTGCAGCCCCTCTGCTCCGGGAAGGAGAGATGGGAGATCCTCACCAAAGGATGTAACGTGATAAAGGGACATTTTTCAGCCTGGGCACCCACGGCTGAAAGCCAGAAAGCAGAGCAACAGCCTGGGGGCCACTCACACCTCGCAGAGGACAGACCCACACGTGGGGTCCCTCCTGCCTCTGCAGCTGGAGATGCTGATCTGCCTTTCGGGGCTAATTATGTGCAAACTGAAATCAGCTCTGATAATATGAACAGGTCAGGACGGAGAAGCTGAGCCTGAGCTGGCTCCCTGTCACCTTCTAGCCCTTCCAGCCCCAGGCTGTGTCATAACCCGACACAAATTCACCCTCAGAAGCCCCAGTTATGTGGGCAAGTGCTGTTATCTCCATCCCTGAGCTGGGAACGGGAGCCCAGAGGGGAAAACGAGCGTGGCAGAGCAATGCCCCTGCTCCCACCCTAACTGCTGGCCACACGTCCTCCTTCCATGGGACTGGCAGCGACACCCAGGGCTTGGTGCTTGATGCAGATGAGCAATCTCTAACGAGAGCCTGTATCACTTGCTGCTGGGGGACACGGGGCAGCATGGAACAGAGTTTCCCCTCAGATTTATCCGCCTGCTAATCCAACTGCTGCAGACGGACAGAGAAATGAAGGCAGGGATAAAAGAGGCCCTCAGCAAGCCCCAGGGCTGCGCCCTCCCCCTGTCTGGGTGAGAAGAGCTGCCTGCTTTCAGGTCTGGTAGCCCCAGCTTTTTCCTTACAGTCAGGGTTGCACTGGCAGAACTTCTCGCAGAAGTTCTGGGTCATGATGCAAGGGCAGGAGCTGTCACAGGGGTGTTCGGGGTGGTCACAGGGCTGGTAGTTGTACACCTGGGTAGGCGAGTTATCTGGAGCAAGAGGAGAAAAGGCAGGGTTAGAAGCTGCACGCCCGGGGCTCCGGAGCAGAGCACGTGCACGTTCCCCGTCTGCCTGCAGAGGGCAGGAAGCCCAGCAGCGCCCAGCACACAGCTGTAATTACAAACGCATGACACACACGTCTGCTTTACACCTCCGCAGCCCGTTTTGCACGGGGACTGCACGCCAAACCTCAGCCCCCCCTCCGGCTGGAGCAGGACCCTGCCTCTCCCACCGCCTGGGAGAGAGCGCTGGCACGGCAGGGATGGGGGTGGCACAGCCACAGGGGCACCAAAAAACGGCCCCTTCGGTGGGGAGCTGCTCCCCCTGCACCCCGGGACGGCCAGCAGGACACGGTGTCCTGTGCGAGCCCCCCGGGGGAGAACGGCCACGCAAAACCGCAGCCGAGCGCAGCTGCAGACGTTTACCTTTCTTCAGCTGGATCTTCCTGCAGTGCGCAGCCCACAGCCTGCGAGAGAAGCAGAGAAGTGTCAGGGGTGGGGGCGCCGGCAGCCAGCTGGGGCCAGGCGATTCCAGCAGGGCTGCCTGGCAGCAGCGTGCATTAATAAGCAGCCGGCAGCCGCGCGGCGCAGAAAGATGAGAACGGCGCAGCTACAGGAGTTATTTAAGGCAAGCCTGAGAGCCAGAATCACGCTGGATGCGCCGGATCAGCACACAGAAAGTAGGTTAGGAGGCAGGGAGCTCGGGCTGAGGCTGCTGTCAGGACAGCGCCGGCCTCCTTGCAGCAGTGCGGCACGGCGCGGCCACCGTGCTGACCTCCGCTCCGGGGCTGAGCCCGTGGGTGCAGGACCCCGCAGAGCTCCCCGAGCAGGAGGACAGCACCAGAGAAGGGCCAGGGGCCAGCTCCCAGCCGGCAGCACAATCAGCCCTGTGTGACAGCGAGAAGTGCGCGCAGATGGGAGCCAGATGGGGATTACCAGGAATGCTTTGGCACGAAAAGCAGTGGATCTGGTTGCGTTTTTAAGAACAAAACAAGCTTGTCCAACACTTGCCTGTGCTTCCTTTTCTTCTTCTGGGATGGATTCATTAATTCGTTTGTTGGCAGCTTTGTTATAAGCGATTCTTTAACTGCAAACTGAAAGACCTACCAAAAAAAAACAGAAGCAAAAAGAAGAATAAAGTTCAGTATACCCAAGTTACCTTTATCTAAAGCACAAATGGAGGGAGTGCAAGCACACACACGCACGGTGGGGGTCCCAGTAAGCAGGCAGCTCTGCCCCCAGTTTCACCAAGCTGTGGGTGTCCTTGCTTTTCTGGCCCGGGACACAAAACCACCCCCTGTCCCACCAGGCTGGGATAAGGCACGCTGAAAAAAACCTCAGAGCACTGCACGTGTGCGGGGCTTGTTCTGTGACCAGCAGCCGTGCTGCAAAATAACACCGCCCAGCTTCCCAAAGCGTTGATGCAACACGCTCCTCCAGGCGGTTTGCAGCAGGGAAGAAGAAAAAAAAAAAAAAAGCAGCAAGCAGCAGCAAAGGGCTCCCTCCTGCCCTGGGGCCGGGTGCTGTGTGTGCCTGCCTGCCCAGACCAGAAGGTCGGGCCGTACCTGCTTGCACGTCTTCGTCCCCAGCAGCCTGGCAATGGAGCAGAAGTTGTTGAAGTAGGTCCCGTGGAAGACGCGGAAGAGAGACTCCTCGGCTCCCGTCCACTCCACCGGCTCCTGCTGCGTCTCCACCGCAAACAGCTGGGACGAGGCCGGGCTCAGCTTCTGCTTGGTGGGGGTCTGGCAGCGGGAGTTTGCCTCTGGCGAGGAAGGCAGAGGTTAGGGCCAGGGATGAGCAAGAACACACCCCTGCTGTCACGGCTTCCTTGCCGTGCCTGACGATGAGGATAACGAACCCCACCGCAGTGCAGGGCAGGACTGGGCGTCCCCTGTGTTTGCTTAAGGCCAGCTGTGGGCATTTTGTCACCCCCAGCTCTGAATTCCACAGCCCCAACACAGTGACAGAGCAGCGATAGCTGGAGCCCCGCGTGTGGCAGCGCCCGCTCGTTATTTGTCACAGCACTAAATGGGAGAGGGTTGTCTCTCTGTTTGTGAGGCATTGGAACAGGCTGCCCAGGGAAGTGGTGGAGTCACCATCCTTGGAAGTCTTCAAAAGACGTTTAGATGTAGAGCTTAGGGATATGGTTTAGTGGAGGGCTGTTAGAGTTAGGTTGGAGGTTGGACTCGATGACCTTGAGGTCTCTTCCAACCTAGAAAATTCTGTGTGATTCTGTGTGATTCTGTGTCTCCAGGGACGGCGCCGTACCCGAGGAACTAGAGGCCCACTCATTGCCCGTGTCTCTGTCGCTGTCTCCCTCCCTTGTCTCAGCGAGGGCCGGGGTGTTTGAGCAGGAAGCGCTGACCACATGGTGCCTCCGGCGGCGCCTGCCCGAGCACTTGGACCGCGGGTTGTGCAGCGCAGCGAACTCCTTGGCTCCTTCCTGCAAGCAGAGCAGAGCACAGGGTGGGTGGCACGCAGCCAGGACGCGCGGAGAGGCCTTGGGAGAAGCCCTCCTGCCACCACCAGAAGGCAGGAGGCCTGTCATACGGAATAGGGTCACCTCCAGTAAGTGCCACGGCCCTGCCAGCTGCCTGCACTGCACCCTGCTGCTTCGTGGCCTTCAGCATCGCCGCCCGGTACGGGCAGGATCCCGCACCCCGTTCCTCCAGCCTGTTTCCCTGTTTCTTGCCCTGGCAATGACACCCTCCTGGCCCCTGTTCTACATCCTCTGGGCCTCTGTTCTGCCTCAGCCCTGCAGCTCCCCTCAGATGCTGATATCTCAGCCGCATAATCTGAAGGTGACATGAAGACGCTTCCAGTAAGGCTCATCTCTGGATCCGTGCTTCCCCACATTCAGTGACGACGAGATAATCAGGTGAGATAATCGGGTGAGATTTCAGAATTAGGTAATTCTGAAAAATCACCAAAGTTGTGGAAAAAAGGACCCACAAAGTACTGAAAAGCACGGCTGGCCAGGCCACTTCCTACGGTGGTTTCAGAAGCTGCAGCGCAGAAACGTACCAGCCAGAGGAAACAGTCTGCTCCACAAGGGTCCGGCTCGATTTTCGTCTCTCTGTTCTTTCGTTTGTACACATTGGGAGTAGCGTGAAAAGCTGAAAAAATAACAGTGAGCTTTACTATCAGCTTTCTCCAACAAGGGTCACCCACCACAGAGAAAAGGACAGGGACAGCACGAGGGGAGTGAAGGCGAGTGGGAGCCTGAGGCAGTGACCAGGAGCACAGGAGCTCCTTGAGATCTCCCAAGAGCAGGGCACAAGCTGGGGATGTCTCGGCCAGCCCGACTCCTAGAGATGATGGGAACTTAGCATCAGAGGGGAAACACTTGGGAAGGAGAGGCCGTAGGAAAAATGTCTGCTTTCAGACTGAAACAGTACGACTGCATGATCTTAATAATAGATCCTTAAATAAATAATTCACTGGAGAGAGTCCTGTGACTTTCCAGGGAAGCTCTCAGACCTGGGAAACAGCAGGTCCAACAGCTAACCCCTATCCAAAAAGCCTTTGGCAGAACAAACCGCAGGAACATGACTAAGATGGAGCTGAAAGTTCCAGCGAGGCAACAAAACACGGGGGCATGTCCAGACTTTGGAAGCGTGACAGCCTGGCCTTTCCCTGACGAGCTTCTGCGAAGTGAGAGCGAAGCCCAGCCACAGCACTGCTTCTGGAACAAAAGTGCCAGGAGGCCCAGCACAGCACAACGAACAACGGTGAGCCAGAGCGGGCTGCCGGGCGGGTTGCTTTCCGTCCACTCGTGGGAATTGGTGGAGCTGTCTTTCCAAAAGGCTCTGGGGGCACCTGACAGCCTCCAAAGGCTCCGCTGCCAACGCCAGGGAGGCGTCACCCTCTGGCGACTGCCGAGCGAGGCACGCAGGAGCACAAAGCGCTGAGGAAAGGAAAAAAGACCGCACTTACGGTGCAGAAAGCAGTCGTATTTGAAGCAGCGCCGGCAGAAGAGCGTGTGGAAGGAGTGCAGGGACTGCTCGCGCTGCACCGACTTCGCGCAGGGCCCGTCGATGTTGGGGGTGCACTGCGGGGGCAGCACATTCGGGTCCGACACCTCCGTGAGCTCTCGGTACCTATGGAGCAAACAGAGACAGCCACCCGTGTGCATTTTTTTCCTAATTCGGGACGTTTTACAAGGCTTTGTGTGACTGAGGTCTCATGACTCTGGCTCGGATACCTTGAGGCTAAACCAAAAGTTGCTAATACTCAAAAAATGTTCTGCTCACAGCGCCCGCAGCCAAGCGAGCTCTGCTTTCTGCCCAGAGCACAGGGCTGTTGTCTACAACACAAATTTTAGCCGTCACTAACAAAGGGAATAAGCAACACACGCAACTTCTACCTCTCTTTCATGTCATCTGGAAAGCCGTACTCGGGGAACATGGAAGAAATGGCAGTGAAAATCATGTCGTTTGGAAACCGCTTCTTTGAACACTTCTTGTTACCTAAGGAAAAAGAAGAGAGTTGCTCGGTTATGCTGGATGTGACCGTGCCTCTCCTTTTTCCAGAGAGGGCGATTCCAGGAGGTGTTCTGGATGGCGTTTTAAGAGACAGAACCGTAACCACACAGACAATTCTGTCTTGCAACCAGGCTAAATCGTTTCCAGATGCATTGCACTCTGCCACCTTCCAATTAGCATCATGTGTGATGGAAGTACTACTGATTTCGTGTGGAATAATGCTTTTTTTTTTTACCAAGACAAGGTTTACAGACAATACTTTCCTACGTCTGCAAAAGGTGCTGGTGCTTGTGCTGCTCCTATCGCTATAAATCAAAGGTGAAACTCCCAGTCAGCATTCTGAAGGGCACGCAGGACATGTGAAAATCCCACGAACCAGAGCTGCTTCTACGCAGCAAAACCCCCAGGTGGCACAGGAGAAGGCAGATGAACACTAATAGGTGGAAAAGGAGGCTGGAAGGGATTTGAGAAGCTTCACCTCCCTGTCCTACAGCAGAATGAGATCTCCCTACAAACCTACTGACAGATGCTTGCCAGGCCGGCGCTTTGAAGCCTCCAAGAGCAGAGATCTCACATCCTCCCCAGGTAATACCCCCCTGCTTTGCTAATCGTACCATTACACGGCTTTCCAGATGACTCATCTGAATTCCTCCTCGCTACACTTAAAGCTGATGACTGCTTATCCTGTCCGCAGGGGACAGTGAGAATAACTGGCTTCCCTTCTCCTTTCATCTACCGCACCAGAACTTGCCAAGCTGGCTACTGCCCCTAAGTGACACACGAATAACCACAAGAGCGAGGGCAGGAGAGCACTGGGCAGCTCCTAAGGCAAGGTAGGATGGAAACACGACCATCACAGCCCCATTTTCTGCAGCCAAACCCACCTTCCGCTGCAGTTCGTTTCCTCTTCCTCGTGACCGGCAGCTCCTCTTTCCCATCCTCCTGCTTAGCCTCAGAATCGTTGTGTCCTTCCTCCTCCTCGTCCGAGTACTGATTGAGGGCGTTCACCAGCTCCAGGAACACAGCGTCGCTGATGAGGACCGACCCTGAAATCATTTCTGAAACACAGTGGTGTCAGCCAGGCTGTGGGAGGGCCATCATCTTTCGTGCTCCTCGGGGTGGTAAATCACGAGCCAGCCACAGGGTATTATTATCATTATTATTATCAGTGAGAACCTTCCTGGCAATTTTGGAAGGATAGGTGGGATTTTAATGCTACAGAGTCATAAGAGTGGTGTATTATTTCTGTGAATCTGGGCACAGGCCACACCAGAGAGTTTTCCACAGCCTTCCTCCCTCCAGACAGACCTTTACGATGGGCAAGGAAACTACGGAGGAAAACTCGCTGGCTTTTCATCTCTGAAAAGAATGATCAAAGTCTTGGCTGAGGTGAAAGTGAAACGATGTTGCTGAGCTCCTCCTAACGTCTAGCACATTTTTTGGCTTCCCAGAACTGCCTGTGGATGCCCCTGAACAAGAGCTCTGGCTCCAGAGCATCCTGGGCCTAGAACAGAGCGGGGTATCAAAAGGCAGGACTGTGTCCTTGCAAACCAGCACCACAGGCACATTCCTGCTTTCCTCCTCTAAGAGCTCTCAGAGAAAAGCTGGTTACTGCTGCCACCTTTTGACTTCTTAACTGCTTTGATATCGAATTTGCAAGAGGGCAGTGAAAGGACAGTGCTGAGCGCTCCCACTCCCACGTTACCTTCCTCTCCGTGAACCTTCCCATCGTAGTTATTAATGAGCTCTTCAATGAAGGTTTCATCCTCTTCCTTCACCTCATCTCCCATGTATGGGATATTGCACAGAACAGTTTCATCCTCCACCTGTACAGAGATCAGATGAGGTTCAGTAACCCAGCACCTGCTGATTCCCAACCAGGCTGTGCCTCCAGGGCTGCTGCCGTCCATTCCACACAAACCACACAGTAAAGCAAAGGTTCAGCCTCCCCAGCAGAAGTTTTGGCTGTCTCATCACTGACATTTCCTTGTCATTCCCTACCAGCAGCATAACCCTGATGCCAAAAAGTGCAATCTGATTTAAAAAAAAAAAAAATAAGAGCAGCGTATCCAAGGGTTATGGAAACTCAGAAACGCACACGCTGCCAAGAATAATAAGCAAGCGAAAATGTCAGAGGGGTCACGGTGATTAAGGTGGCGTGGGACTAGAGCAGTGAAAGGCAAAATGGCAACTCATCCCAGGAGGGATTCAGCTGGAGCCGAGGAGTGTTCTCACATCACAGAGCAAGGACATTTGGCTTTCATTGCCATGGCACCGGCGAGGGGCCCTTTTCGTGTCACATCTCCTAGTGCCATCCTGCTACACCTGGTCCCAGGGAGCTCCTTGCTTGTAGGAATACACACACACACACACACTGGGCAAAGGGGCAGGCTAGCCGCAGTCTGCTTTGTAAATAATCTTAACTAAACCAGGACAAAACAGTATTGAAATCGTCCTCCACGCTACCGGGATCCTCGATAGCATCCCTACAAGCAGAGCAGCAGAGTAACCCAGTCACAGAGGAAAGGACCTGCCTAAGAAATTCAGTCTTCATTTAAAAGGGAAGTTAAAGGGGAAAAAGAGAAGGTAATAGCCCTGCCCAGGCAAACAAATAAAGCATTTGCTCCTAGAATCCTGTGAAATAAGGCAATAATGGTGGCCCCAGCAAGGAGCCAGGTGTGGAAGAGACAAGCTGGGTAAAACAGCTTTGATGTGGGGTTCAACACAACAAGCAAATAAAGCAATGCTCCCCCTCATCTCCTGAGCAGACATCGCTTGAGACACGTTGGCTGAAGATGGTTTAATCACTGCACAGCTGCGTAATGGTTACGCACCAATCTCACAAAGATCTGCACTAATCTCACAAAGACCCTGCTCCACAGAGCCTTCGTACCTACCATGAAGTTCTGCTGAAGGGGGGACCAGGAGTACATGATGGGCACCAGAGCCACGGTGTTCAGCGTCCTCATGTACAGCGTCTGGCTTGGAAATCCTGGAAAAATGCTCTCCACGGTACACTGGGAGAGAAACGAAGAGAAGGGCAGTGAGGAAACAGCCCCTGGGAGGCAGCCACAGGAGGAAACTGCACTTCAGGACAAACACAGCAAAGTGCTGCGGTCACTCATTGTGGCTCCTTGATAGTAAAAGCTTCTCCCCCCCGTTTACCAAACTATCTATAAATTATCCTCACAGTTCCCTGCAAAGCTCTGGTTCTGATTCACCTTTGTTGCTGCTGTGCCTTTCTTTTGCTCTCCCTACCTGTTTTAGGAAGGGGTGCCCGCTGACCGGCTTCATCAACTGCACTGGCTGAACTCGAAGCTTCTTCCAGTCTTCGTTCAGAATTTGAGTCTTTTCGTGAACCTTTGCAAAGTTGGCCACAAAAAGAGCCTGAAACGAGGGAAAGAAGCACTGGAAACTTAAAAATCACGTTGAGGTTTAGAACATCAAAACCCCTCCTGAGATTTTGTTTCACGTATCAAAACGTAGCCAAGGCAGAGCACTTCAGACTGATGACATTCGTTAGAAGGAATCCTAATTAACCTCAGCATCGCTACAAAACCGTGCTGAACACGTAGCAAGAGCCAGCAGCTTTTAATAATTCTTGATCGGATCCAACCTGTTCTAAAATCTTACCTGCCACGGAGAAAAGCAGAGGCAGAAACCCACGGAGCCTTAGCACCCAGGGGGTTAAAGCAAGGAGAGACTTCACAGGGTAAGTGGAAAGGAGTCCTCTCCCTGCACCTTCTGCAAGCACCCAGCCAGGGAACTTCACTGCCTACACAGCCGAGCTGCCTACCCTGCTCTGCTCCAACCACGGAGCACGAAGGGAGCTGAAATCTCTTCAGGCTTACCATGGCTACAACTGAAATGCAATTCTGCAGCTCTCCCTGTGAAGCACTCAGCTGAAAACTGCTCAAACGCCGCAAGCCAGAGCGAAGGCTCGAGCAGAAATCCTCCCAGCTAGAGCTGGCACCTCTCGTTCCAGCTTTACCTTGGCTCCCATGTTCGCCTGAAACCTCTTGAGCTGCCGAAGCCGCATGTATTCGGACTTGACTTTCCTTTTCCAGTATATGATACACTTCGACGTCGGAGGAGTGGCGATTTCCATTTTTCTACAAAAAAACGCAGGAAGAGTAAATGTCAAACAACGGAGAGCTTAGCGTTACAAACGAGTGGTATTAGGAAAAAAAGAAAAAACAAAAAACAAAACAAAAAAAACACGTGGATTTTAAATGCATCGCAGGCTTTAACTAGGAAAAAAATAATCACATAAATCTGCACGAGTCCTTTTTACGGAACAATTAAGAGCACAAATTGCACCGAAAAGCTCGGAGAGCTCTTGGATGTAAGCAGCAAGAGAACTGCGTGTGCTGACAGGGATTCAGCTGCCTCTGCCCTGTGTGAACCCCTGTGAATCCTCCACGGGCAACGTGTCTGCGGCGTTCCCCTTTCTCCTTCTGCCCAGGGCACCGGCAGAACAAAACGACGCCGCCAGGAGCCTCCTCACGTCCAGCTAGAGCCTTGCTGGCCTTGCCAGGAGGCCGGGGAGGATTCCTGTTTGTTCTGCAGCCCTTCCCTTCGGGAAGGCACCGCTGGTTACCAGCAGGAACCAGCAGGTTTCGAGGAGGGACGAGGGGCAGCCTTCGAGCCTCACCAAAGCCCTGCTTGCCCCCCCCCAGGGGAAGGGATGCTGCAGCCCCCTCCCCAGGGTTTGGCCCCCAGGGTTTCCAAACCCTGCTGCAAACACCTCCTGCGGGGCACGGACGGGCTCTGCCCTCCCTGCAGCCCCCCCCAGCCTCGTGCCCGGGGGCTGGCAGCAGCAAAACCCTACAGAAATGGGGTTTTGCCCTCGGAGCCCGCAGGGTTTTGGGGGGAGCCTGGCTGGGGGGGGATGGAGGGGTCAGCCCGAGCCTCCTGCCCCACACGGTCACTGCCCTACAGGGGCCTGGCCTGCCTCACAGGCCCCAAGCTACCCCGCAGGGCCCCCAGCTGCCCCCACAAGCCCCAATCTGCCCCACAGGGGCTCTGATCTGCCCCACAGCCCCCCCAAACTGCCCCCACAAGCCCCGATCTACCCCACAGGGACCCCTCTCTGCCCCACAGTCCCCCCAAATTCCCCCCACAACCCCCAATCTGCCCCAAAGCCCCCACAAATTCCCCCCCCAAGCCTTGATCTGCCCCACAGAGGCCATGATCTGCCCCACAGCCCCCCCAAACTGCCCCCCAAGCCCCAATCTGCCCCACAGGGACCCCTCTCTGCCCCACAGCCCCCCCAAACTGCCCCCCCAAGCCCCGATCTGCCCCACGGGGACCCGGATCTGCCCCACAGCCCCCCCCAAACTACCCCCCCAAGCCCCGATCTGCCCCATGGGGGCCCCAATCTGCCCCCCACCCCCCCAACCTGCCCCCCAACCCCCCAACTGCCCCCCTCCCCCCCCAGCAGCCCCCCGGGGGCCCCTCTCTGCCCCCCCCCGGTGCCCCCCACACCCCCCCAGCAGCCCCGGGCTCCCCCCTTCCCCCTCCACCCCCCCCCCGGGGGCTCCCCCGCCCCTGGCGGCCCCTCGCGGCCCCTCCCCTCCCACCGCCCCCCCCGCCCCCCGCCCCCCGCGGGACCCCAGGCCCCGCCCCGCCCCGCACTCACTCCTCGGCCATCGCGCCGGGGGAGGCCGCGCTCCCCTGCGCACCGCGCATGCGCCGAGACGAAGCCCCGCCCCCCCCCCCCCAGAAGCCCCGCCCCTCCGTCTAGAGGCCCCGCCCTCACCCTCAGCCCCGCCCCCACCGCGCAGCGCCCCGCCCCCTCGCCCCGAGACCCCGCCTTGTGCGCGGAGGCCCCGCCCCTTCACCTGAAGACCACGCCCCCTTCGTGTAGAGGCCCCGCCCTCCCTGGTGGTGGCCTCGCCCCTTAACCTGCAGCCAAGCATGGTGTGCAGCTCAAGCCACGCCCCGTCCGCTCAAAGCCACACCCCTCGGGTTAAGCCACGCCCCTCCAAGTTAAACCACGCCTCCAGAGCTAAGCCACGCCTCTCGATATAAGCCACGCCCTCCGAGTTAAGCCACGCCCCTTGTGTGGCTCATGCCAAGCAGCCCCGGGGGGGCCCCAGAGGGTCCTGGGGGGCACCAGGGGGGTCCCGGGAGAGGTCCTGGGGGGGGTCCCGGGGGGTCCCGGGGCCGTTCCCCCTCACAGCGGCTGCCGGTGTCGGGACCTGGTGCAGTGGGGCCAACGCTCAGCCTCTGGGGGTCCGAGAGCTTGGAAACTGGGAGCACTGGGAGGCCACTGGGAGGCCACTGGGAGGCCCCGGGACGCATCCTGTGCGCCTCGCCCCGGTCAGGACGCGCTCGGAAGGGCGGTGGCGGCGCCGGGCAGGAAGCGGCTGCGTGGGGACTGTCCCGGGCGGTGGGGATGGGGCTGCTTGGGGCTGCTCATCCTTCCCCCGTCAGCCCCCATAAGGCCCAATCTGCCCCACAGGGGCCTCACTGTGCCCCACAGCCCCCCCAAACTGCACCCCCAAGCCTTGATCTGCCCCACAGGGGCTCTGATCTGCCCCACAGCCCCCCTAAACTACCCCTACAAGTCCCGATCTGCCCCACAACCCAATGGGTGACACAACCCCACAGGGTGAGGGATGAGAAGGGACCCTGAGAGCTCGTCCTGCCTGGGCCAGGTCCCACAGGGGGGATTTGGGTTTCTCCAAAGACCCCACAACCCCCCGAATAGCCTGTCCCAGGGCCCTGCCACCCTCCCCCTAAAATAATTCAAGCAGAACCTCCTCTGTTCCCGCTGGCACCCGCTGCCCCCTGTCCTATCACGGGGTGTCCCCACAAACAGCCTGGCTCCGTCCTCCTGACGCTCACCCTTTCCTTATTTACCACCACCACTAAGGTCACCCCGTCACCCCCCTCCTCGCAGCGGGTCCCCGGGGGCAGTGGGTGCCCGCATCCCACCCGCAGCCCCCATCCCTCCTGCCCCCTGCATCTGCTGCCTTTGGAGCCTCGCTGCTGACTCAGGCCAACGCAGGGACCTCACTGCCCCCCCCCCAACCCCCCCCGACCCTCCCACCCGTCGGGACTGGGTGGAAAGGACTGGGACGGGCCCCGGGACTGGGATATATCCCCGGTGGCAACCCCGGCCCCACCGCAGCCGTCCCGGTCGGTAGGAGGATGCTCCGGGCTCGGGCACGGCTCCTCTGCTGCCTGCTCCTTGCAGTGCTCCGGCAGGGTAAGGGGCTACAGGGGGAGCAGGGAAGGGACTGGGGGCCTCCCCATGGGGACCTTGCCCCCTTTCTGCCCCCCGTCCTGCTCAGGCCATGCTGGGGGGCATCTCCCCGGCCCCTTCTGGCATCTCCCCATGGAGGATGCTGCGGGTTTGGCACGCACATTTTGCTCAGAAAATGCCCTGCCCCAGCCAAGCCGAAGGCAGAGCCAGGAGCCCCCTGCTTGCCTTCAGGGGCAGGAGGAAGGGGGCTCGCTGTGCCGGGACCCCCCCAAAAGCTCCGTCTGCCCCCGGCCGTGCAGCCCTCCATCCCATTTCTCCTGGCTGCAGGGCGCGGGGACCCGCAGTACGGAGCCCCCGAGGATGAAGGTAAGGCTGCAATGCCGTGGCCGTGGGCTGACACAGGGGAACGGGGGCCCTGGGCACGGTCCCATGGGTCCCCCCCCGGTGCTGACGGCTCCGTCTGTCCCTCCAGCTGACTACCTGGACCTGGATGAGGACGGTGAGTAGGGCTGCCCCCCTTGGGGGATGTTGGCATCGCTTGGTGCCCCATGGGTAACCGACCCCACAATTTAGGATCCCCGGAGGTGCTGGGGGGGCCGTCCCGCTGCCAGGACTCCTACCAGGACTGGGTGGCCCTATACTGCTGGGCCCCCTTCCACGCCGCCCTCATGGCCACCCCCGAGGGCAGCCGCTGCCGCTGGGAGCAGATCGGGAGGTGGGTGCTGAGACGGCTCCGAGCAGCCCCCACGGGGGTCCTGCACCCCCTGGCTGCCTTCACCCCATCTTTTTCCCCAATTCTCCACAGCGCCTACAGCGAGCTCTCCGCCTGCACCGAGCTGCTGGCCCAGCTTTTTGCCTGCCCCTGGCCCAGCGCCGCTCTCGACGCCTTCTTCCTGCAGGTCCACGGCGAATATTTCAGCAACTGCAGCAGGACGGAGCCCCCCGGGCCGGGGGGGCTGCCCCCCGGGCTGGCTGCCGCTGTGGCGGTGGGGCTGGGCTGCCTCGTGCCCGTCGCAGCCGCCGTCACCCTCAGCAGAGCCCGGAGAGGGGCTCGGAGCCCGGCGGGGGGTGGCACAGCCCCGGGTACCCCAGTGCCTGAACTGGACTGAGAGCAAACCCCGGGGGTTCAACGGAGGGGGCGAAGGGTGAGCGGGGTGGGGGTCCGGGGGTCCTGTGCTGTGGGGTGAGGTCGGTACCGGGGGTCTGACCGCCAAGGCCTGGGATTGTGGCCTTGCTGGGATGAGCCCCTTCCCCGTGGTCTGAGCCCTCTCCCCACGTGCCGAACCCCTTCCCCATGTCCTGAGCCCCCTCCCCATGTCCTGAGCCCCTTCTCCACAGTCTGAGCCCCTTCCCCATGCTCTGAGCCCCCCCCCCACGTGCCAAACCCCTTCCTCACAGGCTGAGCCCTTTTCCCATGTCCTGAGTCCTTTCTCCATGTGCTGACCCCCCCTTCCCATGGTCTGAGCCCCTTCCCTACGTGCTGAGCCCTCTCCCAATGTCCTGAGCCCCCTCCCCACGTGCCAAGCCCCTTCCCCGTGTGCTGACCCCCCCTCCCCAGAGGCTGAGCCCTTTTCCCATGTCCTGAGCCTCCTCCCCATGTCCTGAGCCCCTTCCCCAGCACCCCAGGGTGGGTCCCAGCGGGGCAGCACCGCGGTGCCAGGCCACGGGGTGGGGGCCGTGACGGCGGTTGCTGTCCGCCTTCCCCCCATCCCGTCCCTTCCCGTCCCCTCGGGGCGCCCAGGGAGGGGCCGTGCTGAGCTCACTGGGTGTCTCCCTGGCACCCGCTCAGGCCGGGAGGCTCCAGCGGCTCCGACAACAAAAGGAGCGGGAGCGGGGGCTGCGACCCCGGCAGTTTTATGGCTTCCAGATGCGTCTCGGGGCCAGCGGCAGCCGCGCAGCCCCCGGGCCGCTCGGGCTCGGCCGCCAGCAGCGTTGGCGAGGGAGGGCGCGAAGCAGCGGGGAGATAGGAGCTGGCCAAGGCAGGGAGGGTCCCCGACATGCGTTGAGTTGTGATCTGTGCTCCCGCGGGAGGGTTTTTGTTTTTTTTTTTTAAAAGGGGAAGATTTTGGGTCGGAGCCCGGCCGCGGGGCGAAACGAGCTGGCGCGGCCTCAGCCGGCTCCTCGGGGCTGGGGGCTGCGGGGAAAAACCCCTAGGGTGGGAGCAGGGCTTTTGGCAGAGCCCCGCGGTGGGGCTGGGGCCGAGGGCCGGCGTCGCCAGCCTCGTTCCTCTGCCCTTTCGCCACCTCCCTGCCCGCTCGGGCCTCGTGCACGTCGTGGCACCGCCGCCGGCCCTTCGGCTCCCACCCGGGACGAGTCCCAGCGTGGGGCAGGTGCCCTAAAGCGGGGCTGCGAGCCCGGTTTTGGGGCCACAAACCACAATCCCAAACCCCCCCCACACACACACCCCAGAGCCGAGCGGCAGCGCCCGTCCCGGGGCTGAGGCTTGAAATTTCTCTTTCCCCGGTCCACTCCCCCCCGCTGCCGGGCTGCCTGCCCTCCACGCAGGAGACGAGGGATTTCACAACCCAGCCCAGACAGGATTAAAGAGAAATACACAAGTAAACAAAATCGCGGCCTCCTCACACCGGACGGGGCTGCGAAGGGAGCAGAAGCCTCTCTCCTCCGCCGGGCCGCCCGGGGTGAGCGCGGGGCGATGCCCACCGGGATCCGGCGGCGGCGGTGGTAGAAGGGTTTTTTTTTTTTTTTGGGGGGGGGTGGGGGTCCCGCCGGGAGCTCTGCTTGAAAGCAGCGCTGAGCAATCTCATTTTTCACACGTCTCCTGTAGTCAAACTGCCCCTGTCAGAGGAAAGGAGTCGCTTCCTGTTATTTCCATTGAAATACTTGTCCCGCTCGTTAGCCCCCGCAGGCTGTGGCAGGATGGCACCGTGCGTGCCGACGGGCTCCGGCCGCCTCTCCCGAGGGCTCCTCCTGCTCTGGGGTAAGTGCACGGCGGGGTGGCTGTGGCCGTGGGGGGGCTCCGTGCCTCGTGCCAGCCCCACACGTGGCCGTCGTCCTTCATCCGGGGCCGTTTCAGCCCCAAAACCCCGCGGCGAGCAGGACGCGGCGCTGCGGGGGCCGTCGCCCGCCTCGCATCGGGGTGCTGCCTTTGGGGGATGGGGGGCGCCCCCTTCCCGGGCACAGCACCTCGGGGGGGGGGGAGGATGGAGGGGTCCCGGCTGCGACAGAGGTGGGAGAGTGGCGTGAAGGGACCCTCGTGCATGCGACTCCTTCGTGGGGTGCTCCTGTGAGCACCGGGAGAGTGGCTGGGGGGGTCCCGGCAAGGAGGGACAGCGGGACGGGGACAGGGTGGGCTACCCTTGGGGACAGAGTGGGCCACCCTTGGGGACAAGGTGGGCTACCCTTGCCGTAGCCACCGTGCCAGCCCCAGAGGTCCCCTCCAGCCAGCCCCCGGCCCCCCAAAAAAGCCACGGGGGGCGATTCGCCAAGCAACGCGGCCTCGCTGCCCAGGGGACAGGATGGAGGCGGCGACTTCCCGAGGGCTGCACCGGGGCCGGGCGGGCGGCTGGCGGGGTGCCGGGGGGACGCGCCCCACGCCGGTGGCACGATGGAGCACGGAGGGGGTTCTGCTGCGGTCAGCGCTTCCTCTTCCTTCCTGCCTCAGCCCTGCCCGGGCTGCTGACGGGACAAAGCTCGGTCCCGCTGGGGCCACTGCGTGCCACCGGCTGGTAGCCCCCGTCCCCTCCATTGTCACCCGCAGCCAGCCCGGTGGCATCCTCCCCCTCGCCTCCTCGCTCCCTAACACCAGCTCCGGCCGCCCCGTGGCTCCTGTCCCGTCCCTTCCCGTCCCACCCCGTGCCCACCCCGCTGACCGCGTCCCCTCCGTCCCCTCCGTAGCGCTGCTGGGGCGGGGGCTGTGCCACACGGCCGGCAAGGCGGAGGGCTTCGGCCAGGAGGCGAGGACGAGCCCCCCGATGGCCAAGGACAACTCCACAGGTGGGTGAGCACCAGCAGCACCCCCATCCCCAAATCCGTCCCCTTCCCCTCTGCCCGTCCCCAAATCCACGGCGGGTGACGGGCGCGGTCCCCGGTGCGGTGCCGGCGCTCAGCGCCTGTCCCCGCGCAGAGGAGGTGTACGGCGCCATGGCGGAGAGGTGCTGGGAGGTATTCGTCGACCTGATGAGGAACGTGACGGCACCGCAGCTGTGCGACTGGAAGGTCATCAGCAGGTAGGGACGGGGGACAAAACGTGGCCGGGGGCGACCCCGAGCCCCCCAAAAAACCCTCCCAGCGCCCCCCAACCCGCCCCGGTTCCGTCCCGCAGGCCCTACAGCTGGCTGCAGGCGTGCTTGGAGGACTCGGCCGAACACCTCTACTACAGCTACCCCAACGCGCTGGCCGAGCGGTTCATCTTCCAGAGCCACCACCGCTACTTCCACAACTGCTCGGTGGGCAACCAGGTCTTCGACCCCCCCGAGGACGTGCTGCTGGCCATGGTCTTCGCCCCCATCTGCCTCATCCCCTTCCTCGTCACCGTCGTCATCTGGCGCAGCAAGGACGGCAAGGCGCAGCCCTAAGGCGCCGCCGCCGCCGCCATCACCACCTCCGTGCCCGGTGCCCGGTGCCCGGTGCCCGGTGCTGGGCTCCCGGTTGCTCGCGTACTGGGGGGAATGGGTCCAGGAACCCCCCTCCCGGTGCCTCCCTGACCACCCGCCAGCCCGCGGCGGGCCAGTAAAGGCTGCTTCCCCCAGCCCCAGGGTGCTTCTTCCGTGCCCGTTTCCGCCACCGGTTCCCGGCCCCACCGCACCGGGAGCCCCCCCCCCGCTGGCAGCGCTGGTGCAGCCACCGGGCACCGGCGCGGGGGGGGCGTGGCTTAACGGGAGGGGCGTGGCTAAGGGCGGGGTTTGAGTGGAAGGGGTGTGGGCGGGGGTTTGATGGAGGGGCGTGGCCTCGAGGGGTGGGCGGGGCTTTTCGATTGCTACAGCGGGTGGGGGTGGGGCTTCGGTGGTGGGCGGGGTGTAGCGGGGTGGGGTGGGTGGGCGGGGTTAGGAGGGAGTGGGCGGGGTTAGGAGTGGTGTGGGCGTGGCTTTGGATGGGTGGGCGTGGTTAGGAGGGGCGTGTGCGGGGTTACGAGGAGTGGGCGTGGCTTCGGATGGGTGGGCGGGGTTTAGGAGGGGCGGGCGTGGCTTTGGAGGGGGCGGGGTCTGGGGAAGCGGCGAGCGGCGGGGCGGGTGCGGGAGGGGCGGGGCTTAGCGGGGCGGAAGCCGGAAGCCGGAAGCCGGCGGCGGTGGCGGCGGGGTTGGTTCCGGTGGCGGCGGCGGCGATGAGCTTCGCGTGGCCGTGGCAGTACAGCTTCCCGCCCTTCTTCACGTGAGCACCGGCACCGGGGGCGGGGGGAGGCACCGGGCGGTGTGTGAGGGGTGGGGGGAGACACCGGAACCGGGACCGGAACCGGAACCGGGGCGGGGGAGGGGAGGGCCGCGGCCTGGTCCCGGTGCCGGTGCCATGGCGGAGCCCCCCGCAGGCTGCAGCCCAACGGCGAGACGCGGCAGAAGCAGCTGGCGGCCTGGTGCGCGCTGGCGCTCGCCTACAGCCGGCGGCACCGGCTGCCCGCCATGACGGTGCGGGAGGCGCAGGACAGCCCCCTGTTCGCCAACCGCCGCCTGCAGCGTATCCTTGGCACGGCCCCGCCACCCACAAACCCCTCGGCCCCGGTTACCGGCCCCCCGGTTATCCCCGCCCCTTCCCTGTACCGGTTCCCCACTGTCCTTCCCCTGCCCCGGTTGCCTTAACCCGACCCCCTCCTCCCCAAGCCCCCACCCCGGTTACCCCCGTCCTCTCCCACCCCGGTTGTCCCTATCTCAACCCCCACTCCCCCCCCAGGTGCCCTCCTGCCCATCGTGTCCCAGTAACCCCCTCCCCCATTCCAGTTACCCTCCGTCCTGTCCCCCCTCATCCCAGTTACTCCATCCTGGCCCCCCCATCCCAGTTACCTTCCATCTCATCCTGTCCCAGTAACCCCCCATCCCAGTTACCTCCCAGTAACCCCCCATCCAATCCTGTCCCAGTACCCCCCCCCAGTCCCAGTTACCCTCCATCCCACCCCATCCCAGTTACACCCACCCCATCCCAGTTCCCCCCCCCCCCCCCCCCCAATCCCAGTTACCCTCATCCCCAAATCCTACCCCTGTGTTGTGTCCCTTTCCCCCCCCCCCCCCAAGCTCTGTCAGTGCCTCCTTAACCCCCCTCCCAGGGAAGCTGCCGCTGGAGTCCATCCAGGTGGTGCTGGAGGAGCTCCGCAAAAACGGTGGGTGTCCGTCTGTCCATGGGGGTGGGGTCTGTCCTCTACCGGGGGGGGGCTCAGCCCCACCGGGACGGCACCGTCCCGCTGCAGGAGCAGCCCTGGGGCTCTCCCCGTGCCAGCCCCCGGGGCCAGCTCGCCCCTTCTGCAGCCCCTCGGGTCCCCCGCTGCACGAGGAGGGGTCTCGGGGGGGGAGGCAGCACCTCCAGCCACCCGCAGGCGTGATGCCCTGACTGCTGTCCCAGCCCCGTGCCCTGCCTCGAAGCCTTCCTCCTGTTGTTTCCAGGGAACCTGGAGTGGTTGGACAAGAACAAAACCAGCTTCCTCATCATGTGGAGGAGACCCGAGGAGTGGGGAAAGCTCATCTACCAGTGGGTGAGGAGCTGGAGGCTGCCCCAGTGCACAGAGGGGGCTTTCCCTATCCAGAGGGCCTCGTGTAAAAGACTCCTGAACGTCTTCCTCGTGCTTTCCCCCTACTTCTGCTTCCATTCTGCTCACTGCATGGGGCTGTGTTAGCTCCTTCGGGTGTCATTTCTCACCTTTCTGATGCCCCAGCACGTTCTGAGGGTGGTTTTGCTCGTTGGGGGCTGCCCGCGTTACGCTTCGTTTGCGCTGGGGTGCGCGAGGGGTCGTGCAGAGGGCGTTAAATCGCGCAGATCTGCCCGATGCTTTCACGTTTCCAGGTGTCGAAGAACGGTTTGACCAACTCCGTCTTCACGCTGTACGAGCTGGTCAGCGGCGACGACACTGCAGATGAAGGTAATGCCACGAGCTGTGTCCCCCAGCAGCTTTTCAGGGCACGCTTCATCCAAATACCCAAACAGATGATTAGCTGGGCCTTCCCAGTGCCTGGTGTGAGCTGCAGGCTGTTGAATTTTCACGCCTGGCTTCTTCGCTGCCTCGTGTCTGCTGACCTCCAGGCTCTGTGGTTGATGACTCGATCAGCGAGGCCTTGTGGCTTTGCTGTAGTGTTTTGGTGCTGGGGTCTGAGAGGTGCCCTGCAGGGCCCTCCGTCTGCGCTGTCACCGCCCCGTAGATGTCGTGAGCCCCTCTGTTTCCCGCTGTGTTCCTTCTTCTCGCTGACGGGGCTGGTTGTCCTTCCCTAGAGTTCCACGGGCTGGATGAGGCCATGCTGCTTCGTGCCCTGCAAGCCCTGCAGCAGGAGCACAAGGCTGAAATCATCACGCTGGACGACGGCCGAGGCGTCAAGTTCTTCTGATGGGAGCCCTCTCCCTGCTGCTCCTCTCCGGCTGCTGAAGCTGCGAAGGTTTCGTCTCCTGGCCTGGTTTCAAGCCCTGTCTGCAAAGCAGCTGCATACTCGGGATTTCTTGGGGCGAGGAGAATCTGTGAAGCCTTCCAGAGACATGACTTTTTAGAAATCCTCAGAGCTCCTCCGTCTTTCTTTACTCCCTGTTGTGTTTGAGAGGCTAAAGCTGCTCTCAGCGGCTCTGGGAGGGACCACCCAGAAGTGAAACCAGGGAAAACTGCTCCCGTGGCTGCTCCCTGCTCCTGGGAGAGCAGGGGATGGGCTCTTCCGTGGCCGGTCAGGCTTGGCCTCTGAGGGCAGCTCCTTCCCAGCTTCCAGCCGCGTTCCTGGGCTCGGCATTCCCCGCTGCTCGTGCTGGAGGCAGGGGGACAGGACGTGCTGCTGCTGCTGCGGTGCAAAAGACCTCGCTGGAAGAACCACGTGCTCGCTGCAGAGCAGGCCGTGCGGTGGGGCGGGTGCCAAGGAGCTAATCTGGAGTAATTAAAATGACAGGATGTATTTATAGAGCCGCCTGGCTGTTTGGGTCTGTCTTTATTTTTCCATCCGAAACAAAACATGAGGGCCCACCGAATCCCTGCCCTTCAGCCGCGTCTCCTTGCTGCGCTGTACAAACAGCGCGTGCTGGGTAGGGGGGGGATTGCAAAGCCGCCCCCCCTGCCATGGAATCAGGCAGTGCCGGGGCTTTTCCACGTGCTGTGGACCACGGGGGCTCATCCTGCATATTCTTGGGGCCACGCCTGCCTTCATCTCCACGTGCGATCCGCCGAAAATCTCTCGGGTTTGGTGCAGAGGTGGCGGGGGAAGCTCGAAAACGAGAGGCTGGTGGAGGTTGTAATGCAGTTCTAGATTCTCGGTGCTGACAATGAGGGGCACAGCTCGCTGGGAGCTGACCCAGGTCCAGTCTTTGACCCGGTAAATCCTTAATCGCTGAGCAGGGAGCTCCCCTGGGGAAGCCCTTGCTCGGTCTTTGCCTCGGCGCTCACCGCAGGCGGATGCGGGGCGCTGCGCTGCAGTGACCTTTCATCCAAGCCCCTGAGGTCGTTTTTAGGATCTCATAGAGCCCCTCGGCACGCTTCAGCTCGTCCTTCCCTCCCTGCCCCTCGCTGGGCTCCTGGGCTCCGCTCCAGCTGCGGTGCTGCTGGCACCCGTTGGCGGTGGTAACCGGCAGTGCAGACGAGATGCCAGAGCCCAGGCTGGGTTTGTGGGACTGGGGGAATTTTAAAATACCTTTTTTTTATTTTGTAGCAGGAGCCCATTCTGCGTTGGGCTGTACCCACCTGTTTGCAGACACAGCGCTCCTGGAGCTGTGCTGGGAGGCTGGTGGCAAAAATTCCTCCGTGTCCTGTTCCTCTGCGCTACAAAGCGTAGCAAACCGGCACTCCCTGCGTGCACCGGGGCCCTCCCTGGGTGTTTGCAGCTCAGAGGGCACCCGGGAAAGTCTCTGCACAGGGGCTGCGTCCTCCAGCATCTCCCCGGGGCTTGGGTCAGTGCCTGGGGTCTGCCTTGTTCCTTTTCCCACTGTCCCCGCTGATTTCCCTCTCCGGGTGCTGTTCCCTTCCCTGCTGTTGTTCCCCTTCAGGATGTTTCTGTGCTGGCCGTTCTGTGCGTTTAATTTCATCCACGTTTGACCCGGGATAATGAGTCTGCAGAGACAAGCCCGGGCTGTTTGTGTTTCTCCCCCTGCCCGTGCGTGGTGCTGACCTCTCGCATTGTGTTCCGAGCTGCCTGTGCTGGCCGTAACCTCGCCGTCCTTGAGCCGCTCTGCCTTCCTAATTAAATTTGCTCCCTTCTTAGGAAATGGCCGATGTGACGTTAGATAAGCTTAAAATTAAGCCTTTTTCTTTCCAAGGCCCTCCTGGCAGAGATTCTCGGCTCGTTTTCAGCTTCCTCCTCCAGCTTGCTCAGCGAGGTGAGGAGGAAGAGTGCGCTTCCCCTCGGCGCACCCTCCCGGGCCGGGCTGCTGCTGCTTTTCCCTGCGGGTTTTCTGGTGGTGAGGTGCACGCCAGGGGCGAGCTGGAGCTCGTGGTGATGTAAGCACCTGCTGGCAGGCAACAACAAAGCCTTTTTATTGTCCTCCCAAACCGGCCTCCTTATCTTCGCGTGGCGCTTTATGGCGTAATCACGGGACTGGGACATCAGAGCCCGTCTGCTTCGCGCTGCCCGGGGGTGCTGAAAACCCTTGGTTTGGGAGTCCTGGGGTGCTGGCTTGATAGGAAGGAGATGAATTAACCTGCAGGGAGCGGGGTAGCCTCCAAGCACGACTTCCCTGCCCCTAAAGCAGCTCCTCCCCGTGCTCCCCGTGCGCGGCGCTGCAGCCGTGCGCGCTCCCAGAACGAGGCAAAGGGCAGGGGAGGTTTGGGTTCGTTTCCATGCGGGGCTGAAGCAGCTCCAGCAGCTTCCCCTCGGCCTCTCCTGTCGTAGCTGCGAGCTGCCTGGGCGGGGTGTCGGGGTCTGAAACCAGTGCAAAGGGACCTGAGCCCTCCTCACGGGGTTTTGGTATTGATGGTTTGAAAATAAACCAAAACCTGTCCACGCTCCTGGGGGCACCGTGGTGGGGTTGGTTCTGCTCTGATCAATGCAGGGCTGCAGTTCGGGAAGTTGGGTTGGAGAGGGAGGAGGCAGAGCCCTGCTCCCTCCGTGCTTTTTGGCAGAAAGAAATGAAACAATTCCACGTAACCGAGAGAAAAAAAAATGGAAAGTGGGGGATCCACCAGGGCAGAGGGAGCTGAAGCAGGAGGCACGGCCCTGGGACGAGGCATGGGGCTGCGTGCCAAGAGGAGGGCAGCCAAGCGCCCTGAGCTTGGCCACCAACACTGCCAAAAGCCTCGTGGGGCAGATTTGGCATCCTGGGGCCGCGACACCTCGCCGGGACGAGGCAGGGACCCCGCTGGATGGTGCTGGGGCGCGGGATTCAGCGATTCCTCGGCATGGGCCCGCGGGTGCTGGTCCCCAGCTCCGGCTCTGAGGTCACTGCTGCCGTCTGGCCGCGCCGATTAGGGCTCGTGGGCCGGGGCGAGGTGGAGCTCAGGGGGCTGGGGCCGAGATAAGGCGCTATCAGGGTCCCGCACACTCGGCTTCTGCTGGTCACGGGAAGGGAGAGAGCTCGGAGGGGTTTTTCGTGAGCTGGTTGAGGACCAGGAGTTGCTTCGGTCTGATAAATTGATGAGTTGGGATCATCTGTGTGCGGGTTGCTTCTGTCATTCTGGGCGAAGGAAATCCTCAGCAGTTATCTGCCGGGGCTAAGGTCACGGCTGAGGTTGGAGTGATGCCTCCTCCTCCCCAAATTTCCACGCTTTAGGGTAGGGGGGCACGCTGGAAGGGGAGGCCGAGGCTCCCAGCAGGTGTGGGATGCTGAAACCGAGCAGGACACATCCCCTTTGTCACCGGGGAGCCTTCCTCCTCCTCCTCCTCCTCCTCCTCCCTGGCCCTCCCGTGCTGGGGATGCTCAGCTCCCACGCAGCCCCCCCTGGGCAGAGGGGCTCTGCAGATACGCCGTGCTTGGGCCCATCCCAGCTGATGATTTCTGGCAGAATTCTCTGGATTCGGTCTTTGATGAGTGATCGAACCCCGAGGAGGGCGATCCCAGTCTCCTGCTCTCTTCCCAGCAGCCAAAAAATCGGCGAAGCTGCCTGGCTGCGGCGGTTCCTCAAAGCGCAGGGCTGGCACCGGGAGCAATGTCACCCTGATAAGGTGCCGGGGAGCCCTGCGTGTTTTCCGAGCGCTGGCAGGGCTCGCTGTGGGCTGCAGCTTTCTGCTTTCAGCCCAAGCCTGGCTCCAGCTTGGTGACTTGGGTTGGGTTGGGAGGGGACCTGCGTCCCCCCACTGGGTCACCTCGCTCCTGCCACGTCTGCGGCGCTCCTGGGCTGCGGAGAGGAGGCTCCTCCAGCTGCTCACCGGGGAGGACGGTGGGGCAGGGTGAGCTCCGTGCCCAATTTCCACCCTCTCTGCTCCTCCGGGACCTTTCGAGGCATCTCCTCCCACGGTGCAAACGCTCGGTGACGGGACACGAGCCTGCTGGCGACGAGACAAGGAGCCCTGCCTGGCTCCTGCTGTCTGAGCCCTCACCAAGCAGCACGGGCTCCTCGCCAGCCCCGGACGTGTCCCAGCAGCTTGGCGCAGGGAGCGGGGCTGGAGGTGCCTGCAGGGCTACGCCCCTCGATGCCAACGGAGCTGGGGCCGAGCGGGCGCATCCTCGTGCTGATCCTGGGCAGGGTGCAGCCGAGCACGGGCGCGCGTTGCTGGGCACCGCTGAGTCAATCCCTGCCGGGTTTCACAAGGCAGAAGCCTCCCACGGCAGGGACAGCGCGGCACCGCAGCCGGCAGCACATCGCTGCTGGGTTTGGGCTCTGGCAGACGGCGCTGCCTGCTGCTGCGGGCCAGGAGGCTGCAGTCGCTGCTGCCTCTGCTTCTGCTGCTGCAACTGCTGCTGCCTCTGCCCCTGCTGCAGGCACCAGGCAGAGCCCAGGCTGTGCACCCTGAGCAGCCTCCGGTGTCTTTTCCCCCAGGAACGTGCCCTGGGCACGCTGTTGGGAGCGCAGGGTAGGTCAGGACGCGGTCCCTGCTCTCAGCTCAGCCCGTGCTGCACAGGAGCACTTGGCCGGTTCCCTTCCTGGGGAAGGTTTTCTCCAGCCCCCTTTTTTGGGAGAACGGTGGGGGATGAAGGAGCGGGGTCGTGTGGAGGTAGCAGAGGTCTGCCCGATTGCAGTTTAGCCGCTGGGCGCTCAGCCTGCCCAGGGAATCAACATTTCATTAAATGCAGCTCCCTCCTCCCGCCCGGACAAGGGGCAGGGGGGATTTGTGGGGCTGCAGCCGTGCCTCAGGTTGGCATTGTAAATCTGCACAGAGGACACGGCCGTGCTAACGCTTCAATCCTCCCCGTCACGTTTCCTGTACCGTCAGGCAGAAACAATCCGACCTTAGGGAAAAGAAATTAACGCCAGCCTCGATCGCTTTGTGTTTTGTGTAAACAGCTTCACCGGGCAGAACAACCTCATCGTTTAAGCTGCGGAGACAACAAGCTCTTGTCCAGGGCTCCCCGGCTAGCGCGTGGCCGACGGACACGTCCCTATCTCGGCATTTGCATGACCCTAATTTCAGGATTTCACCCAGCAGTAAACCCCGGGAGGAGCGGGGCAGGAGCTGAGAGCGTCTCAGCGCCGCTGCAGCTGGGGGGGAGCCGCGGCCCCTGGCAAACACGGGGCTGGGAAACCTCCCGTGCAGAGCTCCGAGTGAACATTTAAGAGGAGCGTGTCCCTGCAGCTCGGTTTAGCCTCCGTCCCCATGCACGGTGCCTGTCCTGGTGCCGGTGCCCATAGTGGTGCTTGACCCGGTGCCTTTCCCGGTACCGGTGACTATCCTGGTGCTCTCTCCAGGGCCTTTCCCGGTACCAGTGCCCATCCTGGTGCTTCCCCCAGTGCCCATCCCAGTGCTGTGCCCATCCCAGTGCTTGCTCCAGTGCCTTTCCCAGTACCGGTGCCCATCATGGTTCTCTCCCCAGTGCCTTTCCCAGTACTGGTGCCCACCCCGGTGCCGTCCCCATCCCAGTGCTCTCCCCCATGCCTTCCCCAGTGCCTTTCCCGGTGCCCACCCGGTGCCCATCCCGGTGCTCTCCCCGGTGCCGGTGCCCACCCGGTGCCCACCCCGGTTCCCGGTGCCGCTGCCACCGGCGCAACGCACACGAGGGGGGCGGTGGCCGCCCGGAGGCGGGGTCGGGCCGGGGCGGGGCCGGTGCTACCGGGCGGGGCCGCTCCGGGGCCGGGGCCGGTGCCGGGGCCCGGGCCGGGTGCTCGGGGACCGCTCCTGGCTGCGGGGCGGCGGCACCGGGAGCGGAGCTGCGGGAGCGGCCGGGGCCAAACCGAAGCGAACCGAACCGAGCCGGGACCGATGCCGGCGGCTGAACCCGAGCCCACCGCCACCGGAGCCATGTCCCAGCCCGAAGCGGAGCGGGCGGGAGGCGGCGGCGGCGGCTCCGCGGCGGAACCGGGGCCCCCCGGGCGAGCTCCGCACCGTAACCGCGGCCGGCGGCCGTCGGGGCGCGACCCCCGCCGCGCCTCGTCCCGCTTCAACCGGCGGAGCTCGGTGGAGCTGGAGCTGCTGGGATACCCCCCACCCGCCGGGGGGTCTCCGCCGCCGCCGCCGCCTCCCCCGGGAGCCGCCGGGCCCCGGGAACCGGAGGAGACGGAGAGCGAGGAGGTGGAGACGCGCGCCGTGGCCACGTCCCCCGACGGCCGGTTCCTCAAGTTCGACATCGAGATCGGCCGGGGCTCCTTCAAAACCGTCTACAAGGGGCTGGACACCGAGACCACCGTGGAGGTGGCGTGGTGCGAGCTGCAGGTACGGGGAGGGGGCTGCGCACCTGTGGCACGGCACGGCATGGCACGGCATGACATGGCATGACATGGCATGGCACTGCATGACACGGCATGGCTCAGTATGGCACGGTGCAGAACGTGGGTAGGGGGCTCAGCCAGGACCTCCCGTGCTCCCCCAGCCCACCCCAGCACCCTTCACCCGCCGGGCTGCAGCAGTAGGGCTGGGTGCTGCCCCCCCCCCACGTGCCCACCTCGGTGCTGTGCAGGGCTCAGGCTCCGTGCTCACCGGCCCTCCTGCTGCTTGCACGCTGCTTTCCCTTCACCTCGGCACTCCCCATGCTACAAAGCACTCGTGGGGTGTCAGCACCCCTGGTGCCAGCTCCTGCTCCGGGGGAGGGAATGACACCCAGCTCCGGGCTGTGCTGCAGGGCTGAGCACCCTGCTGCGATTCGGGTGCCTGCTAGCTCACAGCTCACCCTTTGGAAGGGCAGACGGGGCAGGGGGGCCCTCTCCTGTGCTCCCTCCACGCACGTGCCCGTGCTGGAGCTGGCCCAGAGGCTCGCTGCGATAGCCCTCGGCGTGCTTAGGGCCACGTGCTGCGGTGAGGCTCAGGGTACGGCGCGTCCTTGCTGCGTGCCTGCCGCTTGCCCTTGGCTGCAGCGGTGCCCGTGGGCACCTGCAGTGGCTCCTGCGGCGCTGCCAGGGGCCCTCTGTTAGCAGCCTGGTACCTGTGGCTTTCCCAAAGCAGCTTCCTCACCTCCTCTCCCTCCTCTCCCTTCACCAACCCGCTCATGTGGACGCTGGGAAGCCGAGGGCAGGGGCAGAGGTGTTGGCTCCCGCGTCGCCTTCTCCCCTCCTCGCTTTTAAAGGGCGAGATCCTGGGCGCCGAGGGGAGGCTGCGGGGGGAGAGCCCGGCTGCGGGGCTCCTCCTGCCTCCTCGCAGCCCCTGGGGATGGGCTTTGGTGAAGTCCAAAGTCTCCGACGGACTCCCAGCCACCCTGGGGTGCCTGCTGCAGCTGGAAGGTCCAAGTCCTTGTTTGCGCAGAAAAAAAAACCGTGCCCTGCGAGTTTGTTGTCTTGCTCCTGGAGCCCCGGTGCCGCCGCGCGGGCTGCGCCTCTCGGGTGGCTGCGGCCCAGTAACGCGCGAAGAGATCCTCAGATAACGGTGAATGAGTTTTGGAGGGCCGAGCGGGGCCTGTTGGCGAGGAAGGCGAGGGCTTGGGCTCCAGCCGGCCTCTGCGGGGTTGCGCAACCCCTTCAGCCGAGGGCACGCCGCGGTCCCACCCTCGCTTCGCCCAATTCTCCCTCCGAATGCTCCTGAGCTCCCCTTTGTGCCTCCCATCCCTCCGTGTGGCACCGGGAGCACCAGCTTGCTGCTGGCACGGAGCTTTCTCCGGGTGATTCAGCCGAGCTGGGGCATCCCACCTGGCTGCCTCTGTGTCCCCTGGGTGCCCCAACCCCGCTGCGCTCGCAGCCGTCCTGCCGGAGCTGCCGGCACAGCTTGGCTCCCGTGCGCCCGTTTGGTCCCATTTCCCTACTCTGCGGTGTCCACGGGGGCCGGATCGTGGTCCCCAGCACCCATCTGGGGGCTGGGATGGGTGCTGCAGCAGGAGCTCTGCTTGGCACCCTGTGCTGATGGGCACCCCATGCAGGTGTCCGTGCCAGGGGGGCTCCTGGGGGCACCTCCAGGTGGAGCAAAGGCAGCCTAGAAGCATCACAACACCCCCCCACTCCGTCCTGTTCTATATCCAGTGTCTCTTGTCCCCAAATCCACGTCCCGTGAGGGGCTGGGAGCGCATAAGCAGACTTTTCAAAGTTGGTTTTATTTATTTATTTTTTCTTTTCTCAGCAATGGTGCAAAGAATCAGACACTGTGACACGAGTGCAGGATTTGGAACCGCAAATAAAAATGGTTGTGGTTCTGCCCTTTTAAAAATAGCTTTGTCCCACGTCTTTCACAGCTCTCCTTTTATTGCCTTTAAAATCTAAATGAATTCCCAACCTCAACCCTGACCTGCAGTTCCGGTCCCGAGAGCCTTGTCCGGCTGTCGTGATGCCTCCCAACCCCAAATCCACCCCCCTCTCGGTGCCTTCCTGGCCCCGCCGCGGTGCCAGGTGATTCGGGGGCACCGCTTTTGCCTGTCCCCTGCCTTCCTGTGGGCCCCCCCCTGGGGACCTCCCTGTCCCCGCTGCCCCCCGGCCCTGAACGGAGCCGTCTGTGTCTGCCTCCCGCAGCCCCGCCGTGCCCTGTTTGTGCTTTCCAGCTTTAGGCTGGAGGCTATTTCTGTTGATAGGTGCCGAGGGTTGGGGGGGGAAGGAGGGAGCAGGGAGGAAACCAGAGGCCCGGAGTGGGATCGAGCCGTAAATACGCTGCCTGCCGGTGGTTTTCCTGGGGGGGGACCCCTCGGTGTGTGCCCCCCTGCAGCCCCGTGGAGCGGGGTGAGAGCACCCAGAAGGGGCAGGTGCCCCCAAAAGAGCTCCTGTGCTGATGTTGGGCAGGGAAAGGAGAGCGGGGCCTGCTTGGAGAGGGTTTGGGAACGGAGTGGCTGCCTGTGTGTGGGCAAGGAGGGGGGGGGGATGCCCTTGGGGCCCCCTCATGGCCAGAGGTGCCGGGGCCGTGTCTGGAGGGGAGGCCTCTGGGTGCTGCCCCAGCTCCTCTGGAAACGTCCCCTCGCTGCCTGGGTGCCCCCTTTTTGGGTGCAAATCGTGGCTTTGCCCCACGGGGTCTGTCCCTGGGACACAAGAGGGGGACGTTGCAGGGCCTCCACGCCCGGGCAGCGTGGTGCAGGGGGGGTTGTGGCCGCAGGCTTTGCTCCAGCTCTGACGTTTCCTCGCTGAGCCTCCTGCTCCATCCCTCCCCTCCGCCGCTGGCCCCAGCTCCTGCACTTGGCCCTGCCGGGCTCCCCGGCAGCCAGCTCCTGGCTCAGCGGGATGGGGCTGGAACAATTCCGTCCCCCCCCCTGACACCCTCCTCTTCCTCCGCGGGAGGTGGCTGGCAGGAAAGGACACCGCGTCCCGGCGGCTCTGCTGGCAGCCCTGGTCGCGTGCCGCCCCGTGGTGCTGGGGCAGAGCCCCGGGGATGCTCAGCTCCTGCTTTGGGGTTTGCAGGAGGAGCGGTGCCGGGACCGAACCCAGCAGCTCTGAGGGTTTGGGGAAGGAGCTTGGCTCCCCTCAGCCTTGCTCAAAGCACCCCTGGGGGGCCAAATTCTGTGCTGCCCATCGCTGGGGCTGGGGGAGATGCTGTGACTGCCCTCCAGCCCCGTTGGTACCCTGAGCCCATCGCCCCACGGCCTCACCCCGAGCCCCCCAAGCTCCTCGCAGCTCCCTGGGAGCAGCCGAGGGCCGGAGGGGGCCCGGGGCATGCGTTTGGGCACCGTGGGGTGATTTTGGGCGCTGTTTTCCTCCCTGGCTATGAAAGGTCCCATTCATCCCCTGCAGCAGGGCTCAAATTCTCCTCCGGGTCTCTAAGCGTGCGTTAAAGGAGAGAGGGGATTATGGAGCGGCTCCAGCCCGGCCACGGGGCCGGTTGTGATGCAACAAAAATATTACGAAAGCTGCCGGGGCCGAGGGACGGCGGCTGCCAGCCACGGAGCCGCACACGGGGCCGCGGCGTCCCGGTGCCCTCAGGGGGGTCCCCGGGCTCTGTGCCCACCCGGCCCCTTTGGGATCCGGGCTGATTTGGGGTCGTGGCAGCAGGGCACGGCTCTGCCCCTTCCCCCCGCGGTGTCGCTGGGTCCTGCTCCTCCTGCGCCCCCCTCAATTCCTGGGGTTTTGGGGTCTGCGCCTTGCGGCCCTGGCCCCGCTCGGTGCCTGTGTCAGCGCTCAGCTTGGGTTTCCACTTTAATGAACTCGAGCAGGAGGAACATGGAAAAACCTGGGCTGGAGCCTCCCACGCCTGCCTTCCCCAACAAAGGCCTCATTGAGGCCGGGCCGGCTCCCTGCCACCGAGGTGCCCGGTGCCTCGCCGGGGGGCAGGAGCCATCTATGGGGGGGGACACGGAGGGTGCTGAGGGCATCGGGGCTGCACGGGGCACCCCGGTGGGCTGGCGGTGCTCGTTTTGGTGGGGGGCACCGTGAGGGAGCCGAGGGCATCGATCATGGGGCCGGGCAGTCCCAGCATGGGGCAGGAAGGCAGGCGGGCGTCGTGGTGTGGGGATTTCAGCCATCGCTGCCCCAAAACCAGGTCCTGGAGGAGCCACGAGCGTGGCTGGGATGTGGGGATCGGGGTGGGCTGAGCTCGGGGACCGGCCCCAAACCCCGTGTCCTGTCCCCCCCAACCCTGCCCACTCCTCGCTCCCGGCAGACGCGCAAGCTGTCGAAGACGGAGCGGCAGCGCTTCAGCGAGGAGGTGGAGATGCTGAAGGGGCTGCAGCACCCCAACATCGTTCGCTTCTACGACTCCTGGAAGTCGTCCGTCAAGGGCCAGATCTGCATCGTGCTGGTCACGGAGCTCATGACCTCCGGCACCCTCAAGACGTGAGCCGGGGGGGGAGCACAGGGGAGGGGAATGGGAGGCGAGGGGATGGTCCTCACCCACCTCACGGGCTCTCGGTGAAGAGGACAGGGCGCTACGGGGCTGGGTGGGGGTCCGGGGGGGTCACAGGGCAGCGCTGGCCTCTCCCCACAACTGGCACCCCAGCTCCGACGTCCCCTTTGCAGCCTGGGGGTGGGCACGGGGCGGCTCCGGGGTGAGGAAGGGTCCGGGGTTGGGCTTGGTGCCTTCAGGGGGGGGGGGGAGCTCCGACGCCAGCCCCCGCGTCCACCTCGCAGCTACCTGAAGCGGTTCAAGGAGATGAAGCTGAAAGTGCTGCAGCGCTGGAGCCGGCAGATCCTGAAGGGGCTGCATTTCCTGCACACCCGCTCGCCCCCCATCATCCACCGCGACCTCAAGTGCGACAACATCTTCATCACCGGCCCCACCGGCTCCGTCAAGATCGGCGACCTGGGGCTGGCCACGCTGAAGCGAGCCTCCTTCGCCAAGAGCGTGATAGGTGGGGGCACGGGGGGGGCAACCCCGCGGGGGAATTTGGGGGGCTCGCGGGTGGCACCGGGCGGCCCCCCGAAGGCGACGCTGAGCCCCGCGGTGCCCCCCAGGCACCCCCGAATTCATGGCCCCGGAGATGTACGAGGAGAAGTACGACGAGGCGGTGGACGTGTACGCCTTCGGGATGTGCATGCTGGAGATGGCCACCTCGGAGTACCCCTACTCGGAGTGCCAGAACGCCGCCCAGATCTACCGCAAGGTCACCTCGGTGAGCGCCGGGGGGGGGGGGGTGAGACGGCGATGGGATGGGGGCAGTGGGACCTCGCCGCTCCCCGCGGCTTGGCAGGTTGTGCAAGAAGCTAAAATTAGGTGGGGAGGTGAGAGGGGGCTCGGCCCCGTGAGCTGCACAGGGCAGGGACACCCGCCTGCCTCGCCCCGTGCCGCCGGAGCATTAATGGGGTGGAACGGGCACCGGGGTTGCCTTTAGCTGGACTCAGCCGGCTCCTACCTGCTGGGGTGGGAGCCCAAAGCCCCCCGGGGGCCTGGATCCAGCTGCCGAATGGTGTCTGGCCCCCCCCCGGGCAATGTCCTGTCTGTTGGGGCCCCCACAAACCTGCTCGAGCCCCGGTGGAGGCTGACGGGTGCTGCCTGCCTCCCCCAGGGGCTGAAGCCCAGCAGCTTCTACAAGGTGAAGGTGCCCGAGCTGAAGGAGATCATCGAGGGCTGCATCCGCATGGACAAGGACGAGAGGTGGGAGAGGAGCCGGGGCCGCAGAGCCCTGCCCTGGGTGCCTGCACCCATGGGTGCCCCCCGTGCACAGCGAGCGGCCGCGTCCCGGCGCTGAGCACCCTTTTTTCCTCCAGGTACACCATCCAGGACCTGCTGGAGCACTCCTTCTTCCAGGAGGACACGGGCGTGCACGTGGAGCTGGCCGAGGAGGACGACGGCGTCAAGTCCGGCCTGAAGCTCTGGCTGCGCATGGACGACACCAAGAAGCTGCACGGCAAGTACAAGGACAACAACGCCATCGAGTTCCTCTTCGAGCTCTACAAGGACGTGGCCGAGGAGGTGGCCCAGGAGATGGTGGGTGCTGCGGGGTGCAGGTTTTGGGGGGACGACGGGGTGCCGGGGGGCTCCCCGAGGACCGCTACGAGCCCTGCTCCCGCACAGGTGATTTTGGGTTTCGTCTGCGAGGCCGATTACAAGCTGGTGGCCAAAGCCGTGCGGGACCGCGTGGTCGCCATCAAGCGCAAGAGGGAGAAGCTGAAGCGGGCGCGGGACGCGGTGCCGCCGGCCGAGCTGGGCCAGGGGCCCGGCGTCCTGCAGCTGCTGGAGGATTTCAAGTCCCCGCTGCCGTCGGGTGTCCCCACGCCCGCCCCGGCCACTCCCGGCTCTGGGGACTCCGTTTTCGGCAACGCCTTCCCACCGGAGCCCGAGGAGCCCGAGGCCGACCAGCACTTCGTGTACCGGCACACCAGCTACTCCTCGGCCACCTGTACGTAGGCACGGGGAGGCGAACGCGCGTCCCACCCGAAATATATTTCCCGGGGAGGGGATTAAGAGCCGAGGGGGCCCCGTTTCTGGCCGCGCTCGCTCAACTCGTGCTTGCCCCCAGCCGACTGCGAAACGGACGGCTACCTGAGCTCCTCCGGCTTCCTCGACTCCCCGGACCTCTCCCATCGCAGCGCCTCGGCGGGGACCCCCACCAGCCCGCCGCCCGCCCGCCCCGTGCGCTGCTTCCCCACGGTGAGTCCCCTCTTTTGGGGAGATCGGGGGGGGGGGATCACGGTGGCAGCAGCAGCAGCAGCCCCGGCTCACGGCCTCGTGTCCCCGCAGAGCATCGCGGTGCAGCTGCCCACCGAGCGCCTGCCGCCCGCCAGCGGCTTCTCCTCCCCGGTGGACAGGTGAGCCCCGAGCTGTGGGGTTGGGGAGAGGGGGCGGCGGAGGGGAACGGGCACGGTGACGCCTCGGGGCTTCCCGCAGCTACGCCTCGGACGTGGCTTCGGGGATGAGCGACGGCTACGAGGGGCTCTCGGCCAGCGAGAGGAGCAGCAAGCTGCCGGCCAAGAGGGCAGCGGGGAAGCTGCTGCGGCGCCGAGCCCGGTCCAGGCTGCGCATCACCAACGTGAGTTGCTTGGGGGGGGTGCTGGGGTGGCTGCGTCCCCGCTCCCCGCAGCGCTGAGCTCGTCGTCCTGCCGCCCGCAGATCTCCGACAAGAACGACCGGGTGGTGGAGTGCCAGCTGCAGACCTACAACAACAAGATGGTGACGTTCAAGTTCGACCTGGACGGGGACAACCCCGAGGAAATCGCCGCCGTCATGGTGAGGATGGGGCTGCAGGTGGTGGTGGGGGTGGTGGTGATGGGGACGGCGGCTGCGGGTCGCTGAGCACCCCCCTCGCCGCCCCATTTCCAGGTCCACAACGAGTTCATCCTCAAGTCGGAGCAGGACGGCTTCATCCACCGCATCCGGGACATCATCCAGCGCGTGGAGACCCTTCTGCGCAAGGACGGGCGCGGCGCCGCCGAGCTGCCCGAAAACCCCGAGGCAGAGGGTGGCAGCAGCCGGCCCGTGAGTACCCGGCCCCGGGACCCCCTTGCTGGGGACCCTGGGGACACCGAGCACAGCTCGGGGGGGAGCTGCCCGGTGCTGGGGACGTGCGGTGTGGGCACCGATCCCCTCCAGCTCCGTGTAGGATGCGCCCCGGGGTCGTGGGGGCACCGTGCCCGGCAGAGCCACCGGTTGCTGCCCCCTGCTCGCGGTGGGGACGTTTTAGGGACAAGCTGGGGTCTGGCTCAGCTCGTCCCATCCCGTCCTGGTGCTCAGTGTCTCCTTCCTCAGCAGGCAGAGCTGCAGCTGCAGGAGCTCTCGCGCTCCATCTCCTCCTCCTCCTCGCTCAGCGGTACGTCCCGCGCCCCCGGCCGAGCCGAGAGGGGGTCCCGGGGTTATGGGGGAACACGACAGGAGGGGAGGGGGCCGCATCGTGCCGGGGCTGAGCACCACGGGCGTCTCTCCCCCTTGTACCACAGACCTGGGCTGCACCAGCCCCAGCCTCTCGCTGCAGTCCCCGGTGCTGCCGGCGCTGAGCAGCTCCCTGTCGGAGAACGACCTCTCCAGCCCCGCCGAGCCGCCGGCACCCCAAACCCGAGGGCAGCCGCCGGTGCTGCCGGGCTCCCCTGCAGGTACTCCGTCCGTCTGTCCGTCCCTCCATCCATCCGTCCGTCCATCCGGGCCGCTGACGCCCCCTTTTTCCATTTCTCTCCCCCCCGCAGGCTCGGTGCAGACCTGGCCCCTGCTCTCCACAGCTCCCTCCTGGCCGACGGCAGCGCCGCTCTTCCCCCAACCCCCCTCCCCGAGCACCCCGGGGGGGGCTCCCCCCGTTCCCCTTGCCCTCCCTCCCGCCCTCCCCTCGTCCCCCGTCCCCAGCAGCCCCGTGAGCCCCCCCGTGACCAGCGGACCCTGGTCCCCGACCACCCCGCTCCTGTCCCTGGCCAACGTCTTCTCCCTGGCGGTGATGAGCGTGGCCCACACGCTGCTGCCCGCCGTCTCCTCCATCGCCACCTCGGGGGGCCACCTCTACCCCCCGCTGCTGCCTCGGCCTCAAAACCTCGTCCTGGGACCCCCTCGTTTCGTCTACCCCGACCCCGCCAGCATGGCCAAGCCCCCCCCGGCTCACGGCGGGGCGCTGGGGGCCACTGTCCCCGCTGCGGGGGGTGCTGTGCCCTTCTCTCCTCCAGCACCGCCGGGGGGTGAGGCCGCGGGGAGCCCCCCTGCACCGCCGCCACCGAGCGCGTCCACGCCGGGGAGCCTGGAGGGCAGCGGGGTGAGTGCGGGGCGGGGAGGGCTCCGGGGGTGCTTTTAGGGTTGGGATGCGGAGCCCTCTTGGCCCTAGGGACACCAGGGGGGTGAACGGGCAGCGGGTCGCAAGGGCTTTGATGGTTTTGGGGTGTCTGCAGGTGCCGCTCGGCCCCCCCAAGCCCAGCCACCCGCTCATCGTCGCCGAGTCGCTGCCGCCCGGCGTGCCCAAGGCGCGGCTGTCGCCCATCAACGAAGGTGAGGCGGGGAAGGGGCCGTGCCCACCCCGAGGAGGGGGTGACGCCGCGCCCCCCTCCCCGACCTCCCAGCTCACCCCCAGGCCCTGCTGCTTCCCCCCCCCCGGCAGAAGCCAAGCCGCAGATCCTGGGCCGCTTCCAGGTGACGCCGTCCAAGGAGCCAGCGGTCGTCGCCTCGCCGGCACCGGGCAGCGGCGAGGGCGAGGAGCGAGGCACCGAGCTGGCGGCGAGCGGCTCCCCCCTGCCCGCCGCCCCCGGCACGGGGAGAAGCAGCAGCAGCAGCAGCAGCAGCAGCAGCTCCTCGGAGTCGGAGGCAGCGGTGCAGGACCCCGAGGTGGAGGAGGCGCTGCCCGGGGAGTGCACGGTGGTGGCGGCGGCAGCGGCGGCGGCCGAGAGCGAGCGGGAAGGCGCCGGGGAGGAGGGCGCTGAGGGTGCCCCGCAGGCGGTGCTGAGCCAGGTGTGGCTGAGCTACTCCCGCAGCCTGTCCTACGTCAGCAGCGACGACACCGAGAGCGAGGACGAGGAGATCTGGGAGGAGCTGCAGAGCCTGCGCCAGAAGTGAGCAGCCCCTTGGGCCGGGGGAATCTGTGTGGGGTGCCGCACCCCGGGAGGGTTCCCCTGTCCCCCTTGGAAAACTTGGGGGTTTTCCAAGCTCAGCTCCCCTCCCTGCTTCTCTCCCAAGGCACCTGGCTGAAGTGCAGCTGCTGCAGAGCAGCCAGAAGAAGGAGATCGAGGAGCTGTACCTGCGGATGGGGAAGCAGCCCCCGCTGGGCATCGTCTCCCCCGCCGCCATGCTCTCCAGCCGCCAGCGCCGCCTCTCCAAGGGCAGCTTCAACCCCTCCCGCCGCAACAGCCTGCAGCGCCTCGAGCTGGCGCAGCCCCAAGGTACAAACCCCGGAGCTCTCCGTGGCTCCTCGCAGGGAATTGGGAGAGTTTTGACCCCCCCCCGGGGCGCAGCTCGGTGCCCCAGCTCAGGGCCCATCCGTCCCCGCAGGGATCATGCGGCGAAACTCGCTGAGCGGCAGCAGCACCGGCTCCCAGGAGCAGCGCGTGAGCAAGGGGGTGACCTTTGCGGATGATTTTGGCCGCATGGTAAGGGGCGGGGGCCTGATCCTGCTGCCCGTAAACCCCCCCAGAGCGCTCCCAGCACCCCCCCAGCTCACTGACACCTCTCTCCCGCAGTAGGCAGCCGGCCGGGAGTGACTTCGTGAACTACCTCAACCAAGTGCCTGCTGCCCCGCAGGGGGTGGGAGCCCCCCACGCCTCCTGGGGAGCAGCCAGCGGGGTCTCTGCCGTGGGGGGGGCCAGCCCCAACCCTTCTGCACCCTTCCAGGGCTGGGCTGGCAGCACTCCGCTCATCCCTATGTGTCCCCGTCTGCTCCTGTCCCTTCTCTGCTGCGCTCCAGCTGCGGGAGGGAGCAGGGCGCTGGCACCCCTCGCAGCCCCGCGCCTCGTCCTGGCTCCCCGAGCAGAACCCAGCCTGCTCCGTGCCCCCGTTGCACCGCGTCCTCTGCCTTACTCCACCTCGCCGTCCTCCAGCCTCGTCCCCGCGGCACAAAGCGGCGCCTTCCCCTCCTCGGCTGCTCCGAGCCCAAAATCAACGCGGGGCCGTGCCCGAAAAATGATGGAACCGGGGGCTGCGGGGGGCGGGGTGAGGGTGAATTTTGTTACAAACCCACGTCTGGGAAGCGTTTCATAAATACAAATCGAACACAAAGCGGCTCTGGCTGTGTCTGTGGAGGAGCTGGCTGCTGAGAAGAGCACAAACTGAGTAAAACGGGTACAAATAAGAAGGGAAAGGTGCAACTTTTCAGCTTTTTGAGAAAATCACCTCAGCAGCCGGCCGGGTGTGTGCCCCCAAGCTGGATCCCGGCTGATTTAACGGCAGGCACCGAGGCAGGCTCCAGTCACGAGGCGTTTATTACATTAGGGCTGGGCGGCAGAGCCCCCTGCCCACCCCAGAGCGCGCCCCCCGCCCGGTCCCGGTCCCATTCCCGTTCCCGGTGGGACACGGGGGGGAGATGGGGAGGGGGGGGGGCAGCACCCTGCCCGCAGGGGAACCTCAGGGGAACCGCCGGGACCCCTCAGGCCGCGCTGGGCCCACCGGGCCGCTCCGTGGCCGGCCCGGGGCTGCTCCCCCCGCCGCCTCACGCCGTGCTCCGGGGCCGGGCCGCCCTCAGGTGGCCGCGCTCCGCTCCCGTTGCGAGGCCCGGGCCCGCGCCGCCTCCGCCTCCAGCTCCAGCTCGTCCAGGAAGCGCTCCTGAGACACCGAGTAGAAGGTGTAGCCGTCTGCGGGGCGTTAAGGAGAGCACCGGGAGGGCACCGGGACCCCCCACCCCCACCCCCAACCCCCTCCCGGTCCCCTCCCGGTCCCCTCCCGGCCCTGCAGGATACAGATCCCCGCCGTCACGGCGCCGATGCCCAGCGCCAGCAGCACGTTGCGGCCTCGGAGCCGCTTCTGTAAGGCTCGCTGGCGCTGGGCGAGCTCCACCTGCGCCATGAAGCGGCGCTGCTCCGGGCTCAGCCCCGGCTCCCGCGCGGGGTCGATGCGCTGCGCCACCGCCGCCTCCCCGCCCGCCTCCCTGGGCGCCGCCATCTTGCCTTGCCGCCGCTGCCGCCGCCGCGGGGGAGCGGGAGCCAATGGGAAGGGAGGGGAGGGACCAGAGCGGGCGGCTCGCTGAGGGGAGGCGTCGAGTGATTGGCTGCGGCGCGGCACGCGGCTGGAGGAGGGAGCGAGAGGCGCGAGGTGATTGGTGGAAGCGGCGGTGATTGGCAGGGGCTGGGCCGGGAGGGCGGGCGCTGAGGTGGGGTCCTGAGGGCCTCGGGGGCGTCGAGGCCGCCCCGGGAGTCCCAGTCCCGGTCCCGGGGCCTCCCCCGGGGCTTCTGCCCCGGCCCCATCGACCCTCGGAGGCTGTGGGTGAAGTCTCCCAGCCCCCAGGCGGGCTCCTGTGGCCGGTGGCCTCGCCACCCCCCTCAGGTGTCCACCACTGTTGGTAACAAGGGGAATTACCCACATAATCACTGCCCGGAGTGACCAAAATAGTTAATTAAGGGAATTACCCAATTAATTAGCGCTGGGAATTACCCAATCCCTTAATTTTTTGAATTCGGGGGGGGGGTGGATGGCTAGGATGGGGTCCCAGGCGGTGCCCAGGTTTTACAGCTCCGAGCCCCTCTTCGGCGGGGTGGCCCCTGAGGTGATGGAGGCCTCGCTGCTGCGCCTGGCCGCGGAGAACGAGCGGTACCTCAGCGAGCTGCCCGGCCAGGCCGGCTGCTGCAAGGATTGCAGGACCGTGGGTGAGGCCCCTCGAGGCTGGAGCAGCCACCTGATGAGCTGCGTCCGTCTGAATTCAATGATGTGCGCTCATTCTGTTTCATGTTTTTTTTTTTTTCCCTTCAGAATTCATCTTCCTTTTGGCTGAAAAATGGCACTTGGACCATTCGGCAAGGTATCAGGCGGTAGAGTTGCTAGAAAGGTAATCAACGCCTCGATAACGAAGCAGGCATCCCGTGTGGCTGTACCAGCCCTGCCCTTTGCCAGTCATTCAAACAACACAATAATTTTCTCACTTAAAGCTTTGCCTTTTTACTTTGCTCAAGTCAATAGCTGTACGTATTTTCTGTGTACGCGCAGAATTGCTTTTCTTTTTTTTCTTAGCAGCAAAGTGTTTTTCATAGGTTTATGATCAAGCAAGTAGAGCAAATCTGTAAGTCCCCCAGTGAGAACATGGAAGGTACCAAAGAAGGCAGCAGTCGGAGCTCTCTGAAAGAACAGATGTATGACACGTTTGTCCTGCGACTGGTGTCGTGCATTCAGCTTGCAAGCAAACTTTCCTTGCACTATAACGTAAGCTATCTAAACTTTTGCCAGTAGCATTTTCAGTACTGTAGCGAATTATCTAACACCTTTAAAGAATCGATTTTCTTTCTGAAAATCAGGAGTGATAACAAAATACAAAGGATAGCAAAACGAGGCCCTAAACTACTTGCATTTAGGGCAGGTTCATTGGCCTTCCTCGTGTAAAAATTTGTCAGGAGTTGTCCCAGTACGGATCGCTAAGAATCCCAGCCTGTGGGTGTTGGGAAGCGTACAGCTGCAAAGGGCCCACCCCTGGCTGGGGAAGGTTTGTGGGGTTACAAGGAGCCGACGAAAAAGTTCTCAGCTGGATTTTTCATGCCAGCTTAAAAGGTTGGGGAGCCAGCTGGGTTAACGTGCAGTCTTACAACTGCAGTGGGTCACGCTTAAATTTAACAGGAGGAGCAAAGCAAGAAGCAAATATTGTAACAGGTGTCCTATTGCCTTTCTCAAAATAGAAAATAACTTGTGGTGGTGTTTTTTTTCCTCTTCAGATAGTTAACAGCAACACAGCTTTAAAATTCCTGCAATCCTTAAAGTACTCGTACACCAAACAGGAGCTGCTCGAGTCAGAGCTTGCTGTTTTAGAAACTCTGCAGTTCCAGATCAATGTGTCAACTCCTCTGGCTTACATCGAGTTGCTTCTCGAGGTTTTAGGTAAGAGTATTAGTAGGAGAGAATGATAAAGATTTTATTAAGAGTAATGGAGCTGTTACTGAAATAGAGCTGGCTGAAACAAACGTCCTACGTTACATCTCTTGGCACACTGTGAGGGCGCCTGAAACTTTTCAGACTTTGCCTTTCAGGTGAGAACTTTGTCTTTAATCGATCTGCAGGACGTAGTCTGACTGCCAGTCCCGAACCAATCTGTAAATGGTTGAGTTTAAACCCCCAGAGCACGTTTTCTAAAATGACTTAACCATTTTTTTTTGCCTGCCTCTGACAACCTGAGTCTCAGAATGAGTGTAATTAGGCTGAGATTGAGAAGGCTCCAGAAACAAAGGGCACTTCTCCCCAGAAATCTTCATCCCTCCCTTCGAGTAACTAGCGCCTCTTCCTGATTCAAGTGAATGACCCCAAACGTATGGCTAATTACGTGTGATCTCTACACCAGGACATAACGGCTGCTTACTTCCTGCAAAGCCCTTGCATCAGATGTGTGTGCAGCTACTAGACTTCTTGTATCTTGAAAGAGAGGCCATCTACGACACGTTACTGAAGACTGCCATCGAAAATTCGACACCAAGTGAACTGCAGGTGTAAGTGGCTTGCGTTTAAAATAAGTTTTTGAAGTTGCAACCTGGGAAAAAGGCTAAGAAATAGCACCCTGGTTCTCGTTATTCTGCTTTTTGGGCACCTGCTTTTAAATTTTTTAATGTGTTGGGCTGTCAGCATTGTCGATGGATCTTTGCATACCAGCTCAAAGCAACGTGCTGCACGTTTGCTTTCGGGGCAAGCTAGGAAAGTGTTTAACTTCAACTGAAAAATCCAGCTGTAGGTCTGTTGGCGAACGCTGATAGCATCAGTTTTATTTGGGCTGAAAGACTCTGAGCTAACGTGGTCAGAGGCTGTGCAGGGCTTACAGAAGTGGGTGGTTTGGAGCTACAGACCTAGCATCGTTTTATACCAGGAGACGCTTTTACTTGTGCAGAGCCAAGTTTTTGGCAGTAAAGGAAGATTTCATGCTCTTGGCAGTTGGAATCATCAGCACAAGCGCTTTCGTACTAAATCCCGAGCACTGGAAGCAGGTACCGTCATTTCTAAACAAATTAGCTCCACATGGAGGGGGAAAAAAAAAAAGAAAAAGGAGGCTTGTTTATGTGTTTTAGCACAGCCGGGAGACCGGCAGGCTACGGGGAGGGACACGAAGGAGGGGACCCCTTCCAGTTTATTGGCTGGAAGCGTGCACGCCTTGGTGGAAGGGTTATGGCCCAGCAATTCAGCAGAGAGGCGTGTGTTCGTGCTGCTGCCAGCTTGTCCTCCTCGTGCTTCAGCTTCTGCACAGCTAGAACGAACCCAGAGAGGCGCAGCTTCACTGGCAACCAGCGGTGATCCCACCAGAGAGCTTTCTCCCCGAGCTGCTGCTGAATGCTGTAACAAGCAGCCCATTAACCACAGCGAGCTGCATTCTGTAGCTTTTTTTTTTCCAGTTTACTTCTTTGGTAGAAGCAATTCCTTTAAAAAAATCCTCTCGTTCCCTCACACTGAGAGGTTTCAGCTTTTGGCAAAGGCGTTAGTCTTGGGGTTTGTGGGGCCCTGCTGCTCTTGTTAGATTTGGGGGGTGTTCAAAAGTAGCTTTGTAAATTAATGTCCCTTAAACACTGTTAATAAGTGTTATTATTGTTACTTTTAAGGTTGTGGAGCATTTAAACTGCATTACGGGCATCACTTCACAAAGCATCTTAGAATTTTCGTATGCGGTACTGAAACACGTCCTTGGCAGCACCACGCCAAAGCAGCAGCGGAGGAAATAAAGCTCCAAAAAATGGAACCCATCCATCCATCATCTGCGACACTGCGCAGGGCACCCCAAACAGTAGGCTTGTTCTTCTGATTCTGAGCACGGCGTGTTCTGTAACTTGTTGTGTGCTGTTTTAATTAGAGAAGCTCGTTATTTTAGGCTGTGCTCTAGCGCTGGGAAGGTAACAGACAAAGCAGTGCTTATGTTTTCCAGCGCCAAAAGCTTTATTAGTAGAGCTGCGTCGTTTAAGTTGTGATTATGTTTTCCTTGAAGAAACAGAAAACTTATTCTAAGAGCGTTGTTTTGAAAAGGCCTCAACGTGAGCGTTACTCTGCTGGGAAGCCCCAGCCCAGCCCTTACAGACAGGGCTGCCGTTTGTGTTTGCTGCTGTTTTAAAACCGAATTCTTTCTGCCAGGCTGCTTGTTAAGGTTCCTCTTTGCCAGCGCTCCGAAGCCTGGTTGCTCTTACCTCCATCGAGCCAGCCAGCATTGTGGCAAGAACAAAATCCCCCCCGTTTTGTCCTGGCAGCAGGGGCCTGTTCAGCACGGTTGTCTGAGCACTAAGGGGTGCTCAGGTTCCAGCTGAAAGCACTGGGGCTGGAATCGTGTTTTATTGGGACGTTTTTCCGTGTGCCCCTGTTCAGGACCAAGTCCAGACAGTGTTAGAAATAGCTGATAGCACAGCGAGCAGTGTCAAGCCCTCATGGCAAAAACAAGTGCTGATACGACTTAAAAAATACTTTATTTCAAGCTGCAGTGACCAAACAGACCTTCAGGGTTTTTCCACGTTATTCCCTGCATTGGAAACTTTCCTTTCCTAACCCCCACGCTCTGTTAGGCTGTACCAGAGCCCTCCCCACAGCGCTGGCAGTTTGAACCTTGACAATAACTTATATACATCTCTCTAACCCCCCAAACACCACTTTAGCATCTATTTAACAGCTGATTATTATTATTATTTTTTTAATTCAGTTCAGCTCCGTGATAGAACTTTACATATTGCTTTTCTATATACTACTCCTCATAACGGTATTTTAAATAAAGTGTCTTGTGGATTTTTGGTATTGTAAACATTTCGTACTGGTTAACCTTACGAGACAGCTTGATTTGAGTTTCTCCAACAAGCAGCAGGCGCCACAGCTGCCAGGGCGAGCTCTTGCCGTGGTTACTTGTTGTAGAATTGGGACGAGACCCAGGCAAGGCCCCACTTCAGGTTAGTTAACATGAATTTTAGGGCTTTTGTCCATTGCTCCTCGGAGTTAAACTGCGTTTTAATAGAGTAGGAGCCGCCGCTGCCGCCTGTATCCTCAATCTTGCCTTTCTCCACGTCCATCCTGCATCACACAAAGTTGATTAGCACATTAGTACAGCAAGCATTTAATTTCAAGGGGATACTGAGTACCAAACTTTCAATCGGATGCTCAGAAACTTCTACCTAAGAATACTTTAAAAGAAATCTAGCAAGCTGTGGAGTTTTGCCTGAGGAACTAGCTTTAAATCCCAGTGGAATAAAAACAAGTGTGGTAATCCTGCACCCTGCAGAGCCTCTGATGATCCCCGAAAGCCAGGATAGGAACAGCAAGCGGGGCTGTGGGCTAGGCCCAGGCAGGACAGGGGGTAACAGCAGCACTCACCTGTAAGGCAAACAAAACCGAGTTTCGCCCTTTTCCACTTCCTCCTTAAACTGCTGCACGCAGTCCAAGAAAGCCACCATGGCGTGATCGAATTTATTGTCCCAGAAGAACCTCAGGCCTCCAGAGCAGTACAAGGGGAGCTCCTGCAAAAGAGATTAGTGTCAGGCACCCTGAGCGTTCCCCTTTAGACGCTGCCAACGCAGATCTTAAGCCTGGCTGAGACTTCCAATTTGTCACGGGACGCTTAAAACGCTTTGTGGCGTGTAATAGGTGGTGCTGGTTTTGTGCTGAGTGCCTGCTGCATGAGTGCTGGTGTCTAGCAGGAGAAAACTCAGGTTCCTGATCACCTACGGCCTTCCCAAATCGTGTTAATTTCCTCGGGCCAGTTGCTCTGGGTAATTTGAGAGCTCCTGGATGGCAACGAGTGGACGTGGAGTGAGATCCTGGGGGAGAAACCAGGGCAGCCAGCTCCCTGGGGCATAAATCCCCAGAGGTGCGCTCTCAGGAGCAGAGTCTCGGTCTTGGGCGCCTTTCAGCAGGGATCTGGGCTGCACGAGGTCGTTTTTCTCCAGCTCGTGCAGGACCTTACCTTCGATTTGTCCGTGAGGGACTCCAAGTAGGAGTGGTTGCCGTACGGTACGAGGCGGTACCTGAAAGGAGACGGGGCAGAGGCGGGTGAGCCTTCAGCTCCTTTCTCTGGGACGGAAGGGAAACGCGGATTTTATTGCGCCTACCTTTGAAACTTCAGCCCCATTTTGTTAGCGAGGGCGTGCAGCAGCAGCACCGTCTGCCCCCAGGCCGCGTTGATCTCGTTCCATTCCACGGGGACGCTGGGGAGGCGGCCAAGTCGGAAGTTATTGATCGTGCCAAACTGACCGCTGTGCCTGCGACAGGAGGGCTTATAAAGGAGCAGCCGGGCGGGAGCAGCCGGCAGCACGCCAAGCAAACGGCGCCGCCTGGGAACGCGCGACGGAGGCTCGGGGCCCCGCTTGAAAAACGGGCAGAAAACACCAAATTGTTCCGCTTTTCGTGAAGGAATCCGAAGCGCCGCCGCCGCCTGCCTTACCAGATGTGGAAGGTGGCGTTGAAGACGTTGGTTTTCTTCAGCTTGTCCAGCTGGATCTGGGCGTAACGCATCTGGTTGTCCACGCTTTTCAGCTCGTCGTCCAGCTCCAGCTGCTGCCTCTTGAACTCGCAGTATTCCTTCTGGTACCTCCGAAGGAAACCAAGCACCGCTGGGTACGAGGCTTACAGGAAAAGAGAAGCGCTCACGTGCTATAATACAGTTGTTTGGTTGCTTTTTTTTGGCAAGGAATTAGCAGCTTGGTTTGGGGCATCAATTCCAGGTCCCTCCCCTTTCAAATCTCATCAATTATCACTGATTATCAATCTCATCTACCCAAAATCCACACCGCGTAGTGGATTTCACTCACTGAGCTTCTTCCTGCTCCAGCCGCTCTGCCTCCGCCCTGACCCTCTCGAAATCCTCGGCCACGATCTTGCGGTTCTTCTCCACGTCCTCCAGCTCCTGAATCAGCTGCTCTTCCTCCAGCGCCAGCTCCTTCAGCTCCGTTTGCAGCTTCTCCTTATCGTCCTCGTTCATTTGCTCCAGGATCTCCAGGCACCTCCTGCAGGGCAGCAGCAGCATCACCGCCACGGCCCCGGCCCCGCACCCCGCCAAAAACCACTCTGCCTGCGCCGAGGTTTAATCCTCGTTACGTTTTTAATTTAGCTCCACGCCGTGAGCCAGGAGAGCAGATGTAACAGCAAAAAGGAACGAGACGGGGAGCCAAAATCTTTTACAAGACGGTGAGCAAAGATTTTTTCCTACTGCAGCCGGCGCCTCCCTTCGCGCCCTCACCCTCCCAGGGCCCCAGCTCGGTGCCCGCCGTCCCCAAGTCCCCGGGCACGAACCCACGGCCAGCAGGCTGCTCACTTGTAGTTCTGGCACTCGTTCTCGGTGATGTTGAGCTGCGTGTCCAGCTGGTCCAGCAGCGTGTCCGTGCACTCCTCGCACAGGGGGTGATCCACGTCCGTCTGCCCCGACATGATGTCGAAGAGGTCGCCGGTCACCTGCGGAGAAATTCCGTCCCCCCCGTGAGCTCCCGACAGCCGGCTGCGCATCTTCCCTTCCCAGAAACATTTCTGCAAGCCACACCTGGATTTTAAACCACCTTTTTTTCAACTATTTGCGAGAAAAACATCTCAAAGGCCGTCACGGAAGAAATTTCACCTTGTGGTGACGAGGATCCGAATTTTGATGAGGACCAGAGGTTGCCCCCCCGTGCACCACTTGCCTTCAGCCTCCTGCTGAGGTTTTCCATCGTGCCGCCGTCCGACGCCTCTCCGATGAGCGTGAAGCTGTTGGCGCTCTCCGTCGACATCATTCTGGGGACGAATTTCACCGGGAAGCGAGCGCCGGGGATGGGGGTGAAGGAGGCTCGGGGGAACCGGGCGCGACCGGGATGTGGGAGTCGGGGGAGAACGCCCCCAATTTTTTGGGGGAAGGAAGGGGGCAGCGTTTTGGTGCTTGGCCAAAGCGCACAACCAATTAACGGTGCCCTAAATACATCGAGGGGGGGCAAAACCGAGGGAAACGGGGGCAAAACCGGGGGCACCCCGTGAGGGGCAGTGCCCGAGGCTCTTCCCCACCCCCCCCAAAGCCCCGGTGCCCGGTTTGGGGGCTCCCCGCCGTACCTGGCAGGCGGGATGAACCTCCTGGACACACCATCCTGCCGGCTCTCCGCGAAGCCTTCCTACAGGGGTTAAGGAGGAGCAGGCGGCGCCGTTACCGGGGCCCGGCGGCTCCCCCCTCCCGGTCCTCCCGGTGCCCCCTCCCCGTACCTCGCTCAGGGCGCTGCTCTCCTCCTCCTGCGCATCCCCGGGCCGGGCGGGAGCGGCGGTGAGCAGCGGGGCTGCGGGGGCGAGGAGCCGTCAGCGGCCGAGACCCGGTCCCGGTCCCGGTCCCGGTCCCGGTCCCGTCCCCGTTCCCGTTCCGCCCCCCCCCCACCCCCCCGTTGCCGGTACCGGTGAGCTCCTGGATGGTGAGGCGGTCGAGGATCTTGAAGGAGGTGTCGAGCTTCAGCGGCTGGCTGCAGCGCTGGCACACGAAGCTCACCTGCGTGGTGCAGCCGCCGCCGCCGGCCCGCCCGCCCTCCATGCTGCCGCCACCGGGCTCCCTTCACCGCCGCGCTCCCACCGCCGCCGCCGCCATTACTCCCGCCGCCGGAAGTCAAGCCCTTCACTTCCGCCCCTCTCCTGTTCCACTTCCGCCCTTCTCCCCCTTTCCACTTCCGCCCTCAACCCCCCCAGTCCTCCCCGCCAGGTCCTGGCAGCTACATAACCCCCCCACCCCCCCCTCTTCCTACACACCCCCTAATTTCCCTCCCTCCCTCCTCTCTACCAGGACCCTCCTCGTTGCTCACGTGGGCAGAGATCCAACCTCCCATTGGCTGCCTCTCCGCGCCGAGCTCACTTCCGGCGGCGGCGGCGGTGGCGGCGGCGCTGCGGTAGCCGGCGGCGGCGGCGGCAGAGCGCGGCCCCGCGGCGCAGCGAGACCCGGAGCAGGCCCCGCCGCCATGGCCTCGTTGCTCAAGGTGGACCCGGAGGTGAAGCTCAAGGTGCGCTCCGCCGCCAGCAACTCATCGTTAAGGGCCCGCCGGGGCCGCCGGGCCTAGCCCCGAGGCCCGGGCCGGCGCGGATCGCGCCGGCCCGGGCCTCGGGGCTAGGCCCGGCGGCCCCGGCGGGCCCGAGGCCTGTGTGGATGCTCCCTTGAAGGGCTCCGGTTGGGTTAAAGTGCACCCAAGGGGGGTGTTTTTCCCTCCTCGGTTCCCCTCCGGGTTGTTCTGAGCGCTGCGGAGCTCGGCCCGTGGGGGTAGCGGAGGGGTTGGGTGATTTGAGCCCCGTCTCGCCCCGCGTGGGGGCCTCCGCGGTGAGGCCCTGCTTAAAATAGGGAGGGGATAAGCGAGGTGCAGGGTGAGGGTGGCGTGGTTGCCTCGTGAGGGGAAGGAGAGGTGGGAGGTTGAGGCTGCCCGCTCCTAAAAGCGAGGGGAAGCGCAAGGTGCAGGCGAAGAGGGGGGTGATTGCTCAGAAAAGCAAGGAGGAGCCCAGGATGCAGGCTGAGGGGGGAGTAGCTGCTCAGAAAAGCAAGGAGAGGGGAAGGGTTCAGGCTGAGGGGTGGTCTGTCAACAAATAAAGGCGAGGAAGGATGCAAGGTTTAGGTTGAGGGAGGTGTAGCTGCTCCTAAAAGCAAGGAGAAGCCCAGGATTCAGGCTGAGAGCGGGCTGCCTGCTCAGAAAAGCAAGGCGAGATGCAAGGTTTAAGCGGACTACATGTGCCTAAAAGCAAGGAGAAGCGCAGGATTCAGGCTGAGGGTGGTGTACGTGCCTTGGAAAGACAAGGAGAATTGGAAGATTCAGGCTGTGAGCGGTCTGCCTGTTTCTAAAAGCAAGGATAAATGCAGCGTTCAGGCTGAGGGTGGTTCATCAGCTCCTAAAAGCAAGGGGAAGCCCAGGGCTCAGGCTAAGGGTGCTCTCTGCTGCTGCACAGAGCAGGGCTGGGCTGATACCAAGCTGTACCTTCATCTCATCACGCCCATGGGATTCCCCCAGCTTGGCCCAACTCATAAAAGCAAGGAGAGACACACGGTTCAGGCTGAGGATGATCTCCACCTCCACGCAGAGCAGCGCTCGGCTTACATCAAGCCCTCGTTTTCTTTCTTTTCCTTTCGGGAGCGATTCCTTACCGCTGCTTTGTCTCTTCCGCAGGTCGATTCCTTCAGGGAGCGGATCACAAGCGAGGTGAGCATCCCCCTGCCTGGGGTGTGACAGGGCAAAGGGGTTGTCTGGGCGCATCTTCCCAACGCGCTCTGCTGTGATTTGAGTCCCTTCTGTAACCATAGCAGTGCTCAGGGCTCCAGTCAGAGACCGAAGCGGGGTTTTACAGCCCGGTGGCTCTCCTGACGTCTTTCCCCTTTTGGCTGTGTGTGAGGCCTCTTGGCAGAACTCCTCCTCTTCTGTTTCCTGCCTCGGGGCAGCCCGTTTCCCCGGTGTTCTTGTCTGCTCGTGGTAGTTTCACCTCACCGTCTGTTCTTTCTCTCTCAGGCTGAAGATCTGGTGGCAAACTTTTTCCCAAAGAAGCTGTTAGAACTCGATGGGTTCCTCAAAGTAAGATCCACGTTGTCTTCTGCCCTGCTTTTTGTTTTTGTTCAGCCTGCTGAAAAGCGAGGTGACGGGGACAGGCCTTTCCCCTGCACTTCCTTGTGTGTTTCCCCCCATCACAAAGAAACGCAGCAGTGGCTCAGCTGCCGGCATGCACTGGAGCTCTGTTAGCTCTAGAGGGGGTGCTTCCTTCTCCAGCTCTCTTTGTGTGATCAGCACGCTCACCCTTCCTACATATTCAGCGGCTCTGGGCTATCCTTCGTGATGCTGCGGGGCTCCAGTGCGTGCGCAGACAATGGGCTTGATCCTAATCTAGAGCTGGCGCTCTGCTCTGGGCCGGAGGGAGGCCTCTCCACGGGCCCATTGTCAGATATTTTCCTCATTCATTCTTATTTAGTGGTCGGCTCAGTGAGAGATCTGCAAGTTTGCGTTGCCTCGTTGCGCCTGGTGGGCCAGAAGCTGTGAACTCCTCATTAAACACCGATCCTGCCTTGTTTTCCAGGAGCCCATCCTGAATATTCATGATCTCACCCAGATCCATTCGGACATGAACCTCCCAGTGCCTGACCCGATTCTTCTCACCAACAGCCACGACGGACTGGACGGGGTAAGGTTTCTCTCTTGGCTGAGATCCCTGCAGCTGATAATTAAAACTGCATGGCCCGCTCTGCGTGGGGTTGGGGTGTTCTTGTTTAACAGCATGCCGTGGCTCTCCCAAAGGACTTGTAGAAATCGGGCTCTGGAGCCTGGAGCCGTTGTTTTTAAAGGAGGGTGCTTCGAATCCAGGAGCCCAGCAGGGATGCTGATGTTTTCCTCATTTCCTTTGCGACGCGGTGGTAGCTGCCCGATTAGTTTGTGAGTAAAACGTTTTGTGTGTTTTAGCCAAATATGAAAAAGAGGAAGCTGGAAGACCGCGAAGAGACCTTTCAGGGTAAGAGTCCCCGAGTCTCTCTGTTGCTCTTTCGCTGCACCTTAGGGCCGTGAAATCTCGGGAGCCCCCACTTCCCTGTCCTGACAGCAGCTGCTGCTCATGCAGACCTGTCCTGGAAGCTCAGGGTCTGGCCTACGGATGTTGTGTTGTAGAGGAGTCGGGTTCCAGCTCTTAGAAGCATGATTTGGATTCCTCTGATAGGCGTTAAGTAGCGCTAGCTGGAGCTTGGCTGACGGGCAGCTGGCCTCCCCGTGGCTCTGTGCTAGAAGCTTCCCTCACCTGGAGGCAGGCGCCAGGCTTTGGATTAAGCCGAGGCAGCAACACCTCGTACACGTGCACCAGGAAAATCCTCCGTGCCTAGCCTCAGCAGCCCGCAGCTCTCCAGCCCTTATCTAAGCTCCGTGTTTCCTCTCTTCCTCCTTCTGTGGTAATCGCTGCCGTCCCGTGCCCGATTTCCCCTTCCCCACAGGTTTACTCTAGCGGGGCTCAGGCCTTTACGGGAGGCAAAAAGCTCGGGTTGACCCCTCAGGGTCTGATGTCCTGGCGCAGGAGCTGCTCCTCTCTCCGTGCTCCCGCCTGGGGCTGACGGGGAGCTGTTTGTCTCCTCCGCCCCCCGTAGGTACCAAAGTGTTTGTGATGCCCAACGGGATGCTGAAGAGCAACCAGCAACTGGTGGACATCATCGAGAAAGTGAAACCGGAGATCAGGCTGCTCATCGAGAAGTGTAACACGGTGGGTGCGGGCTGCAGCGCTGCGCTGGGGCGGCGGGGACGCCAGAGGGCTTCTGATCCTAGCGAGGCAAAGCCTCTCAGAGCAGCGGGAGCAGCGCCCTCTGTCTCTGTCAATGAGGAAATTCAGGATTCATGCCACGTTCTAGAGGTGGCTGGGAGGTAGGTGTAGGGAAATGCTCTTTTCCTGAGCCCCCAAGGAGCTCCACAGCACACCTCGTGGAGGAGGAGGGTGTCTGTCGTGCAGGCTCCTTCCCCGGGGCCTTTCTTCACCCTCCTTTTGCACGCTCAGACGCCCTCTGAGAGCTGCTTTGGCACAGCCAGGAGAGCTTCTCGTGAGAAGCTGTTCTTGTGCTGGCTTGTGGGGCATCCCAGCCACGTGGGAAACAATTTTCTCAGAAGTGTCGTGAGCGTGAGGGACCTGTAGGGGTTCCTCACGAGCTGCAGGGCCTTAGGGGGCTTGGGAGGTCCCTGTGAAGATCCCGGCGTTGATCTCTTTTGTGATCTCTCCGCTGCAGGTCAAAATGTGGGTGCAGCTTCTCATCCCCAGGATAGAAGATGGAAACAACTTTGGTGTTTCTATTCAGGTGAGGCAGCCCTGGCCGCAAGCCCTGCTGCAGCAGGGAGCTGTGCTCCAGCAACGTGGGTTTGGGGTTCCCTCTGAGTCATTTGATGGTTTCTGGCTGCAATCATGGGGCTGGTTTAGGTTTTAAAACCCCAATCTGAGCTTGACGTGAAACTCCCAAGACAGGTTGCTTTCAGAGCCCTGAAGGCCGGTTGCAGTCTCGTGATAAGGCTTCTTTGTTCCTCCCTTGCAGGAGGAAACAGTTGCTGAGCTTCGAACCGTGGAGAGTGAGGCAGCATCCTACCTGGACCAGATTTCTAGGTATGAAAGAGCTGAGCTTTTTGGGAAGTCCTCTTGGGAAAAGCAGCCTGCGTGGGGAAGATGCCCCAACTTTTCTAGGGCAGGCTGGGCCGGGAAAAAAAAAAATCTCGGTGCTCTTTGTCTGACCTTCAGTCTCTCTGTTTTCCTACCAGATATTATATCACAAGAGCAAAGTTGGTTTCCAAAATAGCTAAGTACCCTCACGTGGTAAGTAGACGGGGACGCGGAGCTCCGCGCGTTACCTGCCGCTGCTTTTTGGGACTCCTGGGGCCGCTCGTCCCTGTCCTGGAGAGGAGGGTCTCCTGTGGGAAACGGGGGGCTGGACGAGGATGGGAAATGTCTGCGTTAGAGAAGTGGGGGGGTTTCCTTTGTAAAAAAGCAGGAGCTTGGTGTGGTGTGCGGGGCCCACGCTGACCTCGGGCCGCTCAGCCGCGCGTCTGTCTGCTCTCTGCAGGAGGATTACCGCCGCACCGTGACGGAGATCGACGAGAAGGAGTACATTAGTCTGCGCCTGATCATTTCAGAGCTGAGGAATCAATATGTAAGTGGAAAGCCAGAGCTCCCCCTGGCTTCCTGCATGGCAATTTAGGGAGCCCTTTTGATCCTTTTGCTGCTTTCCCCTTTCCCTGTGATTATGCCCGGTCTGATTTGGCTCTGAGAAGAGCTCAGCGTTTGCTGCCTCCCCGCCACCTTGCAGAGACACACGGGTGTTTCCAGCTGAGCGCTCACAGGAGTCTAGCACAAAATATTCCTTCCACTCCTGTGGGAACCTGCGATCCTAAATTCTGCAGGCAGTACAAACCCTTCCTAGACTCTCTTTTTGATGTGAGATACGTGATTTTTGTGTTAGATGTGTGAAGCAGGGGCCGAGAGCATTGCCAGGGTGAGCTGTGCTGCTCTTCTGATCAGTGCTTGTTGTGAAAGCAGAATGCTAAAGGACTCTCCCCCTTCTTTTCTGAGTTGTGTTCTCCCTTTTCGCAGGTCACTTTGCATGACATGATCCTTAAAAACATTGAGAAGATCAAGAGGCCTCGGAGCAGCAATGCTGAGACCCTCTATTAAGTGTCAACGTTTGAACTTGAGAACTGTTCAGTCAACTAAAGACCGTCATTGCCTTGGTTTGTTACGTGACTATCGAGATGGGAAACTGGCTGGAAATAGTATTGCATTCTTAGTTAAAATCTAAAGAAATTCTCGCCTAGTTTTGTGATTGGTTTTATTCAGGTCTCAGGAGCTCTCCCTCCCTCTAGTAACTGGTAACGAAACGGCCTTGCTGCTTTGGGATGCCCTTGAGGCTACTGCAGAGTGAGAGCACCAGCCAGGCAGGATCATTCCTTCATGCCTTTCTTCCTACCTTAGTAGGAACTCCAGTAGAGACCAAGCCCGTGTCCTGTCCCGTTTTTGGCTGGAGGCTTCCCTGGGGTCTCTGGGAGCGGGGCAGACCAGCGCGAGCCCCAGCCCGGGTGGCGGTGCGGTGGCTGGAAGCCAGCTCTCGTCCCTGCTGGCTGCAGCTCAGCCCCTCTGCCAACGCTCTGCACTGACTTAATTGCAAGGACAGGGGACCCTGCCCCTTCTGGGCTGGTGGCCACAGCCACGCTCCAGCCCCACCGCGAGGTCTGCAATCATTTCCTGGCGTTTTTCTGACCGGGCAGAGCCTGCCTCGTCCGCCTCTGCCTCGTCAGATCTGCTCAGGTGAGTGCAGAGCTCGAGGTGGTGCCTGTCACACTGGGGCTGGTCGCTGCACTGGCTGGTTGCGAGCTCAGGCGGCTTCTGCTGCTGTTGGCAGCTGGCCTGGAGCCACATCCGTGGCTAAACCCAACGCTAACTCCACACGTGTCCTGGTGTCCCTTCAGCACGAGCTGCTTTTTGTCCAGGCTGAGAGAAGGGAGGGCCCGGAGCTCTGATACCAAACCCACGGCAGTCTCCACGCGTGGTCAGACTGCGCCCCGCTGTCTCCTGGCAGTGCTTCCCCTGGAGCAGGCCAGCCCCGACGGCCGGTGCTTGGGGTGAGGGTGGCCGATTGCCACCCGGTGCCGCTGCAAACCTTTTAGTCTTTCCCCTGCAAAAGGGCACCCTCGCGTGCCCGGCGTCTCTTAAGCCACTGGAACGTTTCATGGTCCATTACAAACCCCGTTGGAAATGACTGGTTGTGTTGCGTCAAGTTTTTGTGTGTGGGAAGTGGTCCCATAACGCTGCAGGCTCCAAAAGTTTCTTATTTATAGTATTTCTACTTCAGTCCCGCATTCAGGGAATGTTTAAATCATTTGTTTCTGGAACCTCGCTGTTTCCTGGGTCTCGCTGTTCCACCCGTATATTCTTATTGTGCAGTAGCCTTACTAGTTGTGTTAACTTCAGTGTAACAACAGTGACAAATGGAATGAACTTTCTCCCCTTCTTTTTTTTTTTTCTCTCTTTTTTTTTTTTTAAAAAACTTGTTTTTGTTTCCTCTGCTTCCACCTCTAAGAGCCATGTTGTCTCTTGCTGGTTTCCCAGGGATTTGCCCAGAGTGTGGGGGGCCGCGGGCCCTTTCTATAGACTCTTCTGTTGTTGTTTGTAGTAAGTCAACTCTTAGTCTTCCCACTAATAAATATTCAGTAACAAACCAACTGCGTTCTCGCTGCTGTCTGGGAGCAGCACTTCCCCTTGTGTTTCTTTGTATCGATTCCTTTTAATTTGTTGGGCTCTCTTTGCCAGATGAAAGTATGTAAACTTTTACCATGTCAAGAAATTAAAATAAGGTACTTTGAATTCTTTTAAGCTAGCCCCTTGTCTGTGATACCGAGCTCTTCCCCACGCTGTGCCATGTCGGTGTCTGTCCTCAGTCCTGCCTTTCTCCCATCCAGTCACTCCTTCCCTGCCCTCTCATTCCTCATTTTGACTGTCGTATGCCGCCGTGTGTTGCTCTGTAGGTCCTTCCTCTCCCTTCAGCGTGCCTTACGTTAGGCCCAGGGACCTGGAATTGATGTATTTGGTCCTGTTCTTGCCCTGCGTATCGCACTCAGGCCGTGTCGGGTCACACAGACACAAGGGATTTGCATGATTTGCTCAGAGAGCTGCAGCGGGGCTGCTCCCACATCCCTGCAGTGTGGGGCAGACACCCAAATGCCTCCCCCAGTAAATGTCACACTCACCTACAGCCAAAGGAAACTCCTCTCCCTAATCTCCCTTCTGCCAGCTGTTGGTGTCCAGCCCGTGCTGTGACCCCGAGGCTCCGTCCCTGCCCGGTTTGGGTGCCGCTAGGTGGGGCCCACGATCAGCCCGAGGAGCTGCGGGTGGCCCGGTGAGCCCTGGCCTGGTGGAAATCTTCCTGCTCCCAGCAGCAGCAGCAGCTTGTGGATGGCCCCTTCCTGCCTCGCGGTGCTTTGTGAGGTGTGGGCAAATCCCTTCTGCTTGGGGAAAGGGGGAACGGAGCTGGAAACACCGATCCCTGGGGCTGGAGGGGCTGCCGTGGGCAGGACTCAACGTGGGGCAGCAGCAGGGGGACCTCCTCGCCACGGCCAGAGGGAACAAAGGGGACACGCAGGAGCCCCGTGAGGGATGGAGCACCCAGGGCAGCTGTGCTGGGTGCTGGCAGGGAGCGTGGGCCACCCGCAGGAGCAGGGGAGGGTTTCTGTGGGATTTTCACCCCTCGCTGCGGAGGTCTCGGCTCTGCCCTCCAGGACGCCGTCAGGGCTCTCATTCAGCTTCTGGAGACGTCGCAGCCCCTGTTTGCACTGCAGGTGAGAGCTGTGGAAGGAGAATAAAAGCACAGCGGTGGCATGCGGGCACAAACAGTGCAGCCAGCGTGAGTAAGGGTCAAGCAATTTCCACCAGAAAGCTTCACACGAGCGGACCAAACGAGATGAGGGTGGGAGTACGCCAGGGGACGAGGTCTGGCTTGGCGTCAGCTTCGCATTCACATCAGGGGGAACTGGCAAGGGTTTTTCTCTACTGTGCTCCTTTCCCAGCTGCATGGCAGCCGCTGACTCAGAGTTTCCTTGAGCCAGAGGCCGCCTGTCTCTGCTTTTGGTTCCTATAAATTTCGGGGACTGTTTTTTTGCCACCTCCACCTTTCCGCGTGAGCGAAGCGCAGCAAGCTCGGCGCGGCCGTGTTTTGTTTTGGGAGGTGCGGGCAGCTCACCGCGTGGAAGCCCCTAAATAAACAGCCAAATAAACAGCCAAAATAAACAGCGGGAGGGAAACGCTCCGTGTTGGGTACGGGGCAGTCAGCCTGGCGAGCTGAGTTGAGGTCTGTGCACCAAACAGGTCGTAAACAAGCTGCGCTGCTGGTGGCGAGACGTGTAATTTATGAAATTCTAGGTTTGCTTTCAGCTGCCTCGGGTTTCTTCTGGAGGAAGGTGCACCAGCAGCTCCCGCGTGGCCCTTAAAGATCCCCGATGGTTTTTCGTCGCAGGTTTCGTGGCTCTGCAGGCTCAGGGAACTGCTCGGCTCCCTGAGCTGGCTGCTGCGAGGTGGGGACGGGCTCAGGGCTCTTGTGTTTGCTCTGAAACAGAGCTTCCAGAAAGCGCAGGCTGATTCTTGTCACAGACTTTTAAAAAGCCTTCAGCTTGAAGAGTGCAGCAGAAATAGTGTTAAATGACGTGCTGTTAGATGTGAGCCCCGTGGCAGAGGCGGCACGGGGAGCTTCGGTCGTGCCAGCTGTACCCTGCGGCCCTGTGCTGTGGGCTCGTTCGTCACGGGGACGTCAGTGCAGGTTGGGGCTTCTGTGCTTTTGTTGCCTTCCAAATACCCGGCGTGCACAGCAATAAGCGTTCCCACACTTTATTTTCAGCCTCCTGACAGGCGGGCTGCAGGGCTGAGTTGTGATTTGCGGGGCAGCGCAGGGCCTGTGGAGCTTCTCCAGTTCTCCTAAACTACGGCTGGGCTGCCCGGAAAATGACAGGCTGTAATTGCAGCGTGTGGCTCGGCTTTTTGGGGCCCTGGGATGGAAACCCAAGAGGCGAAGTCAAGAGTAAATTAGCTGTTCTTTTGAACTTCAGGGAAATGTGGACGTGGTGTGTGCAGCCTCTGGGGTTTGTGCAGCACTCCCAGCTCGGTGGTACCCCTGAAATGGGGTTCTGTGCTCTAGGCTTGCACCAGAAGGGGATTCTTCTTTCAGCCCTAACCCCAAGGAACCCTTGAAGCCTTGTTGACCTCGCAGATTGGAAGACTGACGTGGAAATCAACACTTGGGTGCTCAGTCCGGGGCTGCTCAGGCTCCTCCTGCCATCAGAGGCCGGTGGGAAGTCAGTGAGAGCAGAGTAAAGCTGAAACCTGTCATGTTCTTCATAGCAGAAGCTCTTTTATCACCTGTCCTCTCTTCCCGTTGCCTGTGTCCATGTTTCAGAGCGATCCCTTCTCCAGCCCCATGAAAGCACTGCCGTGGCTCCGGGGGCTTTGCTGGCACACCAGTGGCGAGTGGTGCTGACGCAGAGCGGCCGCGCTTCTCCCCTGCCTGCCCAGCTGCAGCTGAGGCTAAAGAAGGCTGGGAGCTGCCCAGGGTGGTGAGGATAATGGAGTGTGTCCTAAAGCCACGGGGCTCTCTGCCTGCCAGCGTGGTATCTGGTGTAAGCGAGGCCGAGCCCAAGGCAAGGCGCGAGGCCGAGCTGCGGGCTGGAGGAGGGCCCCGTCTCCCACCAGGAAACTCTGACAGGAGGAGGAGGAGGAGGAGGAGGACGGGAAGGCTCGGGTGAGGCGAGGTGAGGCTGGCAGCTGGAGTGGAAACGTTGGGTCGAATCTCTCCAGCTTTGGTGCTCTTGGATTCCTCGTGCTTCTCGGCACCGGCTTGGGGGCAGGCAGGGATTGCGGCGCGTCTCGTCTGCCCCCGGTGCTGCTCGGCCGAGGGCTGTCGGTGATGCTCCGGGAGCACCAACGGCTGAGGGCGGCTCTCACGAAATTCGGGAGGCTCTCCTGGAGGAACAAGGTCGGCCTTGTCCTCGGGGGAACTCCTCCGAAGCTGCGCCTCGGTTTGCGTCTGAATCTGAGGCAGAGGCAAAAGCTGCTTGATGTCGTTTCAGTGGAATTCGGGGGGATTCGTTAGCTCAGGGCTGCTCGGAGGTGCAAACTAAGGGCTGGTTGTTCGCAGCGCCTTGGGACCTGAATCTCGTCCTGAACTCCATCTCTCCGTGCCTGCCAAAGTTTTCCTGCTACTACACAGATGGATGTGTTCTCAGCAGAGGCTTCCACGTGGAAGATTTTAAAAAAGTAAAACAAAAAGCACCTCCAAGCTCGAAATGGCGCTGCCAGGGGGAACGTTTACAAGGAAGCAGCCTGGTAAACATGGAAATTCGGTGAGCTGCAAAGTGAAATTTGCAGGGTGGCAACAATTCGCAGCCTGTGAGAGGCTCGCAGTGGTCCCAGCCACCTCGGGCTGCCTGCAGGATCCTCGCTTTTCCAAGCAGCCTCAGGGAGCTGGGCTGGACCGAAAAAGTAACGGAATGATGTGAAGCTGAGGTCTGAGTCACTGACCCCGCATCTCCACTGGTTCTTTCAGGGCACTGCTCCTGGAGGAACTCAGAGCAGGCTGCAGCTGAGTGAGGTCTGCCCTTTCTGGTCACAACGAATTTCAGATCTCCTCCCCTCGCCTCTCCCAGCCTTTTGTGCTCTCCGTGCTAATCCATCCAGTGCAGCGTTAAACTGACAGAGGCAGCAGTTAGAAACCCTGCTCGGGAAGAGCCTGAGGACCAGCAGCAGGCATGCACATGAAAACCGCGCTCATCCTCCTCGTCCTGGCTTTTGCCACCATCTTCGCCCTGGTCTGCGTGCTGCTGACCAGGGGACGGGGTCCTGGCACCTGCCAGCACCAGCCCCCGGAGCCCGAGGTCCCGGAGGACGGCCGCAGCCTGGTGTTTGCCGATCTGACACCCGAGGAGCTGGTGCAGGTGGTGCGGTACCTGCAGGGCAGCCTCGGGGTGCCGCTGGTGGACGCCTCGCACGCCAAACCCTCCGACAACTGCATCGCCTCCGTGGACGTGCAGCTCCCTGCCAAGGCGGAGGTGCTGCAGTTCCTGGATGCAGGGGGGGCTCGCCCACCCCGGGAGGCGCTGGCCGTGCTCTATTTTGGCAACCAGGAGGACCCCAACGTCACCGAGTACGTGGTGGGGCCTCTGCCAGTGCCGACGTATCACCGGGACGTCACGGTGCAGAAGTACGGGGGGAAGGTGCCGTACCACCGCAGGCCGACGCTGGCTGTCGAGTACGAGCAGATTGCAGGATTTTTTAAGAGCCGGGTGTTCCCCGCGGCTCCGTCCTTCATGCGTCAGGTGATGGAGTACGACGGCACCAGCCTGGCAGCGGTGACTGCTGCTCCCCGTGGCTTCCAGTCAGGAGATCGGGCCACCTGGTACGTCTTGTTCCAGAACGTGAGCGGCTTCTTCCTGCACCCCGTGGGGCTGGAGGTGCTGGTGGACCACGGCAGCCTGGACATGGGCCAGTGGGCGGTCAGCAGGGTGTTCTACAACGGGCAGTACTACAGGGACATGGCTCAGCTGGAGAGCGCCTACGTGCAGGGCCGCATCAGCGTGGAGAAGGTGAGGAAAGTGCCCCCGGACGGGGACTTCTCGTCCATGAGACCCCGAGCGCCTTGGGCTACGGCGTTCCCGTTGCAGTACGAGCCGCAGGGTCCCCGCTACAGCCTGAGGAAGAACCACGTGGCCTTCCAGGCGTGGAGCTTCGCCTTTGGCATGAGCGTGAAGACGGGCCTGCGGCTGCTGGACGTCCGCTACAAGGGGGAGAGGGTCGTGTACGAGCTGAGCGTGCAGGAGGCGCTGTCGGTGTACGGTTCCAACTGCCCCGGGGGGATGTCGACGCGCTACATGGACGGGAGCTTCGGCATCGGGCGCTACAGCTCCCCGCTGGTGCGCGGGGTCGACTGCCCCTACCTGGCGAGCTACGTGGACGTGCACTACCTGGCTCATTCCCAGGCCGTCAGGACGATCAAGAACGCCCTCTGCGTCTTCGAGCAGAACCTGGGCTCCCCGCTGCGGCGCCACTTCTCCAACCTGCAGTCGCTCTACTACGGCGGGCTGGTCAACTCCGCGCTGGTCCTGCGGTCCGTCACGACCGTGGGCAACTACGATTACATTTGGGACTTCATCTTCTACCAGAACGGGGCCATCGAGGCCAAAGTCCAGGCCACGGGGTACACGAGCTCGTCCTTTTTCCACGGGGATGGTCTGCGGTACGGCAATAGGGTCGGGGAGCACACGCTGGGGACGATTCACACCCATTCGGTCAACTACAAGGTGGATTTGGATGTTGGAGGTAGGTCCGGGTCTTCCCCTAGCGCCTGCTGTTAATGTGGTAAACCCCAGAGTTTTTTGGGGATTGCCTCCTGGTCTGTGGAGTCCCTCCTCGCTGACATCTGATCTCTGCTTTTTCGCTCTCCCAACCTCTTACTTCATCCCCAAATTATTTTTCTATGTGTTCAACAGTCTGTCCAGGTCATGGAGTTGGAGGCAGAGCGGGTTGTCTGGGAGCTCTGTGTTCAGCCCCGGGGAAAGGCATGGAAAGGCAGCGGCTGCCAAGCGTTTGAGTTTCCTTGAGGCCTCCCGTCTGGCACGGGGTGTGTTGCCATAAGCGTGGCCAGACAGACGGGGCAGACGCGGCGCTGTCTGCAGGAGGGGAGGTGTGAGCCGCTCCTGCGACGCCTGGCGCTGCTTTGGGACTTCACTTACAGCTCGGAAAAGTCCCGTCCGTGCCTCCTCTTCCCGGCATGCGGCTGGGTGGCAGCACCGCGGGGCTGACCTCTGGCAGCTCGGTCCCTGCCTCCCTTTTGAGGAAACCCTCGGCTGGATCCCGAGCCTCGAGCTGCGGAGCTGTTGTAGAGAGAGGGAGAAATCCCCGCTTCTCCGTGCGGGCAGAGCTTTTTGGCAGCAGGTCCCTGCAGGAGCAGCTCTCTGCTGCAGCCGAGGGCAAAACGGCCACGCTGGGATGCGCGGGCTGCATGCATGGGGTTTGTTTCCCCTCTGGGACTGATCCAGAACCCGCAGCTCAGGGTGATGCAGGGGCAGCACCGGGTGCAGCAGGCGCCGACTGGCGGCGTTGGGTGTCTGTCACCAAAATCTGCTGCTGTGAAAGGTGGGGGAGAAAATCTGCAAGCCCACCGGTGGGTTGGGGGCTCCGTCTGTGTCTGCTGGAGGAGAAATTTGGCTGCTCTCAGCCCTGCTGGGGCTGGAGCTGTGGGTGACACCGGGTCAGGAGTGGCACGCGTCCTCTGCGTGGAGCGGGGTTGTGTCCCCCTGTCCCCGGGATTTGTGTGGCCTTGAGAAATGCTGTGGCTGTCATCTGTGACTGAAAGCAGGGCTGACACCCGTGCCCTTCCTGTAAACAAGGCTGGCAAACGTGCTAAAAGAGAGCTCCTGTGTGGTGGCAAGGTCCAAAACTGTGTCCCTTCTGTGTCCCTGCTGTGTCCCTGCTTTTCCCCGCTCTGTTTACAGACCCAGAGCCCTGGCTGGAAAGCTCTGGAGAATTGTGTCAGCCCCAGCCTTGGTCCACTTGGCGAGGGAAAGGGAGAGCTTGTCCCGAGCAGCGGGGTTAGAAGCAGCGTGTGGTGCTCGAGAGGAGCCCTCGCAACCTCAAATCCTGTAAAGGAAAACCAGAGCAGGGCACAGCACAGCAGAACCTCTCCAGCACAGGTTCCTCACATCCCAGTCTGTGGCTGGCGTGGGACCTGCAGGGGAAACGGGCGAGTGCTCCCTGGCTGGCAGTGAGACAAACCAGAAGCTCCTAAATTAACGCTGTGATGGAAAAATTGGTGCCGAGCTGTCGTGGTTTCAGCCCCTGCCCTGTGCCTATCAGCTGGCTGTGACGAGGGCTGTGGTGGCCGGGTGAGCTGTCCTCGGCTGTCCCTAACGTGGGGCTGCCCTCGCAGGAGCTGTTGGCCCCACCTTGGCTGCAGAGGCTCTGGCAAAAGAGGGGCTGTGCCCCCCGGGTGTGCGCGCAGAGGGGCACAGCCTTCCCCTTCAGGCCCTTTTGTGTCCCTGCTGGCTCCTGCCCGAGGGTCCTGGTGGGGGGAGAGGGGCTGGGGGGGATGGATCAGTCCCGTGAGCTGCCTGTCCTCATGAGCCCCTCTGCCTGCAGCTGGCACTGCTCGCAGTTACTGCTGGGGTTTGGCAAATGCTGCCTGATCTCACCACAGAGCTTCCTCCCATCTCAGCCCTTCTGGAGCACCAGCGCCAGAACTGGAGCAGCCGGGTCCCTTCCCTTAGGGCTGGGAAGGACTCGGAGGTGACGGGGAGAGGAGCTGTGGTGGTGTTGGGCAGCCGGGGGCTCTCCTCGAGCACCAGGCAGGGACCAGCTCACAGGGTGCCCGTGTTGCAGAAGGAGCCAACCTGGCCGAGCCAGCCCCGTGGCATTGCTGTGTTCCCCATCCCACACCCACAGCCCTCACAGCCCATCGAGCTCCTTGGTCCAGCTCGGGACGAGGCAGCAGGAGAAGTCCTGGATCTGGGCACCTTGTGCTTCCAGCAGGGTGCTGGCCCCGTGGGGTGCGTGCCGGCTCCACGGAGCATCCGTGAGGTGGGCCAGGGCGTCCCGGGAGGTGCACTGGGATGAGCAAACGCCCTGTAGCAGGGAAACCGCTGGGTAACCCGGGGCAGGAGTCGGGCGCCAGCTGCCCAGCTCGGTGCGCCCGGGGTGGGGAGGGAACAGGCAGAACTGGCTGGGAGCTGGGAGCTGCGTGCGGAGTCGCCGGGGAGCTCCAGGTTTCCTCCCCACATCGGAAGCGACGCCTGCACGCCCACACCAAGACTGAATTAAGAGCTTGGGCTGCAGGTGAGGGACGCAGTCCGGACGCTGCAGCCGAGCCCCGCGCGCTGTCTCGACGCTCGGAGAGATGAACCCCAGGCTCCCCTACGTCCTCCTGTTCGGGGCTGCGGTGGTCATCTTCATCCTCTCCTGCATGCTGCTGAGCAGGGGGAGGCGATCGCCCGGCTGCGAATCCCAGCCCCGCAGCGCGGAGAAGACGGGGTCCTGGAGCCAGAGCCTGGTGTTTGCTGATCTGACACCCGAGGAGCTGGCGCAGGTGGTGCGGTACCTGCAGGGCAGCCTCGGGGTGCCGCTGGTGGACGCCTCGCACGCCAAACCCTCCGACAACTGCATCGCCTCCGTGGACGTGCAGCTCCCTGCCAAGGCGGAGGTGCTGCAGTTCCTGGATGCAGGGGGGGCTCGCCCACCCCGGGAGGCGCTGGCCGTGCTCTATTTTGGCAACCAGGCAAACCCCAACGTCACCGAGTACGTAGTGGGGCCTCTGCCGGTGCCGACGTATCACCGGGACATCACGGTGCAGAAGTACCGGAGGAAGGTACCGTATCACCGCAGACCGATGCTGGGCAGCGAGTACGAGCAGGTGGGAGCCTTTCTGAAGGTGGTGGCGTTCGCTGCAGCCCCCACCTTCCTGCAAGAAGTGTTTGACTACGATGGCACCAACGTGGCGTTTCAGAGCACGGCTCCTCACGGGTTCAGGTCCGGGGACCGCAAGTCGTGGTTCGTCGTGTTCCAAAACGTGAGCGGCTTCTTCCTGCACCCCGTGGGGCTGGAGGTGCTGGTGGACCACGGCAGCCTGGACATGGGCCAGTGGGCGGTCAGCAGGGTGTTCTACAACGGGCAGTACTACAGGGACATGGCTCAGCTGGAGAGCGCCTACGTGCAGGGCCGCATCAGCGTGGAGAAGGTGAGGAAAGTGCCCCCGGACGGGGACTTCTCGTCCATGAGACCCCGAGCGCCTTGGGCTACGGCGTTCCCATTGCAGTACGAGCCGCAGGGCCCCCGCTACAGCCTGAGGAAGAACCACGTGGCCTTCCAGGCGTGGAGCTTCGCCTTTGGCATGAGCGTGAAGACGGGCCTGCGGCTGCTGGACGTCCGCTACAAGGGGGAGAGGGTCGTGTACGAGCTGAGCGTGCAGGAGGCGCTGTCGGTGTACGGCTCCAACTGCCCCGGGGGGATGTCGACGCGCTACATGGACGGGAGCTTCGGCATCGGGCGCTACAGCTCCCCGCTGGTGCGCGGGGTCGACTGCCCCTACCTGGCGAGCTACGTGGACGTGCACTACCTGGCTCATTCCCAGGCCGTCAGGACGATCAAGAACGCCCTCTGCGTCTTCGAGCAGAACCTGGGCTCCCCGCTGCGGCGCCACTTCTCCAACCTGCAGTCGCTCTACTACGGCGGGCTGGTCAACTCCGCGCTGGTCCTGCGGTCTATCACGTCTCTGGGCAACCACGATTACGTTTGGGACTTCATCTTCTACCAGAACGGGGCCATCGAGGCCAAAGTCCATGCCACGGGGTACCCAAGTTCTTCCTTTCTCCATGGGGATGGTCTGCGGTACGGCAATAGGGTCTGGGAGCACACGCTGGGGACAATACAAACCCATTCCATCAACTACAAGGTGGATTTGGATGTTGGAGGTAGGTCTGGGTCTTGTCTCCATTTTGTGCCCTCCATGAGTGCTCATAGGCTCCTCAAACTCTGTGTTTTGTGGTCCTTTCACGGGTTTTTCTTTCCATGCATGCGGTAGGGCGATGTGCTCCCATAGAGCTACGGGGGTCGGGGCCTTCCCCCTTTAGGATGAGTTTTGAGTATTTCTGTTTAAAAAGAAGAAAAGTGGGGTGTGGATTGCGAAACCCTAAACATAGGAAAAGGGCATGTGAAATGTCAGACTGTGTGTGCTTGATGCTGCCCCACCAGGCGTGGGGTTCAAAGTCTTGTTCACATCAGAAGGAGGATGAAAACGAGCACTGCAGTAGCTGTGGGTGGGTCCTGGCACTGGCCTTGACTGCAGATCCCAAGGCTCTGGTCCAAGTTTTTTTTTGGGGTGGAGGCTCGTCTGGAGGCCAGCAGAGGTTTGCTGCTGTGGTCCGTGCACGGGGCCCCTCTGCCAGCACCCTGCTGGCCCTCGAGCTCTTTCAGCCAGCTCTCTGCCATCCCGTCCCCATTTATCTGCCTCTCCCATTGCTCCGAGCCCCTGGCTGACGCATCCTCTTTGTGGACAGACCAGAGCTGCTCCACTTCTGTGATGTGCAAATGTTCTCGGAGCCTGTGCTCCTCCTGGCGCGTCCTCGCAGGATGGCTGCTGATGAGCAGAAACAGCACCCGGGCCATCAGGTGCTTGGGCTAATTAGGCTGGGCTCTCACTGGGAAGCAAACTGGTTCTTCTGCCCATGGAGGTTTCCTTCTTCTGGTCCCCAGGGACGGCACTGCGTGCCACAGGGGTGGTGTTGCCTGGGTTAGACAGACGTAGATGATGGGTAAAGGCACGCAGCACTGGGGAGCGGTGCTTGGAGCCTGGGGTGCAGGAGGGGAGGATGGGGGGAGCAGGCTCTGGCTGCAGGGAAGCTCCTCACCCACTTCTTGTCCTCGTAGGGGTGAAGAACTCCCTGGTGGCTCACGACATGGCGTTCGAGATGGCGCGGGCTCCCTGGAACCCCGAGCAGCAGATCGAGCGGCCACGGCTCACCAAGAGGGTCCTGGACACGGAGGACCAGGCGGCTTTCCGGCTGCAGTCCAAGATCCCCAGATACATCTACTTCGCGGCCAACAGCAAAAACAAGTGGGGCCACCAGCGGGGTTACAGGATCCAGATCGTCAGCTTTGCAGGGGACCACGTCCCCGAAGCCAGCTCCATGGAGAGGGCCATCAGCTGGGCAAGGTCAGGCTGCTGCGGTGGCGGCACCGGGTTCTCCAAGATGCCTCCAGCATCTGGCTGGGGAGGCATCACGGGGATGTTCCCCATGGAGAGGGATGGGGCAGGGGCTCCTCAGGGCTGGGGTTGCTGCAGGGGACCAGCCTGGTGCTCTGTAGGCTCTGGGGAGCCGGTCTCATCTGCATCCTTGTCCTCAGGTACAAGCTGGCCGTCACCAGGAGGAAGGAAGAGGAGCCCACCAGCACCAGCATCTACAACCAGAACGACCCCTGGACGCCTACCGTTGCCTTCGCTGACTTCATCGACAACGAAACCATCACCAACGAGGTGAGCAGGCTCTAGGGCTGTGGTGCCCACCGTGGGGCTGAGCAGGAGCTGGAGCTGCTGGTGCTGGCCGTGCGTTGTCCGTGCATTGCCCGTGGGCTCAGCCGGGACAGCAGCAGCTCCGGGGAGGGGGTCTGAGCGCTCGTGGGCTGTGGGAGCCCACCAAGGCTCCCTCTGTGGTCCAGGCACAGATTTTAGTCTGAAATAACCTGGGTTGTGTAACTCCTCCTGCCTAGGACCTGGTGGCCTGGATAACTGCTGGCTTCCTCCACATCCCGCACTCGGAGGACATTCCCAACACCGCCACGGTGGGGAACTCGGTCGGCTTTCTCCTGCGCCCCTACAACTACTACGACCTGGACCCCTCCATCTACTCGCACGACGGCGTCTTTTTCACCAGTGAGCAGGACTTCACAGCGTGCGAGGTCAACCCTATCGCCTGCCTGCCCAAAACAGCCTCCTGCTCACCCAACTTCCCCCCGTTCACCTACGACGGATTCAAAAACATGAGCAGGCTTTAATGTTCCAGGAGCCACGAGGCTGACCAACCTGTTAGGATTTTTTTTTTGTTTTTTAAAGTGAAGTTTTTATTATTTTTTTTTTTCATTTTCCAGTTGTAACTTCACTTTTTGTGTTGCTTTTAATTTAGTGCTCGGCGCGAGGGGAGCGTAATTGTCCTGGCGCGCTGCCAGGCGGCAGCCTGACTTTATCTCCATTAATTGCTGAATCCGGGTCTGTTTTGGGGAGGGTGGGAGGTAGGGGGGAAGGAAGAAAGAAATCCTGTTCCTCTGCTGCAGCAGCGAACGCCATGTAGTGCCTATCTCAGGTTTTAAAAACAAAAAAGATGTGGTGCTATCCATCCCGCCTGTCTCGTTCTTGCGGCTTCCAGCGCCGGCTGCTGGGGGATGCTGGGGCTCTGCGGGGCTGGACGGGGTGATCCAGGGCTGGGCTCTGCAGTGTGGGGGCACCGGGCTCGGTGCAGGGCATCGGTGGCCCCGTGGGCTCTGCTGGGGTGTGGAGGGAAGGAAGTGCTGGGAGGAGCGCTGGTTTTTCTCCCTGCTGTCTGGATCTGTCCTCCCCGAGGGCTGCAGCGTAGCCTGCGGGACGGGACGGGAAGGACGGGTGCAGAAGAATGAGGTTTATTTAAATTTGTGACCCGCCGGGGGAAGCAGAGCCAAGTTGCCTTTTATGGTTCCCAGCAAATCCCAGGCACGTCCAAGAACATCACCCTACGCCCTCCTTGCGAGCTTGTCTGGGCTGTTCCCGGAGCGGAAAAACGGGGGGAAAAAAAACAAAAACAAACAGCCAACCCCACAACCCCTCCAGCCCCTGCTGCTGCTGCAGGTCCCGGAGAGTTTCGCGGCTGGGAAGCCCGTCCTGCCCCACCGCAGCAGCCATGAACGTGAAAACGGCGCTCATCCTGCTCCTCCTGGCTCTGGCCACCATCTTCGCCCTGGTCTGCGTGCTGCTGACCAGGGGACGGGGTCCCGGCACCTGCCAGCACCAGCCCCCGGAGCCCGAGGTCCCGGAGGACGGCCGCAGCCTGGTGTTTGCTGACCTGACACCCGAGGAGCTGGTGCAGGTGGTGCGGTACCTGCAGGGCAGCCTCGGGGTGCCGCTGGTGGACGCCTCGCACGCCAAACCCTCCGACAACTGCATCGCCTCCGTGGACGTGCAGCTCCCTGCCAAGGCGGAGGTGCTGCAGTTCCTGGATGCAGGGGGGGCTCGCCCACCCCGGGAGGCGCTGGCCGTGCTCTATTTTGGCAGCCAGGAGGACCCCAACGTCACCGAGTACGTGGTGGGGCCTCTGCCGGTGCCGACGTATCACCGGGACGTCACGGTGCAGAAGTACGGGGGGAAGGTGCCGTACCACCGCAGACCTGTTACCGGCGTGGAGTACGTGGCCATCAGCGCCCTCATCCAGCACGAGCTGAGGAAGGCGCCGCGCTTCCTCGCTGCGTGCTGCGCCTCCGACGGCACCGACCTGGCCGCGCTCACCACGGCCCCCCGGGGCTTCAAATCCGGGGACCGCTCCTCCTGGTTCGTCATCTTCCACGCCGTGGAAGGCACCGGCTACTACGTGCTGCCGGTGGGGCTGGAGGTGCTAGTGGAGCACGGGGAGCTCGACATCTCCCTCTGGTACCTGAGCCAGGTCTTCTACAACGGGCGCTACTTCTCCAGCACGACGAAGCTGGAGGCCGACTTCGTGGCTGGCTCGCTGGAGGTGATCCGGGTGGAGAAGCCGCAGGATGCCACGGTGATGGGCTCCATGAGACCCCGGCGCCCTCCTGGCACCCCGGGGCCGCTGCAGTACGAGCCCCAGGGTCCCCGTTACAGCGTCAGGGGCAACCGCGTCACCTTCCAGGGCTGGAGCATCGCCTTCGGCATGAACCCCAACACCGGCCCACGCCTCTTCGACATCCGTTACCGCAGGGAGAGGATTATCTACGAGCTCAGCCTGCAGGAAGCCCTGGCTCTGTACGGCTCCAACTGCCCCGGAGGCATGTCCACCCGCTACCTCGACGGCAGCTTCGGCATCGGCAGGTTTGCCTACGAGCTGGTCCGGGGCGTCGACTGCCCCTACACAGCCACCTACGTGGACCGGCACTACCTGGCCGAGTCGGACGTGCCCAGGACGAACCAGAACTCGCTGTGTGTCTTCGAGCACGACGCCGCCCTCCCCCTGCGGCGCCACTTCTCCGACATGCAGTCCTTGTACTACGGCGGGCTGCGCAAAAACGTCCTCGTCATCCGCGCCGTCTCCACCCTGATCAACTACGACTACGTCTGGGACTTCATGTTCCACAGCAACGGGGCCGTGGAGGTCCGGGTCCACGCCACCGGCTACATCAGCTCCTCCTTCTTCCACGGCCGAGGCATTGACTACGGCAACAAGGTTGGGCCCCACACGCTGGGGACGATGCACCTCCACCACATCCACTACAAGGTGGACCTGGACATCGGCGGTAGGGCTCGACTCGCGCGGTCACGAGGGTTTTGCCTGTCCTTGGCGTGTCTGGGGGCTCCAAAGTTTGGGTTATGGGGCACGAAGTGTGTCTTTGGGGGGAAAAAGTACTGCCTGTATTCCTGGGATGCAGAGCAGGGCAGCTCCGCGGCTGCATTTCCTGGTGGGGACGGAGCTCGAAGGGAATTTTTCCTTTTGCTTCGCAGGCCAGCTGAACTCGCTGGAGGCCCAGGACATGGGCTACGAGCAGCTGAAGGCCCCCTGGAGCGAGCAGAACACCATTGTGCGGCCGTTTCTCCACCGGGGCAGGCTGGAGAGGGAGAACGAGGCAGCGTTCCCCCTCGAAGCCCCCCTGCCCCGTTACCTCTCCTTCACCGGCCCCAAGACCAACCGGTGGGGACACGCGCGCAGCTACCGGCTGCAGGTGGTCAGCTTCCCCGGGAAGCATCTGCCCGACAGCAGCCCCATGGAGAGGGCCGTCAGCTGGGGCAGGTAGGTGTGGGGCTGGGGCAGCAAACGGGGGCACCCAGGCTGCAAATGGCTGGGGGAGGGAGGTGCACGGGCAGCCCTGTGCCAAGGGAACCCTCTGGTGCCAGCCCCTGCGGGTGCTGAGCCTCTTCTCGGTTACCGCGTCCCCGTCTTGGTCCTTTTCTCCCTGTGGGGAGGAAGGGTTAAACAGCAAACCCTCCTGTTTCTTGGCTCTGAAAAATGCCTAGAAAAGTTGCTCAACGGCATCCATTCATAGCAGTTCCCATGCAGGAATCTGACCCCAGATGAGTTCAGTTTCCAGCGATCACACGTGTTTTCCCCTGCGGGGGCAGCGGGGCTCCTGGAGCAGTGCTGCTACCCCCAGGTCTTGACATCTCCACGTGAGGACAGGATGCTTTTTGGGAAAAATGCTTCGTTTAACCGCAGCGTTGGCTCGCGACCAGGGTGAAAGGGAAGGGGGAGGTTGTTTGAGTTAGACCTGGCACAGGCTGGAGGCGAAGCACCGAGCTGTGCCTCCCAGGGGCAGCAAAGCCCCCAAGGCACTGGGGCTGCAGCCAGCCCCGGGTTCCATCCCTTTGGGGTCTCCTGGGGGCACGGACGAGCCCCCCCTTCTCCCACAGGTACAAGCTGGCCGTCACCAGGAGGAAGGAAGAGGAACCCACCAGCACCAGCGTCTACAACCAGAACGACCCCTGGACGCCCACCGTCGCCTTCGCCGACTTCATCGACAACGAAACCATCACCAACGAGGTGAGGGGAGCCGGGCACCGGGGCTGCTGCTCCTGGCCAGGCTGAGGCTTCGCCTGCCTGAGGCCAAACCGGGTGGGAATGGGGCTGGGGGCCGGGCTGGGAGGGTCCCGTGCAGCCTGACGGGGAGCTCTGCGTGCCCAGGACCTGGTCGCTTGGATTTCCGTGGGGTTCCTGCACGTCCCCCACGCCGAGGACATCCCCAACACGGTGACCGTGGGGAACGGCGTCGGCTTTTTCCTGAGGCCCTACAACTACTTTGACGAGGACCCCTCGGTGGATTCGCCCGACAGCATCTACTTCAGCAGCGAGCGGGAGGCGGAGGCGTGCGAGACCAACCCCATCGCCTGCCTGCCCGCGGCCGCCTGCGCCCCACAGCTTCCCCCCTTCCGCTACGGGGGCTTCCTCAACATCAGCCTGCCCCCGCCGCCCGGCAGGCTCTGACGGGGACGGGGACACCCACGGGGACACCCGTCCGGCCATGGGGCTGCGTCCTCAGGGGGGTTTTGGTGATGGAGGGTGTGTGGCTGGCTCACCGGGACCTGCCCTGCTCTCCTTCTCCTCCTCCTCCTCTTCCTCCTCAGGGATGTGGGTGCGGGGCTCTGTTCCACCGAGGTAGGTGGGTGCCCCCTGGGTGATGGAGCCACTCGGGACCAGGCTGCAGCTGCCCTCTGGGTGCTGTGGTCCTCGTTTGGGCACTGCCTTGGGACAGCAGCCCCCAGGGGGTGCGTCTGCTGCAGCTCCAGGTGATGCTGGGGCCGGGAACTGGGGACAGGGGGGGTGGGAACTGGGGATGGGGACCAGGAACTGGGGATGGGGGGCCAGAAACTGGGGATTGGGACCAGGATCTGGGGATGGGGGCCGGGAACTGGGGATGGGGAGGTCAGAAACTGGGGCTGGGGACGGTGCGCTGGGCTGCACTGGGTGCCGGCAGGATGAGTGCGCTGCAGGAAGCGGAGACAGCTCCAATAAAGAGGCACGCGAGTGCTTTTCCTGACCCAACTCTTGCGTGGCTGCCTCAGTGCGGTGCTGAGCCGCTCTGCCAGCGCCCACCGGAGAGGGCGAAGGGCCGGGGTCAGGCACGGAGCCCAGCGCCGCCGTGTGAACGTGCACCGGCCGTGCTCTTGGACCCCGTGCGCTGGCAGCAGCCTCCGCTGCAAAATATGGGACAAACAAGGGAGTTAATGTGTAACAGCTGTACCGAGGCTGATTAATCGGTCCTGGCCTTGGCTGCTGCCCCGCGCCGTGTGCTCACCCCCCCCGGCGTGGGGACCCTTGCTCCGGTGCCACCGGTGCGTGCACAGCCCCAGATGCAGGACCCGCTGCACTGGGATGGGTTTGGTGAGGATGGGTTGGCTCCGACCCCACTGCCCAGCCCCAGCACGTGGCTGCAGCTGCCAAATGCCAGCTGCTGTGTCCCCAGGGGGGACTCCACGGGCACCTGCCCTCGCCGTGGGAGCTGCTCGAGGCTGTGCCACGATGGCCTCGAGGAGCCCTAATGGCAACATGTGTCCAGCAGGGAGCTTGGATGGCACCGGGGCTGAGATGCTGCGGCACAGGGAAAGGATTTGGGGTGGGAGGGGGTGGCCTTGCATGGCCAAGTGACGCTTGGGGACATCAGTCCTGGGGGTGCAGGGCCGGCTGTGGCCGTGCTCCCCTGTGTCTGCAGGCGCTGCCTGGACTCTGCCCGCGTGCTGACGCAGGCGATGCCGGCCCCACTGCCGGCGCTGCGGCGGGCTGGGAAACTTCTGGATGAAACCTTGGCACCGAGGGGCAGCCGGGTGTGATGGGGCGTGCGCTGCGCGTGCACTGCCCGTGTCCGGTGCCTTGGGAACCGCCGGGACACCGAGTCCTGCAGCCAGCCGCTGTCACCGCGGGGCACAAAGGTCCCGGGCTGCCAGCTCATCCCCGGCTTGTTGTGGCTGCAGGGGAGCCGCCGATCCCAGTTCCCGTCCCGGCTCCCGGCCTCTCCCAGCTGCGATCCCGGTTTTGCTGTCGTGGCGCTTTCCAAGGGGGCTGGCGCATGCTTGTCCCCATCCCCCCCCCCCCCCCCCCAGCACCTTTTGCCCTCGTTTTCTGCAGTGAAGCTTTTCAGGGAAAATTTATTACCAACGGTTTCAAAACACGTTGGACGCGGGAGCCAAGCCCGCTGAATTCCTTCGCGCTGGCCAAAAGCTGCTCTCGGCTGAGGACCCTGAAACGAGCTGCTGGGGAATTTTGTTTTGCAGGAGTGATCCCATTTCCACGCAAGCTTCTGCTCCATTTGGGCAGGGAAGCTTTGGTCTCCCCGAGGGCACCGGGAGGCTGGGCTGGGAGGATGGTGGCGAGCTGCTCCCCTCTGGTTTGGGGTTACATCTTGGCTGGTTGTGGCTGGGAATCCCCTGCTCAGCAGGAGGGGGGGGGACCCCCTGAGCCCCCACCGAGCACGAGGAAAGCCCCAGCTCCTTGGAGCCGAGGCAAAGCTCCTTGCAGAGCACCCACGGTGCTCCCACACGGCTGCAGCTCTGCCGTGGCATCAGCTGAGCATCAGTCGCAGCTCAGCAGCTCACGGCACAGCTCCAAACCACGTCGCTGCCCTAAGGGGACTGACGTTTGCCAGCGTTTTAACCTTCCTTGGCTTTAGCCAGCACTGTCCGGGCTGTGCTCCCGGGGAGGAGGATGTCGTGTTGGTCACCGTGGGGTGGGCAGGGGGGAGGAGAAGGAGGTGGAGGAGGAGGAGGAGGAGGATGAGGAGGAGGAGGAGGAGGAGGAGGATGCCCCCCAGGTGCCACCGCTCGCTGCCTGGACGCGACCTCTGCCTGCTGGGGGCCGCAGCGGGGAGCGGTTCAAGGCTCCTGACCCGAACTTTCCCGAGGAGAGAGATAAGTGCTGCGTTTTCACTGGCTGCTAATCATTAACGCCCCGTTGTCTGCTCCTGCCCCCCGTGGGGGGCACCACACCACTGGGCCGTGTTTCCCCGCGGCAGACAGCACTGGGACATGGGGTTTGTCCCCCTGGGACATTGGGTTTCTTTTGCCATGCTGACCTCATGTCTTGGGTCCCTGCAGCCAGCTCCGTGTTACTCTTTCATCAATGACTCCCAGGGGACACCAGGGAGATAAATCTGCCAGCACCGTGAGCCTGGGGTGGAGAGGCCACGGGCAGGGACCTGGCACGACAAGTGACAAGTGATATCTTTGCCTCCATGACCATGGATGGGGTCTGGCAGGGCAGGAGGGGTTAACCCAGGGGTGTGCTGGGCAGGATTGCTCCCCGTACCTCACTTTCACAGGTCCTGAAACCCCACAGGGCTCAGGACAACATTGCCAGCAGCCAGGACCTCTCCTCATCCCTCTGCAGGTGCTTGAGCCTCTGCCCTGCTGAAAAAAAAAGTAAACGCTGGGGTGCACGAGGAGCAGACCGAGTGATTTATTGGGAACCAGGAGGAGCGGGGGGCTGCAGAACCCCACCCCGAGCAGCAGAGGCACCTGGCAGTGCAGAAGGAAGGGGTGGTGAAGGGTTAAGGCACCCGCCGGGCACCCTCCCCGCCACCCCGCTGCCTGTTTTTACGTAAGTCCTTCCAAACATGTTTGTAACAACCCCCCGGTGATGCACCTTTGGCAAAAGTGGTTTTGGGTCCAAAGATCGGCGCTGGGACAAGCGACCTGCCGGCAGCAAACAAGAGCCCGCAGGGTATAAAACCACGGCGCGGTGCGGGGCAGCCCGGACCCGCCGGGAGGCAGCTGAGGAGGAGGAGGAGGAGGAGGAAGAGGAGGAGGATGGAGGCTGGCATGAACATCCTGCACGATGCGGGCATCCAGGCCACGCGCTGGCTGCAGGAGCACTTCCAGGGCTCCCAGGACTGGTTCCTCTTCATCTCCTTCGCCGCCGACCTCAGGAACACTTTTTTCGTCCTTTTTCCTCTCTGGTTCCATTTCTGTGAGCCGGTGGGCATCCGGCTCATCTGGGTGGCCGTCATTGGGGACTGGCTCAACCTCGTCTTCAAGTGGTGAGTAGCCCCGGGGCGTGCTGGCACAGCTGGGTTCACCTTAACCCGGGGCAGACGCGCACCCAGCCCTGATGTGAGGTCCCGCGGCTCGGCTGCGAGCCTGGGGGTGATGGTCGGCGTTCTTCATCCCCAAGATTTTTAGAAAAGGCTCTTCCCCCTTCCCCAAAGGCAGGCAGGAATCAGCCGGCTGCATGCAGATGCAGACACCCCCCTGCCATCAGCTCGAGCCCGGCACAGCTCGGTGTCAGCCGCGGGACGTGGTGCCAGCGGCACAAGGGGACCAGCACGGTGCCACCTCTGCTGTGCCACCCAGTGCCTGGCGTTGTGCTGGGGATTTGGGGCTGTTCTGTCCCACAACCAGACCCTGTGGGGTGCTCGAGGAGCTGTGCTGGGTGCTCTGGTTCTGTGCCTGCCCCACGGCCGGGATGCCCATGCTGATGGGGACGGGTGTCCTCCCCCTCTGCTGGCACCATGGGGTGGCTGCTTTCAGCCTGGAACAGGCCCGGGGGGAGCAGAGGGCCTCTTCTCAGCACGTTTGCCTGCTCCTGGGAAGTTCTCACTCCAGGAATAAGGGGGACAAGGCTGGGCAGTGCCTGCTGTGAGCACCCACCTGGGTGCTGTGCCTGACGGATGCCCTGGACCCGCTGCGGGTCCTTTGCCCCTTTCAGCTCCCAGCCGGAGCGGGGAGCGGAGCCGTGCTGTCTGCTCCAGCACCCAGCACCACCCCAAACCCCATTCTCCTTTCTTTTCAGGATCCTATTTGGGGAGAGACCATACTGGTGGGTGCATGAGACCAACTACTACAGCAACGCCTCCGCCCCAGCCATCCAGCAGTTCCCACTCACCTGCGAGACCGGCCCCGGTAGGGTCCTGCACCCAAGGGGGGGAGCACGGGGACGCTCTGTCCATGGGACCCAGGGGTCCTGGTCCCAAAGTGGGGGTGCTGGCATGGCCGGGACCGTTATCTCTGCTGTTATCACCGAGCTGCAGGGCCACTGCCGTGCCCTGGCGGGGTGGAGGCAGGGCAGCCCCTGCACGGAGCGGACTTTTACCCTCGGTGTGCGCAGACGTGGCGGCTCAGCACAAATCCTGCTGGGGCCATGCTCGGCCGCGTGCCGGCAGCAGCTCCACGGGGAAGGGGCTCACTCGGTCCCGCTGCAACCCCGTGGGTATTTTTTGTTTGTGGTTGCAGCCAGCTTGGGGCTGCGAGTGGCCTCAGCACAAGCCATTGAGGATCATAGGACAGGCCTTGGAGCTTGAGCTGTGCTCCTCGTGCCATGCTGGCACCCGCCTATGGATGGGTGCTCGGTGCCATGAACCCACTGTGTGGGAGCCCCAGGGGACAGCCTGATCCCACGGGGGTCTGACCGGGGGCTTCCTTCTCACCCAGGGAGTCCCTCCGGCCATGCCATGGGTGCAGCAGGCGTGTACTACGTGATGGTGACCGCCCTGCTCTCCATCGCGTCGGGCAAGAGGCAGTCAAAGACGCTGAAGTACTGGTAAGCTGTGTGCCCAAACTGGGGGCTGGGCTGGGGACTGCCCCAAATCCAAAAAGGGAGGCAGCGGATCCCATATTGGCACGTTTCGGGGTCCCCGATGGCAGCAGGAGCTGACCCCACTACTGATGCTTCCCCTCTCTGTCCCTTGCAGGGTTTTGTGGATGGTGCTTTGGACGGGCTTCTGGGCGGTCCAGGTCTGCGTCTGTCTGTCCCGAGTCTTCATCGCCGCCCACTTCCCCCACCAGGTCATCGCGGGGGTCTTCTCCGGTGAGTGCAGCCCCTGGACCTGTCCCCTTCACCCCACAGCAGCCCCCCCAGGTCCCCCCACCACATGCAGCAAAAGAGCTGAGGCCTTTTCCCATGTCTGGGGAATCCGTGGGGAGAGGCGGCCAAAGGGCGAGGGGCTGGCGACTCTCGGGGTGCAGCGGTGGCCGTCGGGGTGCTCTGACCACGCAGGAGCCCCCCCAGCTCTGAGCAGCGCTGCCTCCTCTCCCCGCAGGCATGGCGGTGGCCGAGACCTTCCAGCACGTCCGCTCCATCTACCACGCCAGCCTCCGCAGGTACCTGGGCGTCACCACCTTCCTCTTCAGCTTCGCCCTGGGCCTCTACCTGCTGCTGCTGGCGCTCGGCGTGGACTTGCTCTGGACCCTGGAGAAGGCGCAGAGGTGGTGCGCCCGCCCCGAGTGGGTCCACATCGACACCACCCCCTTCGCCAGCCTCCTCCGCAACCTGGGCATCCTTTTCGGGCTGGGGCTGGCCCTCAACTCCCACATGTACCTGGAGAGCTGCCGGGGGAAGCAGGGCCGGCAGCTGCCTTTCCGCCTGGCCTGCGCCGCCGCCTCGCTGCTCGTCCTGCACCTCTTCGACGCCTTCAGGCCGCCCTCCCACCTTCAGCTGCTCTTCTATGTCCTCTCCTTCTGCAAGAGCGCGGCCGTGCCCCTGGCCACCGTTGGCCTCATCCCCTACTGCGTCTCCCAGCTCCTGGCCACACAGGACAAGAAGGGCGTCTAGAGGGGGGGCCGTGGCACAGGTGTCCCCCCAGGTAACGGCGCGGGCCCCCCCGGGGCAAGGAGCGGACCGTGGGGTTTGTGCTGGTTCCTCTCCCCGTTACGGCTGCACGAGCAGTGCCACGACTCCACCGCCGGTGCCACGGGTGCTGGTGGCACGAGGGAGAGGGGTGGCACCGCCGGGAGCAGGGTGCTGTGCGCCCATGGGTGCTCAGGGGCTGCTGGCGAGGCGGCTCTGTCATGGGAACGGACGGGCTGTGGGGGGGGAGAAGGATTTGGAGACAAATTTGGGCTTGTGGGAGCCCCCCAGGCCTGTAACCCATCAGCTCGTGGGCCCCGGTGTTCGGTATTCGCTGCTGCGTGAAGCAGCGTGGGGTTTAGGGGTGTGTGTGTGTGTGTGCGTGTATACAGAGGGGAAACAAGGGTATTTTATTAAAGCTGGAGGTGTATTTAGTTGGTGAGTTCAGCTGTCTCGTGGGCAGGGGGAACGGTGACCGAGTGCCACCCGCAGGGACCGGGAGGGGGCTGGAGGAAGGATGTCCCTGCGGGGATGCTGGGGACCAGCTGCCCTGGTGCAGGGCTCTCCTGCATCCCCGACCCCCTGCCCCGTTGGTATGGCTCCTGCAGGGCTCGTGTGATTAACAGTGGGGGCTGGTGGCTCTTGGGGACACCACAGTGCGTGCACGGGCTGCCTGCACGTGTCCCCGTGGGGCTCAGCCGGTGGCCGGTGCTGCATGGTGATGAAGACCAAGCCCAAAATCACCCAAACCACGCAATAAAACCCAGGGAACGAGGGCTGCTGCTGCTGCTTGCCCTCCTCCTGCAGCAAAGTGACCCAGCAGGAGCTGGTGGCCTGCACAGCCCTGACCCTTGGCCCGATCCTGCCGTGCACAAACAGCTCGGGAGCTGGCAGGGGGGGCTCTGCTCCGTGCGGAGGAGACCGCAGGTGCGGAGGCTGCTGCTCGTGGCAGATAAATGGTTTTAGGATGGAGGTTTCTCATGTTTTATTTCTCTGGTTATTATCGATATCTGGGCTGAAATTGTAGTGCTAGATCTAGGAAGGAAGGAGGAAAAAAACAACAAAACAACAAAAAAAAAACACTTATTCCCAACTCAGGCTTTTTTCAGCGTGGCTCCGCAGCGCCCCTTTTGTTTCTGCAGCCGAGATTGCGGCAGCCTCAGCAACCTCCCTGGAAGAAAATGCAAACCCGAGAGGCAGCAGGGAGTTGTTAATCCAGGAGGTTTTGCATCGGTACAGGCTCGGAAACACCCGGTGTGGTGGGGTTGGATGTGGTTTTCTGTCTCCCTGCAGAACAAAGCGCGAGGTGGCGGTTCCAGCTGCATTTAATTCTCGTGTCGAGCCAGCACGTGTGCGTTACCATGGCTCTGCCAGGCCTCCTCCAAGCACATGAACTTCCCTTTTTTAATAACGTGCTTGGTGCTAGTGCGGAAGAGCTTCAGGACTGCAGCAATGAAGCTGGTGCTACCTGAGGGCTGCTCCCAGCACGTCACAGCTGGGTCAGCAGCCGGCTGCCGTGCAGGGAAACACTGATTCTGGTGGTCAGCAGCAGCCCGGGGGCTTTAGCACGACCACCTTCAGCCCCCTAGCATCTGCAGAGACTTCTGAGTAGCCAGGAAAAAAAAGCCAGTTTCTTGTTTTTAAAGAAAGGGATCGTGGAGACTTGCTCACAGGTTCAGCACTGCATCAGTTCTCTCTCTGAGCAGTAAGCAGCCACACCTGGTGCCCAGCTTAGTTTGGTCTTCTAAAAGGGATTTACTGACTCGAGCATCCCTCCAACTCCTGCCACGTTTCTCTTTCTCCCTACAAATGCTCAGCATAAGATCTTGAATCATTTTTCTCTGTGGTTGCTTGAAAATACCACGTTCAAACCCTCTGCTTCTTACCAGTTTTCTGATCTTTTTAAAAATGCATCCAGTTTATTGTGAATAAATAGGTTCACAAAGCAAGTTGTACAAACTAAAAGCCATGGTACACTGCAAGCCGGAGGGCCCTTCTCTTGGTTTGTAGGAAGCTCGTAAAAGTAGTCATTAAGCTCTTTAATTGCTTAAGCAGTGTACCACTTGCCTGGGGAAATTAAAGAAACCTCGCAGCATTTAGGGTCAGAGAAAAATGGGGATTGCAGTTTCCCTCCCCCTTTCTTCCATGAGCATCAAATAAGTTCACAAGAGATGCTTTTTTTTTTTTAAATGTCTTTATTCTCTGAGACAGAACTTGGTGGAGATGATGCAAAGCAAGGAAGACGGCCGTACTTTGAGAATTCTTTATGTTTCAGCTCTTTGGTGGCTGACAAATTCCTGGAGCAGAGCTTCCACTTCTCCTCGCCGACTCATTTTGGTCGCCTTGCCCTGAAAGCGGCCTCGCTTCCCAGCTCCTTTGCCTCCCAGCAGCTCTGCCACCCTGCAGTAACGACAGCACATGCTGAAAGCCACTCGTAGAGAAGAAGGTAGCCTGCCCTAACCTGCTCCAGGCAGCAAAGAAGGGTCCATAGTCTAATTCTATGCCTCAGCTGCTTAGTCAGAATTCTTACTAATTTTAAAGAAACCACAGAACACGGTACCTGGGACCTAAATTCTCAACTGCTTCAACAGGTCCAGCTAGAAGGAAGAGTCCTGCTTCTTTTTCATCTCCCACAGTCAGGAACAGCAGGGTTTCCTGTGGACAGAGAGACAGACCTTGCTCCAGAATAGCCACTGCCCTCCTTTTCCAGAAAGGGTACAGAAACACGAGCTACAGGTCCCCTTAAAACACATAAACAAGTCATGAGTCCATTACTGAGACCAAAGCTCAATTTGAAGTAAGAGGGAGAGAAGCTTTTGAATCTCTTGTAGTGAATCCTATGTTGTAGGGAACAGAACAGGTACTGGGGTATCCTTGACACAGCCGATGAAGATCTGTATGGCTTTTTAGGGACAGGCTCTTCTACGGTGCTCAGAATTTTTGCTGCTGTATTTCTTGACCACTGGGGATCCCCCTGCGCACTGAGGCTGCTGGGGACAATAACCTCGTGCAATTTTTGGAAGGAGAGATGTGTAGCTTGTGACTGTGGCACAAACAGAAGCCAAGCCAGCCCCTGTCTGTGCTACAGGCTTGAAGGAAAATGCCACTGGTGTCAGGTTCGGCTGCATCAATGACTCACCTCCGTCCCTATCTCGTTAGCGATGATGTTCATGAACTCCGAGTCACCCTCTTTCCTGTAAGGATGGGTAAAAAGCCACTTCAGAGAGGAAGAAAAAAATCCACACCACAGTCCAAAACATCAATCACAAACCAAAGGCAGTGACAGTATCCAAGTTTAGCTTTTGTTAGTTTTCCATTTTGTTAAAGACTAAAATATCCAACTGCCCTCAGAGAAGCTGAAAGAGCAGCCTATGATCATGCCTGGGGTTTTGATCTCTTGCTGTTAGAATGGAGACTATTTTTTTTCCTATAAATCTAAATTCTTTCTGTGCATTTCTGTGGATATATTAAGAATTATTTAAGTGTTTAAGGAATTGAGCTCCTCGGTTTTATTTGAAAACACTGAGGGCAGAAAGAAATCAGACACAGTTATTTCTTAGCTATAAAAACAGAGGAATTCAGTGACTGAATAACTTACACATTTCTTCCATTACACAACCTTCCAGAAGGCCCAGTCGGTTTAATATTTTGTTCACCTTGTTTATATTCATCCATGAGGAATGTTTGACTTTTAAGCAGTAATTGTTGTAAGCTTGAGTAGGTGTCAGAGAGATGCAGCTACCATAAATCACATAATATCGTGGCTTCCTCCCCCTGTCCCCAAACTCCCCGTACCTGTGTAACACAAACAGCTGACTCTGAACAGGTTTGCTCTTGAAGTCCCGTGCTATCAAAACAGCAATGTCTCTAAGCAGGTTCAAGTTATTCTGAAACAAAAGTGAATGGAGAGGACAGATAAGCCAGCGTGAACACCAAGCTTTGTTTCCAGAGACGGAGCAGTTTTGATAAAAACGGATGCTTAAAATTCAGTGGCTTGGGCCTGCAGGGAGCAGACACTGTCTGCTTTTCTCAGCCATCCCCATACCTTCTGAAGCAGTTTCACTGAGCTCTGCAGTCTCTTCACGGCCTCAACGTGCTCACCGGGTCCATTTCTGAAATAAAACAAAGAGCCTTAATTGATACTTAGAAGGATGAAGACAAGACTTATTAAGGGAGCAAAAGCAGATAGTGTATCATAAAGAACACCATGCAGATGCACCCTGAGGCTTATGTTGTATTTGTCAGAAGGAACAATGAAGATGAAAGAACCAAAGTGCCAAGGGTATTACTTGAGCAGTGAGGTTAGAGCCTTCTCAGTATTGTGACTTTGTTCAATGGACTTCAGAACTCTGTTCCCTGCCAGGAAAACCAAGTTGGTTTTGTTCTTTTTCCCTTTTTCCGTGCCAAGGAGTTTAATAACCTTGAAAAGAAAAACACTCTGGTCAGAAAAGGAGAACAGGATTTTACCCTTAAAAGCAAAGGGTAAGCAAATTAAAAAAAGCAAATTACCTAGTGGTAAAGGCCAGCCCCACCCCTTTACCACTAGGACAGTTTCCAGCACAACCTGGATCCTCAGGACTTTCGTTGTGCTCAGTCTGCACGTGTGGAGCAAGGCTCCTGAGGGTAACTGGGCTGCAGCCCCCCTACCTGCAAGTCGCTCAGGTTGGAGACGTGAGTCCCGCAGCACATGTTGGAGTCTATGCCTTCGATGTTTATAACTCGCACTGGCCCTGTGTGGTCATCTGGTAAGCCACGGCTTCTCACCTAGCAAAGGGGGAGGAGAGCCAAGGAGGTGACACGCGTGCCACAACCGCTTTGGCCCCACGTTCAGTGTCAGCTCTACCCCATCGCTCACTGTTTCAACTTCAGGGTCATCCGCAGCCAGCTCCCGCACTGTCACAGGCACCCTCTCCCGGATCTTCTCGTTCACGCTCCTCTCCAGGGCTTCTATTTGCTCCGCCGTCACGCTGGGGGTGTTCAGCTCGATGACACTTCGCTGACGGCCCAGCTCCCTGCACGGATGAGGGAATATCAGCTGCTGTGGAGAAGAGCAGCTGGAAGATCCCCCCGCGCAGCACCAAGAGCCATCCAGGACTAGCTTGTGGGGACGTGGTGACTGAAACGAACCACACCTCCCTCCTCTCCCTCCTCGTTACAGAGCATCAGATGCGTACCACGCATTTGGAACACAAGACGAAGTAAATATTTTGTACAGCTTGTCTCCAGCCCAGTCAATTCTCCCAGGCCCTCCGTGGTCAAATGAAATATCCAAGAGCTAACTGCTTTCAAATGATCAGCGATCACCTCCTCATGGCATATGCCAAACGAGATAAGACTGAGGTTCAAAGGAGCCTTTTTCCTGCTCACCATGAAGTCGTTTTGAATCCAAACATCAGGTCTGCAATGGCAGTGATGAGGTGCTGTCCTGGAAGAGATGTGCAAGCGACAGCTTTGAGTTTTGGACACAGGGGAAAAAACATTCCCTGCCAAAGTGTATTTTTTTCTGCTGACGTTTCCATGACGTTTGGGAACCAGCCCAGGGACATGCCTGGAGGTGTGGGGCTGCTGCTCATGGTTGGAAACAGACGGAGGGGGCAGCTGCTGCCTCACAGCCCATGGGACCCAAGGGCAACACGGCATGCTCAGAGCCCTCCCCAGTGGGTTGAGAGTTTGCTTCCAGCCCCTCTTGCAGCCGGTTTACAAACCACAGAGGGCTTCCCCTCCCAGGCAGCCCCAGGGACAGCCGGTAGGCACAGCACTGTCAGCTCAGCCTTCCCAATCCCCAAATTAGGGAGGACGAACTGGGCACTGACCCCCACCTCAGCCCAGACCGTGTGGCTCTGCCCAGTGCCCCTGTGGCTCGGTGCTACTGGTGGTAATGGGCACAGACCTGAGTGCTGCTGCATGTGGTCGAAGCGCCGCTCCCAGTCCAGCGACAGCAGCACGGAGGCGCCCGGCTCCAGCTCCGTCTGCACGAAGTGAACGGCCTCGGGGCCCCGGCGGGTGACACGCAGCACGGGCACGTCGCCGATCAGCCCACGGTCATCAGGCTGTGGGAGATGGGGGTCAGTGGCCGGGCCTGGGTCCCGGTCCCGGTCCCGGTGCAGGGTTCTGCTTCAGGGTCCTGGGTCCCAGTGCAGGGTCTCGGTCCAGGACAGGGTCCTGGTTCAGGGTCCCAGTGTAGGGTCCCAGGTCCTGGTGCAGGGTCTCGGTCCCGGGTCCTGTTTCAGGGTCCTGGTCCAGGGTCCCAGTCCCAGGTCCTGGTCCTAGGTCCCTGTCCCAGTTTCAGGGTCCCAGTCCAGGATCCCAGTCCCAGTAGAGGGTCCTGATTCAAGGTCCCAGTCCCAGGTCCCAATTCAGGGTCCAGATCCTAGTTCCCTGTCTTGGTTTAGGGTCCCAGTCCATGATCCCCATCCCAGTACAGGGTCCTGATTTAGGGTCCTGGGCCTGGGTCCTAATTCAGGATCCCAGGTCCCTGTCCCAGGTCCCTGTCTCGGTTCAGGGTCCCAGTCTAGGATCCCAGTCCTGGTCCAGGGCCCTGATTTAGGGTCCCAGTCCCTGTTCAGGGTCCCAGTCCAGGGTCCTGGTCCCAGGCCCCTATCCTGGTTCACCATCCCAGTCCAGAATCCCGGTCCTGGTCCCAGTGCAGGGTCCCTTGTCCCAGTTCCCAGTCCCAGATCCCGTCCCCATCCCCCAGCCCCTCCGTACCTGCCCGCCACCCTCGGGGAAGAGGATGGTGTCCTCCAGCACCACCTGGAAGCCCCTCACCGGCTCCCCACTGCCCTCGGGCCGCAGCTCCGCCGCCTGGCACGACACCACCTTGGTGGCGAACTGCAACAAAGCGGTGGCGGCACCGTGAGGGACGGGACCAGACCAGGCCTTACCGGGCTGTACTGGGCCATAAACCCTGGCCCCGTTACTACCTGCCGGGCCCAGCTGTCCCGCTGGCACTGGAACACCATGGTGGTAGCGGCACGGAACAGGACCGGTGACGGTGACGGCGAGCGGCGAGGGACACGGGGCTGCAGGGCCCTGCCTCCCTCCACGGAAGCTCCTCCCCCTCCCGGTAAACCCCACCCCCTCCCGGTAAGCCCCGCCCACCCCCGGTATGCCCCACCTCCTCCCGGTGCCCCCCCCGGACCCCCCGGGACAGCGGACACGGGCGCAGGGTGGCGGCTGCTGGTGTTTATTGACCCCACCGGTAACCGGTGCTGGGAAACCGCGCTGCTGCCGTGCTCCTTCTTGAGTCCTGCCTGCGTCACGGTTCGGCCGTGTTTGCTGCCGGTGCACCGGGAGAGCCTCACGGTGGCGGTGGTGGCCCACGGGAGCTGGGCTTTAGAGGTCGTCCTGCGGAAAGGGACACGGAGCAAAGTGGGACGGAGCCGGTAGCGGCCGTCCGGTGCTGCCCGGGAGCGTCCCTGCAGCGGGGATGGCAACCGGGGGGAGCACAGCACCAGAGGCTCCTGCAGCGCCCGGGGAAGGCAGCTCGGGGCTCTACTCACGTCCAGGTCGTCCATGGTCGGGGCAGGGCCCTTGTCCGTGACCTTCTGCAGGAGCTGGATGGGGAACAAAGGTCTGTTGTGGGCACTCTGCGTGCCCGGCTTCCCCCTGCCTCCCCGAGCACCCAGTCCGCCCTTCACCGGGCTCACCTCGGCGTACTCCTCCACCATGGCCCTCTCCACCTCCTCGTCCCCTTCCCAGTCTCGCCAGTTGTCGAAGTCCACGGAGAGCCAAGCTGGCTGCGGGCAGAGAGAGCAGACCCTGAGGGAGGGAGCAGCGCAGAGGGGACCTGGTGGCCCTGACCTCACAGGGAGCGAGCACTGGGTGCTGCTCCTGAACACCACGAGGGCTGGGCAGGCGTGGGAGAACATCCCTGTGTCTGCAAGGACTGATCCTGACGCAGCCCACGTTGAGAGACAGGGATGCCAGAGGGCAGAGGTGGGCTGGCAGGCAGCGGGAGGCATTCCTGGCTCGTGGGGGTGCCCCAGAGGGTGCATCCTGGGGGCAGGTAGAGCCCAGGATGCCAGCGTGCTGGAGACAGGCAGCCCCCTGGGCTCTCTTTACTGCAGGATGCCACACGCACCTTGATGTTCTCCTTGGTGATACGGGGCCACGCCACTTTCTCCTTCCACTTCCTTATGAAGCACGTGATGGAGCGATCAGAGCGCTTGTCCTGTGAGTCCTGCCAAGAGATGGGGGTGCCTCACCTCAGGGCCTGCCAGACTCCTCTCTAATCCACTGCACAGCCACTCCCAGGCTGTGGGACACAGCACCAGAAGGGCTGTTTGTGGCTCAGCACCGTGCTGCTAGTGACAGACCCAAGCTCAGGGCTCCCAGCCTTGTGCTTGCTCCACTCGAGCTCTCAGGAAACAGCCAGGATTCAACTCAAGGCAGCGCTGCTCGTGGCATCATGGGCTGCGTTCAATTCTAAGCCTGCCACAGGCTGCCAGGGAACAGTTTGCTGGGGAGGTCTCACCTTGGAGTTCACCCTGCCGTACAGGTTGATCTCATTGTAGAACTCCACTCCATCGGCATTTTTGCAGCTGCCAAAACACAAGCACTTGTTTTAGGACGGGGCTGAGGCCACATACCACAAGCTCTTACAGGGTCCTCCCTGTCCCCTCAAACCTCCCCAATCCAGGGGCTCGTGAAGCAGCAGCAGCTGACCTGAACACCACCCGGTGATCCTCGATGACGACTTTAACATCTCTGCTGTCCTCCACGCAGAACTCCAGGAAGACGTACCGCGGGCGGTCGTACCACAGCGTCTTTGCGTGCTGCCTGTCAAAACACAAGCACAGCGGGCATTTCCTCAATGCCTTTGGCCTGGCAGCACCGGGCCGGGACCGTGTGTGAGGTGTGGGACAGGGATTTGGGGCTGGGCCGTGTTTGTCCCAGTGAATGCCAACAGGGTCTGCGCTGTGGGGCTGGTTATTGCAGAACCACAGAATCATCTAGGTTGGAAGAAACCTCCAATCTTCCACTATAACTCTCTCCATGAACCTCCTGGACTGCTCCCTCTGAGCTGTGTGGCATTTCCAGGATATGTCTGGGAAGCTGAAGTCCCCCACGAGGACGAGAGCTGAGGATTTCACAACTTTTGCCAGCTGCCTGTAGCTGATTCCTCATCCGTCTCCTCATCCTGGCTTGGCTTTAAAGCTTAGTGACACGGTTTAGTGGAGGGCTTGGTATTGTCAGGTCAGAGGCTGGACTCGGTGATCGTGGAGGTCTCTTCCAACCTCGATGATTCTGGGATTCGAAGATCACCGAGTCCAACCTCTGACCTAACGCGTTCAGTCGTCCACTGAACCATGTCACTGAGCTCTAAATCTAAACGTCTTTTAAAGACCTTCATGGATGGGGACTCGGCCACTTCCCTGGGCAGCATATTCCAACGCCTAACAACCCTTTTGGTAAAGAAGTTCTTCCTAATATCCAACCTAAACCTCACCTAACCACCTTTTATTTTCCTAATATCCAACCTAAACCTCACCTAACCACCTTTTATTTTCCTAATATCCAACCTAAACCTCACCTAACCACCTCTTCTCTTCCTAATATCCATATTAAACCTCCCCTGGCACACCTTTAGCCCGTTCCCCCTCGTCCTGTCACCGGGCACACGGGAGCACAGCCCAAACCCCCCCTTACAGCCCCCTTTGGGGTTCCTGTGGAGTGCGATGGGGTCCCCCCTGTCACCTCTTCCCGTGAGCTTTCTTCTCCATCCCCAGCCCCCCCCCCCAAGCCTCTCCGCCCTTCTCCGGACCCTTTTTAGCCCCTCCACGTCCTTTTTGTGGCGATGGCCCCAAACCCGGCTACCCACGGCTCCCCCCCGGGACCGGGACCGGGACCGGGACGTGCCCTGTCCCGCTCCCCATTTCCCCAAACCCCCCCCACGTCCCCGCTGCTCTCCCCGGCTCCGTCCCGTGCCCGTTCCCACCTCGCCATGTCCGAGCCCGGCCCCGCCCCGAGCTATTCGGGACCGGGGGGCACCGGAGGGGGGGGGGGGGACCGGGAGGAGGGGGAGGGGGGTGAGCTCGGTGCCAACGGGGACCGAGCCGAGCCGCGAGGGGGCGCTGTGAGGGGGGCGGGGGGGGGGGCTCCGGTACCGCGCAGGCCCCGAGCACCGGGAGGCAGAAGGAGGGGGGGGGGAGGGCACAAAATGGCGGCGGCGCCGCGCCGGTAGCAACGCCATGGAGGCGGAGGGGGGACCGGGGGGTCCGGGGGAGCGCTGGGCGCCGGTGGGCGCCGTGACGGTGGAGGAGGAGGAAGAGGAGGAGGAGGAGGAAGAGGAGGAGGCGGCGGGGTCGCCGCGGTCGGTGCCGCGGTTGCGGGCGGAGCGGCGCCGGTTGCACGGGGCGCTGCTGGCGCTGGCCTCGCATTTCGCTCAGGTGCAATTCCGCCTGAGGCAGGTGGCGAGGGCCGGGCCGGGCGAGCAGCAGCGCCTGATCCGGGAGCTGGAGGATTTCGCCTTCCGTGGCTGCCCCGCGCCCCTCGCCCACGGTCTCGGGGACGGCCCGGTGAGCGCTTGGGGGGGGTGGGGGGGAAGGCGCCGAAGGGATCGGGCACCGAGCACGGTGACGGGACGGGGAGGGGGGGGGGGAACTAAAGAGAGCGGGTTTGGGTCAGGTATGAGGAAGAAATGCCTTAAATTTCACCCAAGGGGCATGGTTTGGTGGGTGGTGGTGGTGTTGGGGTGGTGCTTGGACTGGGTGATCTCGGAGGGGTTTTCTAACCCTAATTAGTGTAAAATCGTTAGTTGTGAGGGTGCTGGTGTGAGCTGGAGGAGCTTTGGGTGCCTCTTCCCGGCAGGGCTCAAAGCCAGGTTGGACGTGGCTTTGGGCAACCTGAGCTAGAGGCAGGCATCGTGCCCACGGCAGGGGGGTGGAACAAAATGAGCTTCACCATCCCTTCCAGCCCAGGCGGTTCTGGGATTCACTGATTTGTTTAAAATCCAGTTAGTTGCAGCTGTGCTTCTGCTCGCTGCTGACAGAGGTGAGCGGCTGTCGTGGCCGTCCAGCACGGCTCCGTCCAGAGGCACCGTGCCCCTCCCAGGGTGCGGCAGGCTCCAGGTAGGCAGCGAGCAGGCAGGCGGCTCTGCGGGAAGCTCGGTCGCAGGAGCTTTCATCCACTGAAGCCAGCTGGCTGGGACAGCCCTTAAAACACCCAGCTCTGAGATAAGGCAAAAGCTCAGCTCGGTGTGATGCTGACATTCGGCAGCGTCTCGGAGGATCTTTGGTGCCCAGGCGTTACGTGGGTGCTTGGAGCAGTGTGTGCTGTGTTCCACACTCCTCGATGTGCACACACACCTTTCTCTTGAGGTGGCTTGTAGCGTTCCATAGTTAATTGCATGAGCTGAAGGAAATTCTCTTCATGCCATGATGCTGTTCTCTGTCGACGCTGAATGTTTAATTTAGTTTACTGGTAACTTTTTTCAGAGTGAACAGGAGAAGCAGGAGCGAATTGAGGTGCAGAAGGAAAAGCAGAGAGAGCTGATCTTGCAGCTTAAGACACAGCTGGATGACCTGGAGACGTTTGCTTACCAAGAGGGCAGCTATGACTCTCTGCCACAGTCTGTGGTTATGGAAAGACAACGGGTAAGGCTCTTGAAGTCATTCTGCACGTGCTTATCCTTAGGATTTGTGAGCCTCTTAAGGACTGGCCAAATCCTCCGTTCCGTATTTCTCACTGGCAGCTGTAGTTAGCTGTATTAATAGTTAGTCTGCGTGCATAAATGTGATCCTGTCATCTCTTGTAATTTTCAACGTATAACAAAGGAGCCTGTTGCCAAGGTAGTGAATGGAGTATTTTGGAGCTCGTGGGCAGCTGCGTCGCACGGTAAGATCATGCTACTGATTGGTGTTTCGTAGATGATTATAGATGAGCTGATAAAGAAGCTGGACATGGACTTGAGTGCGGACATCGCAACGCTCTCTCCAGAGGAATTGCGACAGCGTGTGGATGCTGCCATAGCACAGATTGTTAATCCGGCCAGGGTGAAGGAGCAGCTGGTGGAACAACTGAAGACGCAAATAAGGGACCTTGAAATGTTCATCAACTTCATTCAGGGTCAGTGCTCAGTTTTTAGATGAGCAGATTGTATTGTTTTGTAATTCCCTGGCATAGTTATGAGGAGGAAGGCCACGGATGTCAGAGGATGGGTGCAGGAATGGTGCCTGGGTCATGGGGAAGTACAGATCTCTGAGCTGGTGGTGGGGAGAATGAGACTGACAAGGAAGGTGCAAGGAAGTCTAAGGGAATCTTGACCTTAGTACTTGGGATACGCAGTTTAAACTCACAATTGTAAAGTAATGGTGTGAAACTCTTCTTCCAGATGAAGTCGGAAGCCCTGGTAAGGCAGAAGATGGACACTGTGAGTGCACAGGTAGAAAGGACGGTGGTGGCTCCTGTAAACCAAATACCCGCTCTTCTGGAAGCAGAGGTAGGCACTGCTTGGCTTGGAGCCTCTCTTCCTGCTGTAGCTCATTTGAGGTTCATTGGGCATGAACCAGCATCCTGTCACGTTAGCCTGTTGTGGGTCTGTTATCTTCAAACTACCCATTTGATATTATACTGTCTAAAGGCTGATCGCTATCTTCTCTTCGGTTGTACTGCCCACCAGAAAAAGCTGCTGTAGGATTTCTTCTCTGTAAGTGATTTAAGACAGATCTGATTGTTGAGAATGGACCGTTGAAAAATTTGCTTTTTCTGGTTGGGTTCAGCGCTTTGCAACTAGAGAAAGTGCCATCAGTCCTACTGACAGCAGCTCCCGAGGAAAGTCTCTGGTGGAGGAGGAGCAGATGTGTACTCCCCCTGTGTCTATGACAGAGCAGGGATGTTGTTCTGCTCAGCAATGAAGGTCTCACTCCTTAATGAAAGTATTTTTTTCCTCTTTTTCTAACCTGATCAGTGAACCCAGAAGACGCCAGAAAGATGCGAGAAACGGGCCTGCACCTCATGCGTCGCATGCTTGCTGTGCTGCAGATATTTGCTGTTAGTCAGTTTGGTTGTGCTACTGGTCAGATTCCTCGGTCCCTCTGGCAGAAGGACCAAGCCAACAAGGACTATTCCCCCTTAATTAAGAAACTGGAGCTGTCGGTGGACCGGGTGAGGCAGCTAGCCATGAAACACCAGCAGGAAGACCACGTTATCAGTTCCTCCGACCTGCAGGATATTCCCTTAGGAGGGAGAGATGAGCTGACTCTGGCTGTGCGGAAGGAGCTGACCATTGCTTTACGAGACCTGATGGCTCACGGGCTCTACGCCTCTTCGCAAGGGATGAGCCTGGTGTTGGCACCCATCGCGTGCTTGATTCCTGCGTTCACCTCCTCGCCGCAGACAATGCATCCCTGGGAACTCTTTGTGAAGTATTACAACGCTAAGAACGGGCAAGCCTTTGTGGAGTCTCCAGCTCGCAAGCTCTCCCAGTCCTTTGCCTTGCCTGTGACAGGAGTCGCCATCACCCCGAAACAGAGCCTGCTGACGGCCATACACACTGTCCTCACTGAGCACGACCCCTTCAAGCGCAGCGCGGACTCGGAACTGAAAGCTCTGGTGTGTATGGCGCTGAATGAGCAGCGCCTGGTGTCCTGGATAAATCTCATCTGCAAATCCGGAGCTCTGGTACAATCTCACTACCAGCCGTGGAGCTACATGGCAAACACGGGCTTTGAGAGTGCACTCAACATCCTCAGTCGCCTGAGCAACTTGAAGTTCAACCTCCCAGTTGACCTGGCCGTCCGGCAGCTGAAAAACATCAAAGATGCTTTTTGATGTATTTTTATTCTAGATCATCCACTTTTCCACAAGTAGGCAGCTGTTGGGCTCCAGAAGCCTGGCTTTTTTTTAAAGACCAAATTTAGCTCTGTAAAATTTATATCTGCTTTTGGTGTCCTGATGCTGGAAGTTGGGTGCAGTACGGCACCCCACCCTGCCCTCACGCAGTTCTGAATAGCAAAACTGGTGAGCAGATGCTACTGCACGTGCTATGCCAGATGCTGGCTGGATGTGGTTGAAGCCTGACCACGGAGCCTGTATGTGGGAGAAGCCCCTTACAGGAGGCCACAGCTGAGCTCCTGTGCTGTATCTGCACAGTTATTTCTCAAAACCCGTGGTCTAAGCGATGCCACAGTGAGCCAGCTCTGCCAGGAAGAGCGGGCAGCCCGGCACCAGGAGCTGAGCTGCTTATTTTGCAGCTGCTCGGGGCCGTGATTTGCTTTCCCCGGTGCAAACATGCAAGAAAATTGGGGACAAATCCTGCTGAGGCACCGGGACCCTGCATCTCCTGCGCTGGTGGCTCAGAAACGCGAAGCACCAGCGATGTTCTTCATGCTGCCGGGTGAGGGGCTGACGTTCAGGCTGCTCCCTGCAGAAATCCCAAAAACTCCTTTTTTTGAAGCTTTTTGTGCGGAGCCCGGAGCACCGGCGGTGCGGTGCTCCCTAGCGGCTGCATTAATCGCTTTGGCAAGCCTGCGCGGGGGGAAAATGCGTTTCCAGCTGCTACATTTTAATTCGTGTCGGTTCCTAGCCTTCCTGCCGCTAGCACGCTCGTTGACTTTTTGTGGTTATTTATAATCAGAGTTTAATTTATCTGTAACTCCTGGGAGGGAGGGGGGGGGGAAGGGAGGCTGTGCTTGGTGTAACGGCAGCACCTCTGGGCGCGGGCTGCGACCGGTTCTGAAATGAAATGGGTGAGCAAACGGCTGCCTCCGTGTCTGCCTTCGTGCCGGCCCCGCCGCCACCGGGGACACCGGGGGCACCGGGAGAGGCCTGAGGCCTGCAACAGGCCCGAGCCCGTTGCCTAGCAACCGCGGCGCCGCTCTGCGCATGAGCGACCCGCCTCGCGGCGCCCTGAAGCGGAAGTGACGTCAGGTGAAAGGCCGGCGGGCTTCCTTTTCCGGTCTGGGCGCCATCGAAGCGGCTGTGTCGGTGAGTGGGGCCCGGCGCCGCCATCCGTCGCCATCCGCGGCCCTCGGGCGCCATCCGCCGCCATCGCGGGGCCGGGGGCGGCCGGGGCCCTCCGCTGAGCGCCGCGCGCTGTGTCCGCAGAGATGGGCAAGTTTATGAAGCCGGGGAAGGTGGTGCTGGTGCTCGCCGGCCGCTACTCGGGTCGCAAGGCCGTCATCGTCAAGGTGAGCGCGGGGCCGGCCCCTCCCTCCTCCGCTCCTGGCTCCGTCCCGGATCCCCGCTCCCGGCCGGTTCTGGGCAGCGGCTGAGAGCCCCGCGGCGCTGCCGGGCCGTGCCGGTGTCGGAGCCTTTTGGGGGCTCCCCGAGGGGGCTGGCGCTCGGCGGGGCCCATCGCGGGGCGGGCGGTGTGTTTCAGAACATCGATGATGGCACCTCCGACCGGCCCTACAGCCACGCACTGGTGGCGGGCATCGATCGCTACCCGCGGAAGGTGACGGCGGCCATGGGCAAGAAGAAGATAGCGAAGAGGTCCAAGATCAAGTCGTTCGTGAAGGTTTACAACTACAACCACCTGATGCCCACCCGGTGAGTGCGGTGGCTTCGGTGCGGAGGCTGCTGGTGGCAGGAGGAGAGGAGCAGCGTTGTGTGCTCTCAGCGGCTGCAGCTCTCGTGTGTTCTCTTTGCAAAGTGCTGGGAGGTGTTGAGGGTCTGGCTTGTGTGGTTGAATGAGTGTGAGGCATACACTGTGTGGAAACAACCCGGCAGGTTGTAAAGCTGATGTGAGAGCAGCAAGCTGCTGAAATCCCCAGCTGGCTCTTCACTCCAGCCACCTTCAGCCTTAGCTGATCTTGGGATGTCAGTGGAAGAACCCTAAAAGCAGTCAGGATGGGATTGTGAAAGCTCTTATGGCCCAGTAGTGGGTTTCCTGTCCAGTTGCAGCTGCTGCTGCGTACAAAGTGCTGGACAGAGGAGCTTGTTCCTGTCACAAGTTACCTTTTATGCATTGAGTTGAATGTCTTGATGCTTTGTTGACTACCAGAACTAAACTGATTTAAGTGCTCGAGCTCTTTAACCTGGCCCTAATTCAGGCATTTGACAGGTCTGTTTTGGGGCTGTGTTTTCACCCTTTGTGGCCATCTGGTGGCTGTCTCACGCTGTGCTGCTCTCATCCAGGTATTCCGTTGACATTCCCCTGGACAAAACCGTTGTCAATAAGGACGTGTTCAGGGACCCCGCTCTGAAACGCAAAGCGAGGCGTGAAGCCAAGGTGAAGTTTGAGGAGAGGTGAGTTGGAAGCTCCTCATGGCACCAGCGCTCGCTGGAGGACTTGGTGAGGTTGTGCCAGAGCCCTGCTTGAGCCCTGGATCAGACACTTCTGCTCCAACTTCATCGAGCGTGCTTTTGGGGTGGATTATTTCTCTCCTGGTGTGTTTGCTCAGCCTCATGAGTGAGAACCTGCATTTCACTGAGAGCAGGAGCAGCTTGGGAGCAGCACTCAGCTGATGGGGGCGTTTATTTTGCTGCTGCTGCTTTGTGCCCATGCAGGCGGAGCTGTTCCAGTGCCCCACACTGATCTCTCAGTGTCGTGGTGCCTCATGGCCATCAGATGAGTGTCCCTAGGCTCAGTGTGACAGGGCCATGCTGGCGCTTTGCCCACAGCCTTTTGACATCAACACCTCTTGGTTTCAGCATTTGCTTCAGAAACTCCAATGAAGGGAGTTTTAAAGCACAAATAAATCCAAACAAAGCGTCCGGTGGAACCGCCCCGTGCTGCTCTCCCCCTCCTCGGTGTGAGCACTGCTGCAGTGGGGGTGTCCTTCATGAAATGATTTAATGAGGGAAATCTGCGGGCTGTTACTTCCCTGGGGCGTTCAGCTTTTTAAGGAAGGTTCAGTCGGCAAAGTGGGGTGCAGAGAGCAGGCGAAGTACTTGTGGGTGAGGGGTGTGCGGTGTTTTCCCTGAGTAGAAGGACACAGATGGAGCAGTTGCATGTTTGATGCTGTCCCTACCCCAGCAGTCTCTCTAATGGCTGTGTTCTTTCTCTTTCAGGTACAAGACGGGCAAGAACAAGTGGTTCTTCCAGAAGCTACGATTCTAAACTTGTAATAAGGCGGCGTCAATAAATGTTTATTAAAAACCATTTTGTTTTGCTGTACAAAACACTGGCACAAGGCCCTGTTCCTGGCGGTGTAGGCTTGCTTTGCCTTCCCATAAAAGAGGTGGGAAAGGAATTGTAGCCCGGGCAAACTTCTGAGACCTCAGGAGCATTTCAGGCTCTGAAGTAGGGGTGAGCTGGGCTGCCTGCAGGACCATCCTGGGCCGTTGTCAGTAGGAGACAACCTTTTCCCCTCTTTTCCACTGCTGAAGCAGCATTTATGTTCTGTCCCTGCTGCTCTTGACATGTCTCACCCCCCAAAACTCGGCTACTCCCTGAGAGGGTGAATTCCTTCTCCAACTCGCACGGGGGAGAGGAATGGTGAATTCCAGCTGCTGCCTTTGCTTCTCCTGAGCATGGATCAGTCCCAGGAGCCCCCTACAACATTTTTTTGGCCACCTCTGCACGCTACCGGCCAAGCGAGGCCATCCCCAGGGCTTGAACCCCTCCCTGGCCGGGCTCAGGCTCACCGGGACAGCCCCGGAGGCGGAGCCGGGCTGAGGAAACGAAAGCGAAAGCGGCGGGGGCGGGCGGAGCGGCGGGGGAGGGCTCCCGGGGTGCCGGTGGGTCCGGCCCCGCCGCCCTTTTGCCATGGACTCGGAGGAGGTGACGGCTCCGTGCGGGGCTCCCGGGGTCGGGCCGAGCCCCGGGACCGGGCGGTGGGAGGGGAGAGGAAGGGTCCGGGGGGCTCGGGGAGCGCGGTTCTGACCCCCCCCCCTCGTCCTCCAGAGCTCCTTCGTGCGGCTGGAAGACCCCCAGGGCCTGCAGGACGGCGGCTCGGAGATGACCCCCGAGCAGCTCCGGCAGGAGATCGAGCGCTACAAGGTGCGGCCCCCGAGGGATGGGGGGGGGTCGGGTCGGAACCAGGGCTCCTCCACCGCCAGCCCAGAACCCCCCCGGCCTCCCCGGGCTGGAGCTGCCGCTCCTCGGAGCTTGTTGCCCCCCAAAACCGCCCCAGGCCCCGGGGATCGCTGGGTGCTCAGGTTTTTTGGTGGCGACTTTTCCCCCCCCCTGTCTCCTTGCAAGCTCCCTGCGTCGAGACGCCAGCAGATTTGTGGAGTTGGTTTTTCCAAGGAGTGCGATCTGTCAAAATGCTCCGCGAGAGGCAGGAACGGTGGAGAGGGGGGTGTTCGCGTGGATGAGAGCTCCTGGACCGGGCTGCGGGGTTGTGTTTGGGGTTGGAGGCGCAGTGGGGTCGGCAGGGTGCCCATTTCTGATGGTCCCTCTGGCACAGGAGCTTTGTAGTGCTGTGGAGCAAGACAACGCCGCGCTACAAAAGGAAAAAGAAGAGACAGAGCAAAGGATACAAGAGGTGAAGAACATGAGAGAGCTCATCCAGGAAGATCTCCAGCTGCACAATCCTCTGGAAGATATAGTCCACTCCCTCCAGGTGGGTGCTTGGAGGAATCCTCTCGGGCTTGGGAAGGTGGCAGCGGGCAGCCGGGCTCGCTGCTCTGCGGGGACTGGGATGCAGCAGGGGGTTTGTGGAGCAGCACGGGGGGGAAAATGAGTTCATGCTGGGGTGGCAGGAGGACGGGCTGCAGTAGAAAGCCGGGAGCCGTGGCAGGGCTGCAGGGAGCCAAGAAGAAAAGTGGCGTGGTTGGAGCTGAGTCCGAGCGCTTGGATGAGAGAGCAGCGTAGCGCTGGGCTTCGTGGTGGTTCCCTTACTGCTCCCTGTTCCTTTCCTTCCAGTCCGAAATTTTTTTAGCGAAGGAGGAGGAGAGCGGACTGAAGCAGGAGAAGGAGATGTTGGAGGAGAAACTGGAAGAAATGAGGAAGAAGAGCTGGGAGGATCCGATGATGGTAACGGAGTGTGTGTGGGTGAGGGCTGCGAGCCAGGCTGCTGGTAAACGCAGCTGGGCAGTGTGATGCTGCTCTGCCAGTGCCACGAGTGGTGGCTTTGGGGCTCTGGGCACAGCTGGATCCCAGGAGAGACCCTGCTAAGGCTCGCCAGCCGGTTGTTCTGAGCTGCCAGCTTGCTTCTCATCCGTGGTTGGGCCAGGCCCCGTGCGGGGTGCAGTCTCCTCCAGCTGCTGTGTGCTCTAACCTAGATGTTGCCTGCCCTGCCAGAGAGGAACCTGGTGTTTAAGGGACTCGTGACAGACAAGGAGGACACGAACAAGCTGACGCTCACCCCGCTGATCCGCTACCCTCTGCAGGGTGGCTCAGCTCTCATCACCTTTGAGAAAGCAGAGGGTAAGAGCGAGAAGAGCGCTGCCACGGGCAGCAAAGCCAGCCCCGTGCAAAGCTACGCCCTTTCCCCAAGGCCTTTGCTGCTCCGTGCCCCGTCCCGCTGAGCCACCAGGCTGAGGGCTTTCCCTTTTCGCAGTGGCCCAGAGGGTGATCGAGGTGAAGGAGCACACGGTGGAGCTGAGCAACGGGGAGAGCCTGGAGGAGCTTGACCACTGCCAAATGCGAGTGCAGGCGAGCCCGGTGGACGTGCTGCTGCCATCCGCCCTGGAGGTACATCCCCAGGGCCTGCAGCTGCGTCCTGCTCCTCCAATTCCTGGGCTGGGTCACTGTTACCAGCTCAGCCCAGCACGTCCGTGCTGCAGCTTTGTTTCTGCTCCCCGAGCTCTGCCCTGCTGGGGCTCTGACCGGCCCGTGCTGCTCGCAGATCGGGCTCACTCGGAGCAGCAGGAGCATCCTGGTGTCCGGTCTGCCCAGCCGGGTCATCCCCGAGGAGATCCTGCTGGACAAGCTGGAGCTCTTCTTCAGCAAGACGAAGAATGGGGGCAGCGAGGTGGAGAGCAGGGAGTTCCTGGACGACTGCGGCCAGGTGGTGCTGACCTTCGTGCACGATGGAGGTGCGTGGGGAACAAGAGGGGAGCGATCCAGCCAGCTCCGGGGGGCACTGGTTGTCTCCTGAGAGCAGACGGAGCTGAGGCTCTGCGGAACGGGGATGGGACAGTTGGAGCTGGGCAGTTCCAGTCGTGGCGTCCGTGCCAGGAACGTAACCAAGAGTTCAGCGGGGGCGTGGGGAGCTCAGGGCTTTTCTCTCCATCTGCAGTGGCTGAGCAGCTCATCGCTAGAGGGCAAGTCCAGGTGCCTATCGGGAAAGCAAAATACAAGCTCAAAATATCGCCCTACATGAGAGGAGAGGTCACTAACATCCAGGTAAGACCACGCACCCCGCTGCAAAACAGCACCTGCAGGCTGGGGGCTCGTGGAGCTCTGCCCCCCGCAGCGCCGTGCAGCCCGAGGGGGTGAATTTTTGTAGGGTTTTGCCCCCTTTTAGGGTTCTGCCTCCCCTCGGGGCCTCGCAGCACGGGGCTGCTGCAGCCCAGCCCTGTTCTCTCCCCAGTTCCAGCCCTCCCGCTGCGCCAGGACCGTCCTGCTGTCGGGGATCCCCGACGTGCTGGCCGAGGAGCCCATGAGGGATGCTCTGGAGATCCACTTCCAGAAGGAGAGCCGTGGCGGGGGAGAGGTGGACACCTTGGGCTACGTGCCGGCGGGGCGCCGGGCGGTGGCTGTGTTCAGCGAGTAGCTGGGCTACCCCTGAGCACCGCCGGGGTGTGAAACGAGTGAATTTAATATTAAAAAGTGCCTGCGGGGAGCTCTGTGTGTGTCGTGCTGGGGACGGGGACGGGGACGGAGACGGGGACGGGGACGGGGACGGGGATGGGGACGGGGATGGGGACGGGGATGGGGATGGGGATGGGGACGGGATGGGGATGGGGATGGGGACGGGGACGGGGATGGGGATGGTGGAAGAGCCGCGGGGGCACGGGGCCGGGGCCGTTCCGTTCCGTTCCGCAGCCGCCCGGGGTTCGTTGTGCCCGGGGGCGGTGCCGGCCGAGGCGGGGCGGCCCCGGTTTCGCTTTCGTTTCCCGGTGGCTGCCGTGGGGCCCGAGCCGGGCCGTAGGTTACCGGGACCGGGCTGCGCGGAGCTGGGGCGGCGGCACCGGGGGTCGGGAGGAAAGGAACGGGCACGACCGGCCCCGGGGGCTCGGGCAGCGGCGGAACGGACCCGGGGGGAGAGGAGAGGCCCCGAGGGGTGCCCGGTACCCGGTGCTGCCTCGCCGGGGGCATGGCAGGCCACACGGTGGAGGTGCGGGGCATCCCCACCGACCTGCCCCCCGACAGGGTGGCCGACAAGCTCACCATCCATTTCCTGCGCTCCCGGAACGGCGGCGGGGAGATCGCCGACGTCCAGGTGCTGCCGGGTGCGCGGGCGTGTGCCCTCATCACCTTCGAGGCTTTGGCAGGTAACGGTGGGGGTCCCGGGGGGGCTGGGGCTCTGCCCGCACCCCAACACCTCGCCCTGTCCTCCCCCGCCTCGTCCCGGCCATACAGAACCGAAACAAGGCCAAGAGCGACGCCAGTGCCTGTTTTTTTTTCCCCCACGCAGTGGCCCAGAGGATCCTGAAGACGAAGAATCACGTCCTGTCCATCGGGGGGAAGAAATATCCCCTGGAGGTGACGGCGCACGTGGTGGAGCTGAGCCCCGACGAGGTAGCGAGGGGCAGGGAGCTCCTGCCCGCGGGGGCTCCGCGTGTGGCTGCGACAGCCCCAGCTGGCTCCCAGACAGGCTTCTGTGCCTGGAAGGGAGAGCTTGCACCCTCCTTTAATCTTAATTGGATTTCATGTTTATTCATATTCAAATGAGGATTCTTATTTATTTTTTCTTCACGCTGATAATGGCGGGGACAGCCAAGCAGGCTTTGCACTTGGTCATTTGGTATTTGTGCCTGTCACAGCAAGGAAGAATAATTAGACTGGAGGGGAGGGGTGCTTTTCCCCAGCCCATCTGGTGGCCCACAGGGGATTCTGTTAATGCCGTGGCTCTGCCATTAGCTGGACACTGTGTCATTAGCGGGACACGCACAGGGTATTTTTCCTCTCCCTCTCAGGAGAGATTAGGAGACAGACACGCTGGTGTCTAGGAGGCACTGGAAATTTCTTGTGTCTTCCTCTCCATGTGATATCTTCACATCTGAGTGATGAAAATGAGAGCGTGGCCGTTAGCCTGGCATTGGAGACCTTTCCACAAACCTGTGGTGTCAGAAGCACTACAGCTGGAGCACTGGGAGAGCGAGAGGGAAGAGGTATTTCAGATGCAGAAGGGAGAGTGGATTTCTTGGTCGTGGGCTGTTTGCAGAGCTGCCAGTGTGTAGAAATGGGGCTGCGTATCTGCGGTTTGCCCTTTGCATTCCTTGTTTGCACAAAGCCTTCGGTTCTGCCTGTGTTGTGCTCCCACTGAGCCTGAAAGCAAGATGCTGAGAGAGAGGGGTGGCAGACGCAGGGCCTGTGGCAAGAGCCAGGTGCATTTGCCTTCCCCCGTGCCTTGGAGGGGGCTTATTTTTGGTCCTTGCTTTCTTACTCCCTTGCTGTCTACCTGCAGATCTTTGTATGCGCTTCCATGGTGGTTGACTACGGCAAGCTGCCCGCTGGCAAAACCCTCCTGCAGAACTTGCAGAAAGGCCACAGCAGCGTGCAGCTCGACTTTGACTACAAGAACACGCGTTGCAGAATCAAGGGACCATTCACTGAGGTTCAGGCCTTCAGCAGAGACCTGCTGGGCAGCCTGAACCTCAAGAGCCAAGCAGCTGGAGCGACCCTGCCTCCGGGATCCAGCCACGTGGCCAAAGACACCAAAATGCACGATCACCAGCAAGTGCCTCCCTCCACTGGGTCAGCACTGAAGGCCACAGCGCTGTCACGCTGGGACCACGGGAGCGAAGGGGCAGCTGGAGGCCCATCACCTCGAGGCCCAGTGGATGGGGAAGCTGTGGAACAGCTGGAGGACTTTTCCCTCGTGATGGACTCAGACATTTACTTGTACATGCAGAGGCTCTGTGCTGCCGAGTACCAAGGTGTGCTGCGGCAGCATTGCGTGGATGTGGTGGACATCAGCAGCGATGATATCACCATATTGTACCTCCAGCCGTCCCCGGGGATGGCTGGGGACACGGACGCCTTGCGACAGGCCCACCTGGCCCTGCAGCAGCTCTACCAGCAACTGGAAGTGAGCTTGCGTAAGGAGAAGATCTCGAAGCGGGGACTGGATATGGACAGCCAGGCACTTGGGGCTCTGACACGTGAGCTGCAGGAGGTGTTCCCCCTGTTGCTCTGCCACGAGGATGGGAAGCAGCTTTACCTTATTGGAAACCTTGTTGATGTCTCGCAGGCCAAGCAGTACATCCAGCACTTCAGCGCCAGAAGCACCCCGCAGACGGTTGTCATGCTCAGCAGCTCCCAGCCCTCCCGGCCGGCAGTGTCCCGCGCCACAGAGGCTGCAGGGCACAAGCCCAAAGCTCCTGTGGACACCTCGTCCCCAAAACTGAGCCCAGGCAGGCCAGAAGGGAAAGCTGAGCACAAGCTGGCTGCCAACTTCAGCGCTCTGAAAACTGGCAAGTCTCAGGCTGGCCAGGGCCTCTTGCCGAGCCGGGACTCTCCTCCAGTGGGGCAGGTGCAGCTTTCTGAGAAAAACTCGTCTGAGACACATGCTCTGGGTCCCGGTGACCCCAAAGCACCAACCCAGCAGTACCAGCCTCATGTCTCCGCACTGGTTTTGGGGTCAGCAGCAGCAGAGTCTCAGCAGAATGACCCCAAAGAACAGGACCATGTGAAAGGAGGTGCCAGGCTTGCAAGACACAAGAGTCTGTCTGCCTTTGTGGGCAAAGAAAACAGCGCTTTGCAGCACCTTGGGGACTCCAAAGGCTCTGATCCCACCAAGCACTGTTCTCTTGCTGACACCTCTAGTACCTTTCGGTCTCTGAGCCTCTTTGACACCACAAGGAACTCTTCTGCTTTTGACTCCAAACCCTCTGAATCCAGACCTGTGCTGCGACGCTCCAACAGCTTCTCGCTGCCAAAGACAAAGGAAAGCAACAAGCCCCAAGACACCGTCAGGGCAGGCAGTGGAGGCAATAGGGTGAGTGAAGAAATGAGCCTGGACTCCCTGCAGTGGTCTTACCTGAAGGATGTGTACCGCTCTACCATCGAGGAGTTGTGCAGGAGTGCAGCTGTGCAGATCTCCGAACGCTCTACCGGGGACTGCACGGTGCTGTCGTTGCAGGCAGAGGACAGGACCAAGCTTCTCCAGGTGAAATGGAAAGTGGAAACTCTTGTGCAGAGGTGTCCCGACCTTGTGTGTCAGAGCATGAGCTACTCAGAGCTTGCTGTCGAAGGGCCAGATGACGATGCCCTGAGTGAGCTGTGCAGCCTCTTGCGAGGCAGTTCCCTGCAGGTTGGGCTCAACAAAGACAAGTACAAGCTCTGTCTCGCCTGCCCCAAGGAGATGCTGCCAGGAGTGACTGAGGCCTTCCAGGTGTTTTCTTCCAGGAGGCGCCGTGCTCTGAAGTCTTCATCCTTGTCTCCAGGAGCAGAGAGAGCTTCGAGCCCGGGGCACCCCGGTGCTGTCCAGCCCAGCAGAAGCCAGGACACCGTGCTGGGGGCAGCCCTTCCCGACAGCCTGGAGTCCCTGCAGATGGGTCTGCAGCTCCTGGACATTAGAGATAAAGCAGAGCACTCGGAGGTGCTCAGGGCTCTCAAGCTGCCGGAGGCCAAGGAAAAGAGGTCCCCGAGTCCTTGGAGGTACCCGCAAGCAGCGGGACAGGAGGAGGCCAACGACCATGTTGATCCTGAGGCTGTGCAAGGAGGAAGCGGCCTTCTCAGCTGTCCTGTGGTGGACAACCCGAGTCCTGGTGCTCCGAGAGAGCCCCAGGAACAGCCGAAGGCCAAACAGTCGCCGGGGGAACCTGACATTGCGCGGCTAAAGCAGGTCTTGCCAGACAAATTCCAGTTTGCGAGAGACAGGAGCAGAGGAGGTCACAGTGACGCTGGGAGCCAGCTGCGGTCACCAGTTCCCACAGCCGAGGGTGCACCTCGCTCCCTGCCCGCCTGGCTCTGCGGGGCTGCAGCTCCTGAACCGCCCCAGGCTGTGGCCGAACAGTCACCCACAGCGGAGTCAAGAGGCCAAGAAAGGAGCAGTTCCAGCAGGAACAGCACCCAGGAGGAGTCTGAACCCTCAACACCGCAGAAAAGAGGCCCCAGCCCTGGCCAGGAAAGCAGCAAGAGCCCCCTGGGCTGGTGCGATGCTTGCCAGGACTCATGTGTGACCTGTCCGGCGCCCTGTGGGCACACCTTGTGCAGGACGTGTTTTGCAGCAGAGCAGCCAGCTTGCTGTGGTTCCTCCTCGGTTGCCCCAAGCTGCAGGGTCCCAGGGATCTTCAAGATCTCCTCCGTGTCTCAGAGTTTGCCTGGCTACTACCGGGACCTGACGCTCCAGCTTATCTACACCATCCCCGATGGCGTGCAAGGGGTAGGTAGCCCACCACAGGGGTCTGCCCGGCCTGCTGCGGGCCGTGCACTGAGTTCTTGGGGGTGTGGGGAGGAGGAGGAGAGGGGCAGCTTCATCTCCATGCCCCATGTGCAAAGAAGCAGGGGTATTGCCCCAGGAAAGGCAAAATATCACACGAAGTTTGGGAGCTGCTTGCTGCTTTGGAAAAGCGTGTGAGCTCTGGTGAGTGGTCCAAGCACCTTGCACCCCATGGGGCTCACAGGTAGCTGTGTGTTTTCAAGCTGGACAAAATCTCAGAAGCCAGACCTGTGGTTGTTTACAACATTTTCTTCTTGTTCTAAGGTTGGTCACCCCCATCCAGGACAGCCTTACAAAGGGGGATGTTTCATCGCCTTCCTTCCTGACAACAGGGAAGGGCAGAAGACAGCAGTGCTGCTGAAGAAAGCATTTGAGCAAGGGCTGACGTTCCGGATAAAGTCCTGCAACGGAGAAGAAAGAGTGACGTGGGGCCTTATCCCTCACAAAACCTCCTGGCATGGAAGCAAAGCCAGGTATGGCCGTGGTCATCCCAAGCCCCCAGGTTTTCCTTAGCAATCGGAGGAGGAAAAACACGGGCCCCAGCTGACCAAACCCTTGGAGCTGGGTGCTCCTCCAGGCTCCCACAGCACCAGAGGTGGTGCCTCCCTCCCACAGGTGTGGCAGACCAGCCCTGGCACCCTCCAACTGGGACAAAGCCCTTACCCACCCCACACCCATAACCCCCCCCATAGCCAAGATTTCCGGTTCCCTTAGGATTTTCTTGACTTTTGCCTTGGCAGCTCTCTGCAGCCAGCTCTGTGTGCAGGCAGCAGCAAGGGGCAGCTCCTTGCAGCTCCCAGGGAGCAGGGTTTCCACCCTCACCCCCCCCTGTTGAGAGGATGGGGCCAAAATAAACTGCTGCTGCCCTCGGCAGTTTTAGCACCATCAGCAGGATTTACACCACTTCCCCTTCTGCCCCACAGGAACGGCTATCCAGATGCCCACTATCTCCACAAGGTTTGCACAATTTTGAAGAATTTGGGCATCGAGTGAGACTCCCTGCTGTGAGCAGCTGCATCCCGTGCCTTTGCTTCACCTCCCGTCCCAGTTGACAAAAACTGCAGCTCAACACGGCCCAGGAAAAAGCAGGTGCTTGTCCAAGGAGCTCATTGCATCCCCGGAGGTAGCCAGAAACCTGCGCGTTAGCTACAGCAGCCCCTCCATCCCCCAGAGCCTGAGCTTCCCCAAAACTCCAGCTCCTGCTGGCTGCTGATCTGCACCAGCGAGTTAACGACCAGCTTGTTCCAACACCAGATCCAGGCTGAGCCCCAGCGCAGCTTTTGACAGGGTGCCAATAAACCAAGCCTGGGCAGGAGCCTGCTTGTAGTCCAGCCCCACCTTCTGTAAATCTGTTCCCCCTCTTGCCACTGCAGGCAGGCTCCAGGTCAGCCACCTCCTGAGCCTGTGCCAGAGCCGAGCTATCATTAATTTCAGATGTTAATGTAGACATTTCAGCCCTCCAGCAGACAGCTTTGAGTTACAGCCCCTCCCCAGCACCTGCTCTGAGGACAGCAGGAAGCCTTATGCTCTCTTGGAGGGGGTACTAACGCATTTCAGCTCCTCGGACAGCTGCTTCCCCTGACAATATACAGGCATGGACAGCCTCCAGGTGGAGAAACAAAAATAAACAAGATTTATTCCTACATTTTCAGTCGTGGTTGTCCACACCTTGTCTTACTGTCACCATGAGAGCCCATTTTAATCTCAGCTGGTTCCAGAGACCCCCCAGCACAGACTAAAGTGCAGAGATCAGCTAGGGACTTTGCAAGCACCGTAGCTGCCCTCCAGAACAGGGTGTTACAGGAGTGATGCAACACTTGAGGCCATGATTAACAGTTGTCCTTGAGAGCAGAGGCTGGAAGAGCTGTTGGGATGTGTAAACTGAATGCACCCACCCACTTAGTGCACGCAGGGGTAATGCAAGGGCTCCAGAGGCTGAGCTGAGGACAGAAGGATCGTTCTGGCAGAAGACTGAGCAGCATGCCACTGAGAGTTTTGTTATGCTTTTAATTAACATTTGAAACACATAAGGCATATGGTAACATTAGACAGAGGAGCATTACACATTATAGTCATGTAAACAGCATTGGCACACTTGCTTTCTGTCCAACTTGGTTACACGCACAAAGCGGAATATATTTTTTTTAAACAAAAGATTTTTCCAAGTGTCTGTAGGGTGAGCATCACTCATATCACAGATCTGCAAATCAACACAACTCAGACAGTACAGACCAGACCATATGTTGTAAGAGGCTCAGAGTCTAACGCGTTTCCCATCACGCTCATGCACTACTTGCCAGCCACACTTTGCCATCACCAGGGCTTCACACACCAGAGACTTCATTAGGCAGCAGTGGTTTTACACCTATGATAGCAGCTGAGAGTGGCCAGCATCCTGCACTGATTAAAGCCTGAGGCTCACACTGCCTCTCTCTTGTCACTAGTCACTCACTTTTAGTTTAATACAGGTGGCCAAAATGAAATAAACAGCTAAGCTCCTCACCCCCCCTCCTAAAGCACTTAGCAGGGGTCACGCTCCTCCGTGCAAGCTGCTTTCCTTCTACCCTTCACATGCAACACGAGCTTGAGAGAAACTGAAAGTCAGAAATGTGACAGAAGCTGCCTGGTGATAGCAAAGGAGTTGCATTTTTTCCCCCCAGACCAAAAGAATCAGTCTGGGAAGGCGACTACAGCAAGGACATTGGAGTGGCACGTGGACAGGCATCCCTGCCAGAGCCAGGGGAGCCTGTCCTGCACTTCAGTCCTCATTACTCACATTTTTTTTGCCTGGACTCTTCTCCTCATGGCACAACCTTTGGGTCAGACAAGCAGTAAATAAACATTGAATTGCACTTCTGATTGCAGGAACAGCACACACAATCTAAGCACAGTAAACTCCAATTTCCTTGATAGTATGACTTCTATTTTTTTTTTTTTGCCCTAAACAGTTAAGCAACATTCAGTGGAACGATTTTTCAGCCTAGGTTTTTGTTTGTTTGGTTTTGCTTTGGTCCTTAGTATATAAACCTGCTGGTTAGCTTTAATGCATTAAGACACTTGAAGTTGTTTTACACAGGTTATTGGCCCATAAAATGCTTATCCATTAAAAAAAAAAAATAAAGAAAGAAAAAAAAAAAAAAAGAAAAAATAAAGATTACTACTAAAAACAAACAAACAAGAAAAAAAAAACACAGAGCATTAATCAGTGAGGCAGTGAAGAGCAAGGTTACATTTAATCTTGGTCTTTCTGTAGAAAACATTGTTGCTACTGAGGGACACAAAACGGTGCTAAACTCTACCAGAAGGCCATAGCAATTGCTTAGCACTCACACCCTGATAAGAGCTTCAGGAATTCGCAGGTAGAAAATACATTAGCAGCTCCCCTACGAGCATAAGGAGCCCTGATTGTTTCCAGGAAGCCAAGGCAGTGCCAGCTGATAAAGCCTCGCTCGAGGACCCGGCTCTGAGCCAAATGGGCACCCGGGGGAGACCTCTGCGGCTGCTTTAGAGCAGCAATTTTGGCTGCAGGAGCACAGGTGTCCAGGAGAGCCCTGCACAGCCCGTGACACGGGCAAAGGGAGCGTCACGTTCACACTAAGCCACACTACAACACTGGTGTTCACGAAACAGAGCTAGCAAGGATCATAACAGGTATGTTTTTTTTTTGGCAATACTTTGAAAGGCCAGAAGAGAAAAGGCTCCGGTGACTTCCCAGTCCTTACGGGCACACAGAAGAAGGCACCGAGATTCTGCTCCGTGGTGTATCGCAAGGCAGCAAGGCAGAGCAGCCCTACAGCAAGCTGCAAAACTCCCACCCTCCTCCTCCACATTCTGTCGGGAGGGAGCGGGCCGTGAAGCCCTTGCTGTGTTGCCTTAATCCAAGGCCATCCAAGTAAGGCACTGAGCACGCTCTTGGCTGAAAGTAAAGCAAGGAGAGGACGTTACAGTAAACCACAATTTGACAGCTTTCCCCTTTACAGCCGCGCAGGACCTGCAGATCTGCAGCGTGGTGTGCCCTTCGAGCACGCTGCTCTCATCAAGGTGAAGTTGGGATTCACGGAGGAGCAGGTCCAGACTTCCCACTGCAGCAATTTAGCCAGCCGTTGTGTTGGCAGACCTGGTAAAGCAGCATTAGACACTGTTGGATTGGATCTGGATTAGCATGAGAGGGGCAGGTTGAAAGGAGCAGCAGCAAGATTTGGGATTCAGAAAGGTTACAAGTTGTGCTTCTGAATTTCGTGCCACCATGCCTGTGGAGTTCGCTTATCACCTGCAAGGGATGGAACAAGCGCCTGTGCCTGGGCTCCTGCCCTTCCCCGAGGCCGTAGGGAACGGGGTTGTCTTAAAGCTAGCCAAAGAGAGTCCCCTGGGGTCTCTGCCTCCACGTTTTTAATATGAACCGGACTGAGGGACTGAGCCCAAGCACCTGAAAACAAGCTGCACTGCCAGCGAGGAGCACTGGTGGGGAGGAAGAGCTGGCAGAGGAAGAAGCCACACACTGAACCTGCCCAGGACCCCTCGCTCCCTGCCAGTGTTTGCTCTCTAGCAGCTGAGGGGCTTCCCAAATGGGGACCCAAATGGGTCCCTTTGCCCATGCAGCTCCTTCCTTTTCTGGAGTCGGGATAAGCGGGACACGGAGCAGCCAGCCTTTGCTCCTGGAGCCTGAGCTCACCGACAACAGGCAGCTCTCCTCAGTGCCCTCAGGCTTACCTTTTAAAATCCCAAATGGAGCCTAAAGCCCTGCAGGACCTACAAGCTGTAGGGTTGTGGCAAAGCCTCCGGCTGCTGAAGCAAGCTCCAGCAGCACCACGGTCACTCGGGGCTGGGCAGGGCAGGAAGCGGGGGCACCACCCAGGACACGGAGTGCTCACAGAACTAGGCTTGGGTGTCTGCACAGCTCCGTTTCCAAACATAACGAAGAAAGAAAAGAGGAAGAGAAGCTGAGAGCTGGTCTGGGAGGAAATCCCAGGCAGTTCCTAAAGCCTCAGTGCTGGAAGGGTCCTGAGAGGGGAAGAGGAGTCAAACCCTACTGCAGCACCGACCCACGAGGTGAGAGGTGGTTAGAGGATGTCTTAAGAGCTCACTAGAAGAGAAGGGGAAGCGTGATTTGAACTGTTCCAGATGCCCAAGCCAAGAGGCTTGACAGAGCCGGACACTTTGCCACCTACACTTGTAACTCAGTGACAGCCTCCCGGGGTGATGTGGCACACGAGGAGCCAGCGCCGAGCCCCGTGCAGCAGCCGTGGTTCTCACAAGTCACTTCCCAAACTGCAGCTCTCCCCAGCACACAGGGCACGGCACAAAGCAAGCATTAACAGGGGCTTATTTGTTCCCATCTTGCTGAAGTCTGATTCAACACTGCAGCCCTTGGAAATACAAAACACGAGGGTGAAGTTTAGCCTTAACAATACCAACTTGGAGCCCAACATTAATAAGCACAGAGCCAACATCAATTGTTCCAGTCATTCGAGACACAGTTGAGTCCTTATGGTCTCTAAAAAAATCAGACACAGTTTAGATCTCCCTGTACAGTTTGGAAGCAGAAAATGGACAAGATCAAGTTACCCAGCTGAAACTTCTCCTCTGTGTTCAGAGACCAGCCCGGGCTGTTGGATTATTTGTTGCCTGCACAAAGAAGTGACTGCAAATTAAGTGCAATATGGTATAGACTCCAAAAAGCCAGAGTTATTTACAAGGCAAAGGCAACTGCTACTATCTGACTGGTGATAGAGGCCAGCAGAGGGGAGAAAGCAGGGTTAGTGTGAGCAGAAGAGCAGACAGAGCTAGAATTAAACTAGGGCAGCCACGCTTCTCCTGTGGCTGTTTAAGAAACATCCTCAGTCTGCCCATTCTCCTACTGAAACGCTTCTCTAAGGTGACAGTGCAAATGCTTCAATGTGGGCTGGGTTTTTGTGGAGCTGCTTGGCAGTCCCTATAGCATTTTGCATCTTCACAGTGACAGCCTATGCAGCTGCTAATCACCAACTGCCCGGAAGCTTCGACTGTGCTGCCAGGGGAAAAAAATAGGATTAGTCTGGGATTTCAGCATGGAAACAAGTGATTAGAGAAATGTATGAAATAATCAGGCTTCAAAACAGAGAGCTAGGGCAGGAGGCATATCTGGTAAAGGGTCAGTCACAACGGGAGCAAGCAAACCTCATCTGAACTTTAAGCACGATGTTCTTGTACTGGTGAAGGAGGAAGCTACTGATCTGTCCATTTCCAGGTCCCAAAGAGAGCAGGGAGTTAAACCATGAATTCACAATCTGCACACATCGCTCTCCTCCTTAGTTCTCCTCTTTTTTGGATTCTTCCTTGGGTGCTTCGGGAACCAGGATGACCTTTCCAACATTCTTCTTCTCTTGCATCTGCCTCATGGCATCTGCCACCTGCAAACGAGGGGAGTCCCGTGAGACCCGCAGCCCCCACGCAGAGCAGCCATACCCCTCCTGCGCCCCCACAGCCCCCTTGCAGCTGAAAAAAAAGCCATTTTCAGCATTGTGCTTCGCTGCCTGGGCTCTCCTCCACTTGCAGAGGGGCAGCAGCAACCTCCCCAGCTGTCGGTGTAATTACAGGGGGCAGACTCGGGGTGGTTCGCAGCCCGGTGCACAACCCCGTCCCTCCACGGCTGCTGCTGCCCACGGAGTGCAGCTTAGCACCTGCCCTGGTCCGTGGGGACGCTGTCTGGCATTGCCCAGCTCTGTGCACCGGAGCAGAAGAGCCCAGCCACTTTAAGCTCTTAAAAGGGCGCTGAACATCTGAGGACAGATGGCTGTTGGAACCGCTCAGCCCCCACGGAAAAGGTGCTCAGCCTCAAGCAGAGCGCCCCGTGCAGAAAGCAACCACCCTGGGCTTTTTGTCAGTCCGTATATCAGCTCCGACTCACCTGATCAAAGGGCCATACAGAGTCTATTTTGGGCTTGATCTTGCCTTGATTGTACAGGCTAATCAGCTTGGCTACAACTCCTCCGATGAGCTCGTATTCTTCGTCCATGTAGCCGAGGTGGTAGCCGCACACTGCCTTGTTTTGGTGTAGGAGCTGCAGGGCGTTGATGCTGAATTGGTTCCACCAGGTTTTGGCCATGGCCATGAGGTTCTTCTTCTGCCCAGTGAGCAGGTTTGCTACCCCTAAAGGGAAGACAAGCCACGGATGAACTGGGGTCAACGCAACCCAAGAGGCAGCTCGGGCAATAGCCAGGATAGCACAGGATATGGTGCTGGGAACTGGATTGCATCAGGAGCTGCCCAATAATTTCAGTGAAAGCAGATCCCCAGTTTGGGCTCAAGATTTGGAGCATCAGCACCCGCATATTGCAAAAATCTAGAAGTCATAGAATCACAGAATATCCCGAGTTGGAAGGGACCCATAAGGATCATCGGATCCATCTCCCAGCACCACGCAGGTCTACCCAAAAATTCAGACCATAAATCCTGGGAGGGCAGCAGCAGTGCAGCTAGGCTGGAGCCCTGGCAGAGGCAAGAGGGGGTTACAAGTCCCAGGCAGGCTGGTGGGACAGCATTCCCCCTCTCCTACAGCCAGGCTCCCCCAGGGAAGCCACACGCTGCAAGGGCCGGGACAGAGGCAGCACACTGCCACAAGTGTCTGGAATCCCGCTGGGGGCTGTGTGAGGGCTTTGTCTCCAGGGACAAAATCGCAGTGTTTCAGGGCTGGGGAATGGAGGGATAAGTATTCAGTAGCCTCAAACCTCATCACCCACACATCCTCTAGAAGAAGAAGAAAAAAAAAAAAGGAAAAAAAAAAAAAGCAAGGCTCTATTAATGCTGAGCATTAATCAGCCTGGACAAAGCAGCTGTGCCAGGGTTCCTCGTGGGGACATTCCAGCTTCCCCTGCAGGCACTGGCTCATACTCGGGGAGAGGTCTCACCATGGAAGGGAAGAGACCCGGAGCCTCTCAGTGTCCGCAGCCCTCGGGACAAAGGTCAGTGCCTCACCCAGGCGAAACATCCTAAAAACCTTTGTGAAAACCCCAGAACTATGACAGAGGCAGCTGGCAGCACCCGTGAAGCTCCCTTGTGGCCCCACGCCCAGGAACGGAGCAGAGTGGACGCGCACCCTCCTGCACCAGAGCTGGGGCTAGGAAAGGCTGCTCACACTCACCGTAAGTGATGAGTTTGCCCATTGGCTTCAAGAGGTGAAATGCTTTGGATGTGTCGGATCCGCCCAGGGGGTCCAGGACAATGTCCACACCTAGAGGGAACAGAGAACAGCTGGAGGCCTTTGTGCCTAAAAGGAGCGAGGGCTGTTGGAGGAGTCCTCCAGCACACGGTACCTTTGGGAGAGATTTTCCGGACCTCCTCTGCATAATCCATCGTCCTGTAGTCAATGGGGTGGGTGACCCCGCTCTCCTTCAGCGAGTCGTGCTTGGAAGCGGATGCTGTGCCGAAAATGGTGACGTTTTCTACTGTCTTGCACAGCTGGATGGCAGCAGTTCCCACGCCACCTGAAAACCAGCAAAGAGAAAGACTCAGAAACAGACATGGGAGGAAGGCTTTGCCTGGATGGGAAGGAGGCTTGTGGTGTGTGCTGGTGAGGATTGACCCAGGCTACTGGGAAATGGGACTGCAGGTGATGCTTGGCTGGTCCAGCACCGCTCTCTGCAGCTTCACCAAGCCCCTGTGAAGAAGCCGCACGCTGATGCCGGGAGCCTCAGCATGGGCTGGCGAGGATAACTGACCTGCAGCCATGTGGATGAGGACGCTCTGGTTGGGTCTCAGGTTCCCAAAGTCGAACAGGATCATGTAGGCAGTGATGTAGTTGACAAGGAGAGCAGCCGCTTCCTCGAAGCTCATTCCCTCGGGTATCGGGAACGTCTGCCCGGCCGGCACGTTCACAACCTCTTGCCAGAGCCCAGACCTGGCCAGGACCATCACCTTATCGCCAACCTAAAACCAAACAGACAGCAAGGAGGTGTGAAACGAGCTTAAAACAAGCAGAAATCATCCTACTCTTGGTCTTGCTACAGCAGGACCTAGCAGAGCATTGACTGTTGTGGTTATTTCTGCTACCCCGCAGCAGGATCTGCCTGCCAACAGGCATGATGCTTGGGGCAATGCTTCAACAATGGGATCTACCCTGGAAAAAAGCTTTAGGTAAAGCTTTAAGCCTAAGCTTCCCCAAAAGCTGCTCTTATCCCATGGGGCAAGAAGCATCTGCTCAGCGTGCAGTGGAAAGGAGACCGGCAAAGACCCAGGGAGCCGCATCGGCGAGCAGACAAGAGGCAGAGCCACGGAGCGAGCAGAAAGGCTCCTCGTTGTGTGGGTTTGGCATTCATGCTGCAATAAACCGAGATGTTTTCCTGGAGAGGAGGGGATCATCCCTAACAAACAAGGCTTTTTGAGGCACTTTGTTTTGCTAATTGTGCATCCAAGAGGGATCTCGATGGGGTGTAACTGCACTAGCCCTGAGACCCAAGGTTCTGGGACACCCGGGGCGAGCTGCTCTGCCCTGGGACTTTCTAGAAAGGCAGCAGCCGGAGGCTCACTGGCCACAAACCCCAACACCGTGGGCAGCCAGCTGCTAGCACCCAGAGCTCAGCACCCTTAGGGCACGCTGGACATCTAGTCAGAAGCTGGAGCCATTTCCTTGTATGTCCATGTAGTCCGAAAGGAAGCAGAGCCGTGCAGAAATAGCACGGTCATGCTTCAGCCCTTTGTGCTACTCAGCGTCGAGAAGACATTATTGGTGCAAAGCTCGGCCCCTTCGGCACAGGATCTCCTCCCAGGGGCCTCAAGGCCCCATGAGGGCAGACCGACAGCGATGCTCTCACCACCCCAAATCCTGGGGCAGGGTTTTGGGGCAGGATTTCTGCGCTGCGAGCAGCCAGAACCCGGCAAAAACCCAAACCAGAGCCCCTCGGTGAAGGCTGGGATGCTTCTCGTGGGCACCCAGGGCACAAATCCCGGCTGCGGCACTGGGAGATGGGAGATGATGGGAGATGGGAGATGATGATGGGAGATGGGAGATGATAATGGCAGATGATGGGAGATGATGGGAGATGGGAGATGAGATGATGGGAGACAGGAGGTGATGAATGAAGACGGGAGGCAACGGGAGACCCCCCCTCCAACCTCCCCACCCCACCGCAGCCCCACCACCGGTGCCGCAGCTCCGGACCCCTTCCCGGGGCCTCGCACACAACCGGAGCCGTTGGGGCCTTAGGGAAAGGAAAAAAAGGGAAGGGAAGAATCGGAGCCGGACCCCCTCCCACCTGGCGATCGCTGACTCCATCCCCCAGGGCGCAGACGGTACCGGCGCACTCCATCCCGGGGCAGACGGGCGGCGGCGGCAGGCGGTCGTAGAGCCCCTGGCGGGCCAGCAGGTCGGCGAAATTGAGGCCGCAGGCACGGACCCGCACCGAAACCTCCCCGGCTCGGGGGCCACCGCCCCTCCGTGTCTGCACCTTCACCTTTTCGTAGCCACCGAAACCCGTCAGCACCAGAGCCCGGTGCTCCGGGGGCTCCCCGCCGCCGCTCGTCGCCGCCGTCGTCGTCGTCGTCGTTGTCGCCGGTGTCGCCACCGGAGGCTCGGGGGTTTGCTCCGGGGGGGCTGCGGAGGCCGGGGCCGGCTCGGTGGACATGGCGGAGAGGAGCGGAGCCGAGCTGCGGGATCGGGATCGGGATCGGGACCGGGGCGGCGGCGGCGGCGGCGGCGGGCGGGGAAAAGCCGGAGAACGGGGCGCGGCCCGGGGGGGGCGGGCCGGGGGCGGGGGCGGAGCGGCGGGGCCCCGTTCAACCGGGCCGGGGCTGGAGGGGAGGCGCTGTCCGCGGTCCCGGTGCCGGTTCTGGCAGCCCCACTTCACCCCCCCGAGGTCCCGGGGCCGGTCCCGGTAGCCCCCCCTTTCCCCACTGCAGACCCGGGGCCGGTCCCGGTAGCCTCTCTTCACCCCCCCCCGAGGTCCCGGTGCCCGTCCCGGCAGCCCCCCTTCAACCCCCGAGGTCCCGGTCCCGGTTCCTGCAGTCCCCCTTTACCCCCTCAAGGTCCCGGTCCCGATCCCTGCAGCCCCCCCGCAGCCCGGTGCTGCCCCCCCCGCCCTTTGCCGCAGCCCCGGTTCGCCCCCCCCCGCCCCGCAGCCGGTCCCCGGGGCCGCCCCGGTCCCTCCCGGGGCAGGGTCCCCGGTGGCAAAGCCCCGGTTGCGGCCGTGCAGCGGCTGCGGTTTGGGGCTTAAAACCCCAAAGCGCCCCGGGGCTGGGGCTGCAGCAGCGGGGCTGCGGCTCTGCCAAAAGCCACGGCTCAGCTCCCTGCCTGCCTCCTTCCTCCTCCTCCCCAAGCTCCCCCTTTTTGTGCTAAATGATTGTTTTTCAAGCAAAAAAATAAAAAATAAAAATAAAATGCGGCTTTGCTGGAGCCCCGCTTGAAATGGCTGTTGTGCCGGGGTGCCGCCTCGCCGAGCTACTCCTCGGATTTATTGTGGATAACTGACTGAGGTCACTTCCAGGGAGGTTTCGTAACCAGCTCCCTGCTCGCGGCCCTGAAATGGCTGCGGGTGTCGGAGACGAGGCACGGGCTGGCTGCTGGACGAGGAAAAGGAGGAAGAGGAGGAGGTGGAGGAGGAGGAGGAGGAGGAGGAGTGCAGCTTCAGTCCTGCGACTCCAGGCGGATAAATGAGGCCGGGAGCGAAGCCGGATCCATGGCTCCTGCCTCTCCTCCTGCTCGTGGAGCCAGCAGGCAGCAACCCTCTCCGTGAATTCACTGCTTGGGTGTGCGTGCCCAGCTCCTGGGGTGGCCATTGGTGGCTGCTGCAGTGCAGGGCCGTGGGTGCGACGTGAAGCCGGACCCAGTGGGATGTGCCAGGCGAGCACATCCTCGTCCCCCTGCCCCGCAGCACCTCCAGGGCGATGGTTTGAGCACGCACATCAAGCAGCCCCTGACGAAGAGGAGCATCCACCCCCTAAAAAAAAAAACAAAAAAAAACAAAAAAGCACAAAGACCATCTCGTGGGGACTGAAACACGCACGTGGGAGGTTTCTGTGCTGCTCCAGTGCTCCAGAATTTCCCCAGCCAAGGCAGATCGGGCGCACCGCCTGCTTTGGGCAGGGCGCTCCCAGCACCGCTGACAGATTTGATGGAAGGCTTTGGCTGAGCAGCGGATGAGCAAACCCCGGTGCTTCCAGGGGCTTTGTTTGCGACAATAATCCCACTCTTCAGCGGCTGAGGACAGGGGCCAGCGGCGGCTCTGCGTGGCCGTGGTCCCGTCCTGCAGGGCTGGGTGGCTGCGGGGCTGTGCGGGGCTGGGGGGCGGCTGGGACCTGGGACGGGGCTGCTCAGGAAACCGAGCACAAAGGCAGGAAAAGAGCCAGAGGCCTGGAGCAGGCTGCAAATCATCTGGTCCTGCCGTGTGGCATATTTACGGGTATTGGGGCGGCTGCAGGGAGAGCGAGGAAGAGGCTCACGTCCCATTGCATGACAAGAGCTCAGGGCAGCTTGGAAAGTTACTTCGCCCTTTTATGCTCCGTGTCTTGGCTCGGAGAAATGCAGATGTGACCGAATTCATGATGTCTGGGCATCTCTCGGGCCCAAAGTTAGGAAGAAGCGGTCAAAGCCCAATCCTATCTCCCACCGGGAGCTGTCCCAGCATTTCTCCTGTCGGTGATTTATTTTCGCTGTTGTCAGGATGAGACCAGCTGGCCAGGAGGGAGTCCCTGCCAGGCCCTTCGGAGGCACGTGAGATGAGGGGATGACCCCCAAAAGCCCAGTGCTGGATGAAGTCAGCGGGATTTGGGAATCAGGTTCCCCTCCTGCTCGGCTGCTCCAGCTGCACGCAGCTGTAAAGCAGACAAAGAGATTTTTTTTGCAGATGGGCAAGTCTGCTTGGGCAGGCTGCTCTCATCGCCTTTGTCTCTTTTGTGCTGCCAGGCCAATCTCTCTTTATCAGCTCAGCTCAGTCACATTCTCCCTGCAAATCTTGCTTCATTTGGTAAACTTTGTGTTCTGCTGCGGCGGCCTTCCCCCTGCGTGCAAGCTGCAGGCGTGGGGGGCAGAGCTCTGGGTGCTCTGTGTGCAGGAGCTGGCCTGTGACTGCAGCTGCAGAGTTCAAATCTTGCAGAGCTGCGGCCCCAGCACGGCCTGGAGCTGGCTGCTGTGGGACGAGACGCTTGCGTGGGCTGCCGGGGGGATGCATTAGCCAGGAAACCCACAAGTTTTCCTGGTGGAATTGGTGCTCCCTCCTCCTCCGCCCCGTTTTCCAGCAAGCTCTCCAAATGCAGGCCCTTCCGAACGGCGTCGGTTTGGGATTTATAGCTGGAGACGGGCACTGGGCAGCTGGGAAGCTGCTCCCATCACCTCGCTCCCGAGTGCTGAGGGTTTCAGCAGCCCTGTGCCTCACCCTGAGCTTTCCAACAGCCCCCCCGCTGCCTCCCCCAGCCCCTGGCAGCCAGCGAGGATCAGGATGCCCCTGCAGCCTGAGCCCGCCCGCCTGCCTCTTTGTTCCACCTCCCTTTCTTTTCACTCAGGGCTCTAACAATCCCTCTCCTTTGCTCTCAAGGACACAGGAACCACAGCGGGCAGGAGATAAGGCAGCCTGGCAGAGGGATGCTAGCATATAGGGCTCCCCACAGCCGTGGTCTTGACACCAGAAAGGCCCCCAAGTGGGGGCAGATGCCCCAAAACCAAGGCTGCTGGAGACCCTGTGCGGGCCAGCTCCAAACCTGCAGGTGAAGGGCTCTGAGCAGAGCTGGAAACGGGGCTGGGGGCTGCAGGCAAACCCAAAAGGGCTCTGGGGTCGGATGGATGCCCACAGAGCTACCGCACGTGTTGACCCCATGCGCATTTTTTGGGGTGTGTAGGGCCCTCCAGAGGCTCCTCCTGCCTCTGCTCTGCCTTCTGCTCACCCGTGCTTGCCGTGGGTTGGGACGCACAAAGCAGCAGCCCCGGAGGAGAGCTCCCGGCTTCGTCACCGGTGACGGGAACGCTGTGCCACGGCAGGCGGCGAGACGGAGTGACACGGAGATGCGCCAGGCAGCGCGGCAGGTGGAGCAGATCTGCCACGAGCCCCCAGACGAAGCTGCCACTCACCGGCGCCGCTCCCGCGCTGCTGTTTTGATCACAGAGACAAGGGAGGCAATTGTGGAGCGCTGAGCGGCGCTGGGCGGGTGTCACTTCGCTCGGCAGTGACAGCAGGCTGAGGGAATCCTCCCAGCGCCGCCGCTCCTTTCGCTGGGGCTGCTCCAGCACCTTGCTGTGCACCAGCAGAGGCCAGGGAAGCAGCAGGTTCCTCTCAAAGGGGGTGCACAGAGCAATCCCATCTCTTGTCCCCCTCTTCTACAGCCCCTGGAGACATCCAGTGGTGTGAGGATCCTTCTGCAACCCCAACCTTCCGATACCTTCCTGCCAATTACGGTCCTAAAATTACAGGCTTCGAGCCTCCGACACGCTGTGCACCCATCAGCGGGTGATTCCTTGGCCAGCACGCCCCAACACGCTGCGAACGGGGCTGCTCACCTCCAGGGGGGTGTGCTGGGGGCTCCAGGTCACTTCCTCCATCCAGAAAAATAAAAATAAATCGCAGCAGTAATTGAGGTATTGTGTCTCCTCCGACTGCAGCACACATGCTCCGACTGCAGTCTCTCCAGCAGCAGCCCTGTCAGTTGAATGGCTCCTTGCTTTAATCCCTGAGATAGCTGAAGGATGCTGCTTTCATCTGATAGCATTTATGGACTGTTATAATGAGCTTTGGCTTGCTGAGATAAATTAAACTGCTCACCCAGAGGTGCAAACTTCATTAATGCCAGCCGCGAGTCAGATCAGCATTATTCTAGCACAGAACATAAACAGGCTGGACACATGAAAGGGGATTTGGCTGGCACTTTTTTTTTTTTTTTCCTTCTTTCTCTTAACCCCTCTAATTGCTGTTGATTTGTATCTTTTGCTCTGTGTGTTCAAACTCTTTGCTTCTCCACCTCTTCATCTTCTAGGGGAAGCCATCCAGTAACACACCATTCAGGACCGGCTGCTGAGCGCGAACGGTTAGCGGGAAGCTGCAGTTTTGCCTGGCAAGTTCCTTGTTCTTTCACATATTTCACAGGTCCAAACAGCCACTTAAGCATAGAGCTCATGAAAAATTAAAGCTCGAGCCTGTCCCTTGTTTCTGTCCTGGTTTAGAGTCTCACCAGGGAAAATTCCACCGTGGAAATAAGACGGCGCGGACGGAGGCGAATGGCACAGAAGTGGTTGTTTATGAAGTATCCACTCACACCCCATCAAAATACAGAGAAAGTGTTAATGAATAATGTGATGGGCACAGGCAGAGCTCAGTGGTGACACTCATGCACCTCTCAGGTACGTGCGTGCATGCTCCAGGGGTCACAGCCATATGACAGCGTACGGGGGATTCCTCGCTTGCTCCATTCACCTGCCTCCCCACGGTTCAAATCAGGAGCAGAGTTTCTCCAAACCCTGCGTTTGTCTGTGTAACACCAGGTCCTGAGGCTCTGCGCAGGCACAGGGCCAAGCTGTCAGAGGCTGCGGGTGAAGGATGGCTTCTCCCAGCGCCCTTTTCCAGTCCTGGTCCTGCGGAGGTCACTGGTTTCCTTGTCCAGGAAACGACACGAACACGACGCCGTCGATTTAATTCGGAACAGCCACTCACCCCCCTCTGAGAGCACGGAGCAGCAAGGCAGGATGCGGCCACTGGAGGAGCATTTTTGGAGAGCAAATGTGTCAGAGCCATCTGTTGCCTCCCCAGCCTTGGTGACAGTCACAGCACGTCTCTCTCCCTAGCCCGCTCTGAAAACTGACACCGGCGCTGGAGGTTGCCCTAACAGATATTTTGCAAGCGTTTCCTGCCAAAAGGTGCGTGGCACCAAATGGGACAGCAGTGACCCTGCCCCAAGGGGCTCCGAGCAAAAGGTGCTCTCAGCTGTTTGCCCTCCCCGGGGGAAGGCAAATGTGGCTGTGGGAGGTCGCAAAAGTCTGAATATTCGGGGCAGAGGAAGTTTTCTGGTTCCTCCGAAGCCGGGCCACAGTAATCTGTGGGTTGGAAGGAAAAAAAATTAATTCCTACTGAGAAATGTGGTGAAAAGCTTTCAGATGAAAGGGTGTCAGCCTGGGGACACAGATGGCCATGAGCACTCCAACTGCAGTCATAAGCACGGCGAACTTTTTCTTTCCATTCCTCCAGGTAAAAGCTGAGCACCACGCACACACACACACACAAAGACCAAAAAAAAAAACCTCTACAGGGCTTACAAGCCATGACACAGACCCGCACGGTCTCCTCTCCCTGGGGAGGGTGGAAGGAAGCACGCATGTGGCAGTCATCCACCACAGCGCCGAGGGCTCGGAGGCACCGAGATGCTGCAGGATGAGGAACGGAGGGCAAGAAATCCTGCAGGAGGCAGCACCGTGGGGAGCTAAGCTGAGAGAATCCAGGTCCAGGGCGGACTCACCCAGCTTGCTCTGGATGGGATGATACTGGGGGGACCCACTTACAGCACTAAGACCCCATCTTCAGCCCTGCTCTGCTCTTGGCACCTCTCCTGGGGGTGCACCCCAAGGCACAGACCTGCGAAGGGGAGCAGGCAGCAGCTCTCCAAAGCACACACCGACCCAGGCTGACGTTTCCCTGGGCCTGGCAGGCCCAGCAGAGAGCAGAGCAGGGCTCAGAAGCACGGGGTACCTGCACGGCACGAGGCCCCGCACCGCATCCCCCTCCTGTGCTCATCCCCACTTCGTGCACAGCATCACTATTTATACATGAAAAATGACTGCGATTTCCGCAAAAACAAACTGCCCCCTCAGTCCATTAATAAATCCGCTTTCGCTGCCAAAACATTTTAATTTCCACTTCTCCAGACTTGCTTTGTCTTCATTGCCTCTATTTTTACTGCATTTTGTGACAGACGGCTCGTCTCTGACAAATGCAAGTTTGCCCTTGTGGTAAATCTTCCTGCAGTACGGCCAGCGGGATATTCACAGGGCAGGATCCTTGCCTTTTTTTTTTTTTTTTTTTTTTTTTTAATTGTTCTGCTAATTCCCACCACTGCCTGCAATTTATGGGGTGGACTGGCCATACCCGGGGGAGAAACGGAAAGCAGGACTGCCCGCCTGCTTTGCGGACAGGCTGGGCAGACCACCAGCCTCCTGTCCTGGCAGCTTTTAAGACTCGTGCAGAACTGGCTGACGTGCCGGGGGCTCCCATTTTTGCTGAAATTCCCCCCGAAAACAAACAAACAAACAAACAAAAAACAGGCGTTACCGGTGCAGGGGGCTGTCGGTGGTGCTTGGAGCCCCCCCGGATTGAGGCGATGCCCACCCCTCGCTGCTCGCACACCAAAGCTCGTGGTGTCCAGCACCAGCTTGGTGCAGGATATGCCCCCCCGAGCCCACCACCCTTTATGGGGAGCCCCTTTTTTAATATTTTTTTGGCTGGGGGAGTCGGGAAGGGCTGCGCAGCGGCAGGAAGGGGGCTCAGAGGGGGTCCGGGGGGGGGTCCCACCGGCAACCCCGGAGGGAGGCACCGCTCCCGGGGGTGGGGGGGGACCGGGGCCGGTTCCCACGCCGCATCCCGGGGTCGCCGCATCCCGGCCAGGACCCGGCGGAGCGGGGCGAGGCGGGGGGGGGGGGAGAAAAAGGGGAGGGGGCCGTTCCCGGGGCCGGCACCGACGGGAGGCGGCCGGGGGCGGCGGTGCCAGCTCGAGCCCTGCCCAGCTCCGGCTCCGGTTGGTGCCGTCGGACCCGGGGGGCGCGGCCACGGAGGGGCCGGTGCCGGTAAAGCGGCGGAGCGGCAGAAGGGGGGGGTCACCCCGCAGGATGGAGGGCCACCTGGCGCGGTGCAAGATCGTGGTGGTGGGGGACACGCAGTGCGGCAAGACGGCGCTGCTGCACGTCTTCGCCAAGGATTGCTACCCCGAGGTGCGGCGGGCAGGTGGTGGGGATGTTTGGGGGGGGGGGGGGGGACACGGCCGGGGCTCGGCTCGGCTCAGCTCGGCTCGGCTCACCCTCCCTTCTCCTCCTCCTCCTCCTCCTCCTCCTTCCCCCCCCCCTTTAGAGCTACGTGCCCACCGTTTTCGAGAACTACACGGCCAGCTTCGAGATCGACAAGCAGCGCACCGAGCTCAACATGTGGGACACCTCAGGTGGGCTGCCCCCCCCCCCGGGGAAAGGGGTCTCCAGTTGGGGGTGATGCTGCCCGGTCCTCGCTTGGGGTTTTTTGGGGGTCCTCTGTTCCCTCTGCTCCGTGCTGGTGTAGCCTTTTCCTCCCCCTCCTCCCCCCCCTGGGATGTTTCGGGGTTGGATTCGCATCCGTGCATCCCCGGCAGCGGTTGTGTAGGGCCACCGGTGAGCAGCAGCGAAACCAGTTTTGGGGTGGGAAGGAATGGGGAAGCCAAGCGAGGTGCAGCCGAGAGGGGAGACCTCGCCTCGGAGAGGAATGTGCTGCGGGAACGCGCCGGCCTTTCATCACTCTGCTCCCCAACAGAGCTTCTGGGCTGCTTTTGTTTTTTTTCCCCTCTTGTTTTGGCTTCGCCTCTTCGTCTGCATCCGCAGCTGCGATGCCGCGGGGAGCCCTAGGCACGGCTGCCCCGGCCCTCCGAGACCCTTCCCAAACTTCACGCTGAGTTTCTGGGGAGGCGTGAACTGCTTGGTGCAGAGCTAATAAAAATATTGGCCTTTTAATTTACCTCTGGCAACCTCCTTGGAGTGCTGTGTACACACGGCACGGCTCGGTGCTGGGCTCTGCCAGCGTGCATACATCGCAGGCTTGCTGATGCTCTTTCCCCATAATTTGTGGAGTCTTCATAACAAATGAAGTCTTCTCGGTGCTCAAGAGCAACAGTAAATTAAAGCATGACCTCTGACTTTTCTATGCTCGTGTATGCTCAAATTCCTCGCTATAATTTTGCACCCGTCAAATTACAGCTGTAGGATCAGCAGAGGTCTACCTAGAGCAGTAGCTTTGCTGAGGCTTGGACTAGCTCTATCATGTAAAACGTGTTTGAGTCAGCTCTGGAGGTTTCCTGACCTGGGAGCCCTCACTTTTGCTGCTTTTATGCCCCGAGACAAAAAGGGATCTTTTGCTTTGCCTGCTGTGCTGCGAGCCCTGGCGATGCTGCCTCTTGGGGTGCTGGAGCAGAGGATGAGCCTCGGCTCCTCGAGCTTGGCAGGGTGCTGTGAGTGGAGCTCAGGATGGTGGCTGTGTGGTCGTTGCCTGCTGGATGGATCCTGCTGGGCTGGCGTGTCTGCGTGAAGCCCCTCAGGTGCGGTACCCGCGATGCTGCCCTGCTCTGACCCCGAGCACCCGACTCCCGGCACAGCGGGAGACACCGGGGTGCGTCTGGGCACAACCCCGGGGCTGGGACATCCCACGGGGGGTCCAACCTGGGGGCTTCTGCGGCTGCTGGGAAGGGCCTGGGTGGGGAATCTTTGTTCATTGCTGGGCTGCTCTGCTCCGAGTGCCTGCATTTCACGTGAGGAACTTCACCTTTGGAGAGTGCGGAAGCACGCTTGAGGCATTGTGTGTTTTTTAGGAATTCTCTGGAATATTTGGCTTTGATCTTACAAGTCTTAAAAGAAAAGGACATGATGCAATGGCTTTAAAGCTGTGTATATGCGTCTGATGCTGCTGTGCATTCATTTTTACCATTTTCAACAAAAGATATGAGTTTGTCTAGTGTTGATCTCTATAGCCAAGAGGACACGGACTTTGATTCTTTCTCCCTTCCCCTTATGTAAAACGTAAGCCCTTTTTAACAGCTTTGCTGTGGATAGAGCTCAGTAGTTAGTTTTCCAGATCAATTCCCTTCTTTTGCAGCTCTAATTTTGAAATACACAGGAGCGGGTTCCTCAATAAACAGTCCTGCAAAGCAGCGCACGACAATTTCCTCCAGTAATCAAACTGACGTTTTTAGCTGCAGACTGCAGTCTGCTGCTGAATTTCCACCCTTCGGAGACGCTTGTAAACCGCAGCTTTTTGGTAAAAGAAGTTTTTGTGCAACGGAAAATTGAACCAGCTGAGCCGAAGGGATTCTGCGTGGCTTAATTGCCCTCCTCGTGCAGGATGACAGGCGCTGGGGTGCGCTTTCCCTTGTCTCCGTGCTACCTGCTGTCTCTTTTTAGCAGCTTCGCAGCCAGGGGCTCATTGTTTGTGCTAAATTCCACCCCAGCGGGAGCGGGAAGGGAGGCGCTGGGAATCTGCTCCCCTCCTTCTGTCAGGATCAGCCTTTACATCTTAAACACTCGCCACCTCTTAGATAAGTAATTGGAGCTGCAGGTCTCCAGGAATCAGCAGGCAGATCTGGGGACGGGGGAGCTGAGTGTTGATTCCTTCCCTCTGCAGCCTCGGTGGCAGCGGTTAGCGGCTCTGGAAGCTGCAGGGGGTGAGCTGAGCATCACCCAGGAATGGGGGTGAGGGCAGGAGCCCTGGAAAACTGCCGTGCTGCAGCGCTCCCAGCCCGCCTGGCTGCTCCCAGGTCCTCTTGGTACTCCCCACAAACTGGGATGTTGTCTCCTCCCGGGATGTGTAGTACTGGCTGGTGTTGGGAAATGCCACCTTTCAGCCTGAATTTGCCCCTCCTGTGATGTTAGCAGATGGCAGGCGGGCTGGAAACCTAATTAGAGAAACATTGCCACTGGGAGGGTAGAAGTGATAGGGAACCAAATGGCTCCCACATTGTACTGGGACCCTGCATTTCCTCGAAGTGTCTTGTGACCATTTGCCCATTGATTAGTTTTTCCAAGGCTGGAGGGTGACTGTGGAGACTTCCCAGCACTGGGACTCCTCCTTGATAAGGGTGCCCTGCTCAGAGAGGGCAAGTGCAGGCTCTCCGTGCCTACTGAATTGCCTTGTGTCCAGGTGTCTGTCGGGGAGAAAAGTGAGGCAAGCATGAGCCTGACCCTTCAGCTTTCCCCTGCAGGTGCTGCTTGCACTTTGGATTTCTTCTTTTTTTAAGTCAGTCCCACCTCCAGGCCCAGTGTGAGAGCGCAGTTCCTCCAAGTGCCATTTTCCAGTGCGCTGGGGATGTCCCATTCCTCCCTTCCCCCTGAAAGCCTGTTCTCCCTGCCATTTCCTAAAGCCTCTGTTAAAAAGCAATTTGACATCTCGGTGTGCAAGAGCGGGGTGTGGAGGAGACAGAGTTCGGGCTCTGACGGGCTCCTCTCATCGGCCATGTGGAGGACATGGTGCTTTGCCACCCTGCATGTCCCCATTCTGGCAAATTCTTTTCTGTTGACCCAACGGTGCTTGACAGAGAAACAACTTCTCTGCACGGCTCATGGAGGTGTGGGGAAGCACCAGTCCAACCAGATGCCTGCTGGCTGGGGAGCGCTGCTCCCAGGGGACCGGGTGCCTGCTGGATGCTGGGTGCCCCTGCGAGGTGTGGGCCAGGCAGGCTTCTGAGCGATGCATCAGCTAATTCCCCATGTGAGCAGCACCTTTTGCTGGTTCACCTTTATTTATTTTTTTCCCTGGTGCGCTTTTTGCTGATGCACCGTTATTTATTTTTCAGCATGGTGCACCTTTTGCTGGTGCAGGACCTGGTGCGGGGGAGAGGTGTCTGTGCCAGTGGCTTACGGGGCTGGTGCTGTGTGTGTGTGCTCATTGCCATCTTCCAAAGCTGCTGGAGAGGACTTTTCTCCCCTCCGAGCACTGCCATTCACCTCAACCTGCCCCGGTTAAAGCAGTGCCTCTCTGCCCACTCCGTGCTGCAGCTCACGGCGGGGGACTCGCACGGCTGCCAGGCTTTTGCTGGGACTTGTGTCTCTTAAGCAGATGCGCTTTCAAGACAAGAATAACACTGGGAGTCGCTAATCCCTCCCCGCCTCCCTCTTTGCCTGAGCTCAGCAAACAGTCTGCCTTGGTAGGGCTGTGTGGGAACCGCCAGGCTCCGATAACAGCCCCTTCGTTAGGGGAACTACCCAGGAATGTTGATGAGATTAGAGAGCTGAAAGGGGCTGACTTTAGCAATGGCATCTCCATGGATGCTGGGACCGGATTCCCAGCGCGCGGCTCCGGGATTGCCATGGCTGCCTCTTCCCAAGAGCAAGAGCAAGCTCAGCCTTGGGAAGAGTTCAATGCCACGGGCACTCTGAGGCAGAGAAAAATGTGGAGCTGCCCTTTCCCTACCAAAATAGCTCCTCCCATGCTCCCCGTTGAGGCTGGGAGCCTCAAACCGGCATACTTGTCTTCTGCCTCAGCACAAAGACATAGTTAAGCCTAAAAATATGTGCAGCTGGGTCACATTCTCAGGCAGGTCAGGAACCAGTCGGACAGAAGTTGAAAGAGTTGCAGCAGAAACGGCAGCAGAAATGCTTACGCCGGAGTGGGTGGAGGCTGGAGCTGAGGAGATGTGACATGATGGGACAGGACAGGACAGGACAAGACACGAGAGTCCCTGGGGGACTGTCGGGCCGGGCTGGGCATGGTGCGGGTGCTGCATGGCACAGAGATGAAGGCTGCTGCTCCTGTGCCTCCCTGCAGCGAGGCAGCATCCATCCCTTGTCCCCCAGACCTTTTTGGGGTCCTGGGGGGATCCTGGGGCTGTTTTAACACCCATCAAGCAGCAGCTCCTTAGCCAGGTGGTCACATAAACCAATTTGCAGAAGATCCCCGGAGGAGGGACTCTTGCCCTGTCCTTGGCACGTGGTGGCTCGCCTTTCCGATAGCTGTCACCCACTTGGCACCCAGGTGCCCCTCACGGTGCTTCGGGAAGGCTGCTGGGGACACTTGGTGGCGGGGACAGCACCAGAGGAGCCGGTCGGTGCTGTGCCCCCGGCCCTGTACTTGCGGTGGGGACCTGGGCGCAGCTTTCCTCCTGCCCCAGATCCCAAAGATAAGATCAGCACCCGATTAAACGTCACGCGTGTACAGGCCCAGCCTTCCCTGTGGGGAGAAACCTTATCTGGCAGACGAGCAGCCGGGGAGGGATCTGCTGCTTGTGCACAGCAAACTGGAAATGTGCAGCATTGCATAAAGATAATTGTGCTCGCTCAACCCTCGGCTGCGTTCCCCAAAGCACGTGGTGGCTGGGCTGTGGGAATCGGTTGCCACTCCTTGTCCTTGTTGTATCCTGTAGAAGGGGTTCCAGGCAGCCTGTGGCAATGCCAGCCGCCCTTGTGACGTGACGAAAGGGCCAAGAAGGAACTTCTGGTTCCCGTTTGCCTCTCGTGTCGGCTGCTGGTTCCCAGTGTCATCCCCAGCAGCCTTGTGTGGAGCCAGGGCCGGGCACTGGGGCTGTGCTCCCATCCCAGGACGTGGTGGTGCTGCCTTGGAGAGGCCACCGGGGACTTCAACAGGGAGCCTCCACCGCTGCCTCCAGATCACCAGTGTGAGGGTCTGCAGAGGGGCCCAGAAATGTCACTTCAGCCCCTCCAAACACCCTTCCCTTCATCCTGACCACATCCATCCTGAAGAAACGCCAGCTGGGCTGCTTAGCAATCTGCTGTTGTTGTTTTTTTTGTGTGTGTGTGCATCACAAGAGCGAGGTGCAGAGGTTAATTGTCCAAGCTGGTTAGCTGCTGTTGCAGTCATGCACTTTCCAGACGATTGCTTGCTCCATGTCATGGAACCATTTCCTCCTCTCCTGGACTTAAGAGGTTTGCAGTTGTGTTGCACAAGCAAAGAAACATCGCGGCGCAGCCATCAGGAAAGCTTCCATCAGAGTCCTGGGGTGATGGCCGTGCTGTCTGATCCGTGTCCCTCAGAGATCTGTGCTGTGGGGCTCCCTCTGCTGCTTTTTGTCCCCCTCCAGCTTGGGTGGGATGCTCCACGTCCCCTTTTAGCCACCTCCCCTCTGGCAGGCAGGGCTTCATTCCTCTGGCAAAGGGTAAATCCTTTCTGAACCCTTGCCCGTGAGGAGGGCAGAGTCCCTCGTTATGGCACAGCCCGCCCTTGGAGGGGCTTCTGAAGGGGCTGGGCTGCTGAAAGCTCTTTGGATATGATGGAAATGGCCCCTCCAGGAGAGAAACCACCACTGGCTTTGCCTTGCTGTGCTGCTGCAGCAACACGAGAGAGCTTGGTGCTGGCCAGGACGCTTCATCAGCCTGGCACGTCACAGCCTCACTGCGCGGCGGGGGCTGGCACGGTTGTGGGTGTTTGACTCTGTTTCACTCGGCCTCGCGCTCCCTTCAGTCTCTAATGTCACTAATTACTTCTGCCTTTGGATCTGTGACCTTGGGTTGTTGGGTCCTGGCTTCGGCCCGCGGTGCTGTCAGCGCCGCCGTTGTGTCTCGGGGTTTGTCAGCAGGGCTTTAATTCCTGCCTCTTCCCCTCGTCGCTGGGACGGACTCTACCAAGCACTGCGTTAGTGTCAGAAATGTGGGCTTTGTGTCAGTGGGGTCGGCAATTCCTCTCCTCCTCCTGTGGTCAGGCAGGGGCAGGAACCCTCAGGCGGTGAGCCCTGCTGGCAGGGACCAAACAGGACCAGGCCCCAAAGAGACCCAGCCCCAAAACAGAACCAGGCCCCAAACAGAACCAGTCGCTGGTTTGCTTGCAGGGCACAGGGTCTGGTTTCAGCCTGGGAGGATGAAGCTCTTTGAACACTGCCCTTGCGAAGGCGCTGAGATGTTCAAGGCAGGAGCTGAGCCCACAGAGCTCATGGGTCCTTGGAAGCGAGTGGTGGTCCTCGAGCAACCCCTTGTTGGAGGGGTCTGGGGGGGGTCTGTAGTGGCTGAAGAGGGGGTTTTGAGGTCTGGCTGCCCTGTATAGGATCCGTGTTCTAGCTTGGTCACCTCCTGAAGCTGCATCATCCCAAATGGGTGTCCCATCCTTCTCCGGAGAGCTCCTGCACACAGCCCGTGACCTGCCTGGTTCCCAGCGGTGCTGGCTGGGCTTTTGTAGGGCCAGGCTGAGCTGAGTGACCATGGAATAACAATTTCTTTCATAGTCTGTCCCCAGGAGGATAAATGGATGGGGCATGACCCTCGGGGCTGTTTAACTGCTGCTCTCAAGAGATCCCTGAGGCTGAATTCCTCTTTTCCCCTCTACTGCAAACTCTGCCATTGTTTCCCTGGGCTTATTTCCCCTTTTGCAGCAATGGGGAAATATTTCTGGGTGACTCCGTGCCCTCTCGTTGCATCTGCAGAGGAAATGGCAGCTCTGAAGCATCCCGGGTGTCTCAGAGAAGCAGCTGGGATTTTTGCAGGCTCACCATGGGGACTGGGCTCTTTCCTTGCCCAGGGTGTCTGGGACAGCTGCCACTTCTGTCTCTCCCATTCACTGTCAGGTTTTCAATCCAGCATTTTTATGCTTTGCCCCCGGGAGGAGACAATAGCTGGGCTGTTCCGTGGGACATGCGCCTTTCTCATGCAGATGCGCAGCCTGCACATGGGGTGGGGAGCCCAGGGATGTCCCCCTCCCCAGTTCAGCCTCCCTGGAGGGGCTGGGGAAGGGGCAGGGGCGAGGGGCACTGCTGCCCACCCGCTGCAGTCCCCATCACGGCTTCCTGCACCCACTGCAGTGGGGTTATTCCTCCTGTGCGAATGGCGCAGACGTACCTCTTTGGTCTTAAAGGTGTGGTATAAATAAAATATGTTATTATTATTAACACCTTCATCATCATCTGCCCTGGCAGAGGAGCGACTAATCATGGAAGCCGTCAAATTCACCGGCACCTTGTGTAATATTAACATGCCTGGGGGAACTCCCATGGGGAATGCCCATGGGGATGGGTCGGGAGCTGCCCTGGTCCCACCCTGCCCAGCCTGAGGAGGTGGGAAGGGGGCTCAGAGCCATGTCCCTGCATGCACAGCCCCTGCCTGCAGCAAGCAGTCACCCAGATAAATTTCCCTGCAACACAAGCCACGTGGAGATGCGAATTGCCAGCCAGAAAACCCTGCAGAAGCTGCTGGGTTCCTGGGGATAAAGCTTTGGCCGAACCAGGCTTTGTTTCAGGGACTCCAGAAAGCCGGGCAGGATTTCTGCTTCCTTCTGCAAGGGACATTCTTGGCGCTGCAGGCGGCACAGGGAGCAAGCCCTCTGAGACAAGTGAGATGCTGAAAAATTTGGCCTTGGCAGCACCCTGGCGTGCTCAGCCCGAGCTGCCGGGGGGCTCCTTGCGGGTTTGCTCTCCTGGTTTGCAGCGCGCTATTGTGGGGTGGGGGGTGCCCGTGTGGGGAGGCTCATTATCTCCCGGAACAGTTAATAAGGAACAAATGAAGATGAACGCCGGGTTGGTATGGATGAAACAGCAAATTTCAGTCCTCTGCCTGAGAGCAGCATCCCCGGGTCCCAGCGCCAGGCACTTGGAGGGGCTGCCAGCTGATAAGAAAGAGGAGCTATTCATGGCTGCGCCCGCCCCTGAATTTCAGACAATTATTTTTAAGCTGTTTTTGGTGTCTGGCTCGCTCCAGTTTTCTCTCTTTAATCACGAACAGATGCACATAGGTCCTGTTTTCTTGCAAACCTGGGTGCCAAGTGGGAGAATGACTCATGCAGCACAGGAAGGCTGGATCTGCAGGCACACGAGCCTTGGGTGCCTGTGTGTTCGGAGGTGCCAGACTGCGGGGCTCTCGGGTGTCTTGCTGGAAGAGCTGAAAGGCATTGAGTGCTCGGAATTGATAAAGCCAGACACCTGGAGTTGTGGGAACCGAGGCTTTTGTGTTTGGGTTGTGTTTTTAATTGCTGTGCTTGATGACAAAGTAATAGAGGCAACAGCTAGGAAAATAATCGACCAAGGAGAATTCCCTGATTCAGCAGAGACATCTCCAAAGAAAGCTGAGGGCGGTGGGATTCTGGAGCTCAGCAGCTTCCCAGCAGTGCTGGACACACTGACCACACTGAGCATCAGTCTCCTGGGGTGGGGAAGGGCCATGAGCACTGGTGTTTTTCAGCTCTCAGAGCTGGGTTGAGCTACCAGCGATGGTGCCGGGGCTGTTCCTGCACCCCAGAGCAAGTTAAAGCACAGGGAAACAATTCTGAGCTCATGAAGCAAACGATGCTCTCGAACCGGGGCAGCTCTTCCCTCCCCTCCTCCTGCCAGGGGGGTTTGGGTTTTGTTCCAGCAGCTGCTGGGTGGTGGCCCTGCATGTCCTGGCACTGGTCTGGGGCTCATGGGACAAGTGGGGACCAGAGAGGGGCCGTGCTCCAGGCGCTGCAGGCTCTGCGCCGGCGGAGCCGGTGACGTGCCGAAGGAAGCAGCAGGTTGCTACGATACAGTTTGCCGTAGCAATGTCTGTGCTGAAAGGAGCCAAAACCACCTCTACAAAAGGAGCATTCCTGGGCTGGGAGGGGGGCGGATTTATCTGCAGTGTTTATGTAAAGCGGAGGAGCTGCAGGGAGAGGATGCGCGTGGGAACGCTTCCCTCCCGCCTGGGGCAGGGGCAGAGCCTGGGGCAGATCCCCCGGTGTGCATGGGGAAAGGGCATGGCTCCGATAAAGGGTCTGGCAGTTTTAAGCACGCAGAGCCGTGCTGGATCTCGCATCCCACCCGGCAAATATGCACTGTTAAGGAGACTGCAGGCTCAGTCTAAAAGAGAGCTCGGTGCTACCTCGGAAAGCAGCCGCTGCTTCGCTGGGCGCGGGGTCACCTCGCCCACGGGATGCCAGTTCTGCCCGTCACGAGCTGAAGCATCCTGAGCCTGAAGCAAGGTTAGAGGTCTCCAGGGCCCCTCCTGCCCTAGCCTGCATCCTCCATCCCTGCGCTGGCTCTCCTGTGCACGGAGAGTGACTTTCCCTAGAGGAAGAGGGCCGGGCTCTGCAGAGGTCACAGCCTGGTTCTGCTGTGCTGGATCCTGCTGCTTCTCTTCCCAGAGACTTTGCAGGAACAAAGAGCCAAGCTGTGGCTTCTCCCGTTGATGGGTGCCAGGGGTGCAGGTGCCCCTGCTGCAGCAGCACGGCAGGGTGCAGCTGGGTGACCCCACAGCTGGGTGTCCCCACAACTGGCTTTGCTGTGAATCCCAAAACACATCAAGGGCTGGGTGCTTGCTCTGTGAGCAGCGTGGGGCTGCATGGTCACTGCAGGATGGTGCTGGGGCCGTGCACCGTGGAGATGCCACTGGTGGCTCTCCCCAGCATCCTGCTATGAGCTCGGCACAGGGAGGGCGAGCAGCCGGACCCCACGGCAGGGAATCCACCCGTCCTCCTCTGATGCCACCCCCGGCAGATTCCCATCCTCCTGGCGACACCGGCCACTGTCACTCGTGGTTCTTCAGGTGCTGACCTCCAGCACGGGGCCGTGGGACAAGGACTGGGTGCTGCACCCTGCGCCGGGCTGGGAAGCGTGGGGCCGGATCCTTCCTGTGGGGCTGGGGCAGGAAACGCCTCCGGTGCCCCCAGCCTGCTTCCGAGGAGGCCGATCCAACAAGGAGCCCGGTGTCTCTGCTTCCCCTTTTCATAAATAAGCAGCTGTTTCTCATCCCCGCAGGAAGTTTGAGCCATTGTAAAGCCAAATATAAAACCGAGAGAGTGTTTTTAAGCAGCGATGAGCTGATTGCTCCATTACTGGTTAGTGAGGCATTTACAATCACGCACAGAATGCGCTTCAAATAAAAACATTATGGGACAAAGGCTTTAATGCCTGAAATTCACAGTGAAGGTGCGTGTGTGTGTGTGTGTGTGTGCATGGCAGCGCTTTGCAGGATTCAGCCCGGGCTCTCTGCCTGCTCACTGAGAAATCCTGCAGAATACAGAATCATCCCCTCCAATTTACAGCTTGCTCACCACCAAATCCTGGCACATCTTTCATGCACCAAAAAAAAAAAAAATCTGCCTGATATTTTCCAGCGTAAATCCAGCAAAATGCAGGGTGTTTTTTTTTTTGTTGTTGTTTGTTTGTTTTTTACCTGTCTTAAACTCTCGCAGTCTTTGTGAGCAAGCTCCCCTGTATAAAGACATCGAGAGAGGATAAAAAATAGCGGCAGCCTTCCTCGTGGCCTGCCTTCTCTCAGCTACACCTTCCTGCCGTTCCTACAACAGCAACTGCATGACAAGTGATGGGATCGGTGTGCAAGCGGTGGAGGGAGGCATGTGCTGCTCTACGGCACCACAGCCCTTTCCTTTCCTTTTTCCAAGCTGCCTTTCCTTTCTCTTGCATGCCAGGTGCTCACACGTGCTGATGGCCCCAGTCCTAAGGGACCTGTGGGGAGCCCCGCCGGTGTGAGAAACAAAATTGTGGTTTTGCAATAGAAGGTGTTTTTGCAGTGGAAAACCCCACTAACCTTGCGTATTCAGAAGTGATTGTGCAGGCATGACAGTGGCATCGCAGCGGGGAGTATGTTAAGCAGATAAGGGGAAGGCCCCGCAGTCCCAAAATGAGGAGGATAGCTGAGAAAAACAGGATGAGCAGTGTGAAATCGGGAAAAACAAAAATCACGGGTCCTTTAGTCACGAGAGAAGGAAAAAAAAAGGAAAAGGAGAAATTAACGGTTGGTCAAATCAAATTGTAGCTGTGGTATTCAGCCAGAGAGGAAACAGGGGGGAAATCAGGTATCGGGTACTAGGAGATATGAGGTTAGGATAAACTTTTACTGGGTGCTCCTGCTTGTAGGACGCCCAGCATTGCAATCACAGATAAAACAGCTTCCCAGAAGGTCCTGTTGGAAGAAAAGGACTGCAATTTTTCTCACACCGGGTAGCGAGCAGCCCGTGGATGGCACTTGCTGCTCACCGCTCTCCTCTCCGCAGGCTCAGCCTACTACGACAACGTGCGGCCCTTGGCGTACCCGGACTCAGACGCGGTGCTCATCTGCTTTGACATCAGCCGCCCCGAGACCCTGGACAGCGTGCTCAAGAAGGTGAGTGCCCGCTGGGTCCGGGCTGCTGGGATGGAGCCCTGGGGTTTTTGCCACCAGGGCAAAAAGCTCCCTTGGCTGGAGTTTTCCTGCGGGTGCTGCATGTGGGCTGTAGTGGAAAGTGAGGGATTTCCCCCTGCAAGGAGCCCCGTGAGCGATGCAGCCCACGGCAGCGCACTTTTGGGGTCTGCCTGCGTGCACACATGAAATATGGGGGCAGGGAGAGATGTAGGGCATCGGTTCTGCTCCTCGTGAAGCCCCTGGGGAGCGGCGTGCATCCCTCACCACCAGTCCACGTGCTGGGAGTGGGAAGCGGCCCCTGGTGCCAGCAGGGGCCTCGTTTTGCTGGCTGTCCTCTCAGTTTGGCCTCTGCCCCCTCCAAAAAAAAGGCAGCAGTCGGTTCCCTGCAGCTCGCCAACGGGAACAATGAGCTGTGGCACTGAACTTCAGCTTGTGCTGAAGCATTGGCCTCCTCCTCAGCTGCTGGCAGGGCTGAGAGGTGGCTCTGGGGACAAGGGGACAAGGGGAAAGGACCCTCGGGGTGGCTCGCCCAAGGCACCCAGCTCGGGGGCAAGCACCTTTCATGGGGCTGGAAGCTTTCACTGCTTGACTTGGGAGCCAGCAGGACGAGAACACAGGCAAATCGCCCGTCCCCTAATGAGATGCAAGCCCACCAGTAATTAGTGGGGCTTGGGCTTTATCGATGGCTCTGCACGCTCCTCGTGCAAGCCTGCTCTGCTCGCTGCAAGGTCTTCCCTGTGCAGCCTCGCAGCTGCTCCCAGCACCGTTAGCAATGCGTTTCTGATATGGTGACTTAAATTAAGCCCTGAATCACAGGGGATTTCTTAAGTGTCTCTGAGCAGATGCCTTGTTTCCTTTGGTGCAGGCTCACAGCCTATGGAGGCGAGGTGAATTCCTAAGGCACCATGAAGTTGAAATGGGTTTTAGCTGCCGTTATCAGGCGAATGAGGAGAATAACTCTCCCTATTCAAGCCGTGGGCAAACATGCTGGTTCAGCAGGGGAAATTTTTATTATTGTTGCCCTTCTGCTGCCTGGCTCGCCTGTATGGTTGAAGGGAAGGAGCCACCTGAGAGCAAACAGCATCTACTTTCACACAAAGAGGGTGTTCAAGGAGTGGCACCTCTGCTCTGACACGGCCGGGTGGTGCAGCAAACCTCGGCACGGCGTCAGTCGTGTGAGAAGAGGGGTCACAGCTCTGTCCACAGCCTAGGGACCCCATTACAGACAGCCTTCTGAGAACAGACCCTACAGCTCCACTTCTGCAGGGATTTTCATCCTTCGGGTGAATGAGGGTGTTTGAATTCCTGCTCCAAAGGAGCTGCAGCATCCTTTTCATGCAGCTTTTTTAGGGCACGCTGCTGGGGCAGTGGGGACATGTGGCATTCCTGGCAGACAATGTCCCCACCAGGGAAGGGGGCTGTGGGAAAGACTGGAGCCCATCTCGTGGTGGAAAACATATTTTTTTTTCTCATTTTGCGGTTGTTTCGGTCTGACATTGCTTGAGTGAAACTTGTCCTTCTTGGCCCTTCCTTTCCCCACCGGGTTCTGGATGCTTGCCTGCGGTTTGGGTTTTCTTCCCCTTCCAATTGCTTGGGGTATTTGCCCAGCGGTCAGGCAGCGTGGCAGGCATTGCTAGCTCCAAGTGACATCTTTAGCTGGTGACAGCCTCTATTTGACATCTGCCTGCTGCTGGAGCTCTAAAAGGTACCACCAACGTGGAGGAAGTGGATGTTTGCCCTGGCCTTCTCCTTCCCTCGCTTCAATCCTTTATTCCCCTGGCTGGAGCTGTGCTCTGAATGCCTTAATGCCTTTAACATGTGGCTCCCAAGAACAAATAACGAGCGTGCTGTGCAGGCAGCTCCCCACTGACTGGGACTCAGGAGGTCCCCCAAAGTGACCCACGGAGTCCCAGACCTGTGCACCAGGCCGTGCAGTCATTATTTTTCCATATTCATACCCAGGAGGGGTCTCCAGTGGCTCAGCGCAGGGGACTGCGGCTTGGATTCAGCAGGTTTGCAGCAAGTGAGCATAAAGTTAGCTGAGAGGTGCCCTGATGTGCCCATCCTCGCCTGAGGCACTCATTAAGGTGCCCTGACGAGCTAATTAGCCTCCAAACAGCTGTGACCCCAGGTTGGAAAAGCCGTGCACAGCTCCAGCAAGCAGTGGGGTGGCTACAGGGGGCAGCCCTGGTGAACCCCAACCGGTGGGACCCCAGGAGCTGTGCAGGGCATCAGAAGGGCTTTGGGAGCATCGAGCTGAGCCCCTGCCTTTGTAATCCCAACCTCGGCTCCTCTGAAGGCTGTCAGCACTAAGCGGAGCCTCTGCTACAGCCGAGCACCTTCTCTCTCTTGTCTCCGCTGCAGTGGCAAGGGGAGACTCAGGAGTTCTGCCCCAACGCCAAGATCGTGCTGGTGGGCTGCAAGCTGGACATGAGGACGGACCTGAACACGCTGCGGGAGCTTTCCAAGCAGCGCCTCATCCCCGTCACGCACGAGCAGGTGGGTTTCAGTGGCCACCCGTCCCCACGGGGCTCGGCGGGTGCTGGGGACGTTCCCTGGGGACTTCCTAGGACAAGGAGGCTCAGCACCAAAGGACCTGCTCTGGGTTTTGGGAACTGCTGTGGGGACACGGGTTCTGGAGCTGGGCTTGGCTGTGCCGAGCTGGTGACAGTCCTGGAGAGAGGGCTCCGGGAGGGAGCGGAGGATGTTCCTGGCAGGGTGCTGAGGTCCTTAACCCCCCATTTCTGTTCCTCCCCACCTCTCCGGGCCGCAGGGCAGCGCGCTGGCGCGGCAGATCGGGGCGGTGGCGTACGCCGAATGCTCCTCCAAGGTGTCGGAGAACAGCGTGCGGGACGTCTTCCACGTGACCACGCTCGCCTCCGTCAACAGGGTGCACAAGAACTTGAAGCGCTCCAACTCCAAGCGGGGACTGAAGCGGGCGTCACAGATGCCCGGCAGGACGGACTTACTGAACGACACGGAGATCAGGAAAGACCGAGCCAAGAGCTGCTCCATCATGTGAAAAACAGGGCTGTAAATAACGTGTGTGTGTTTTGTCCATTTTGTACAGTTAAGCGGCCAAGACCAGGGCACGGCGCTGGCTGCGGGAGCCAGCCTGCCTTTCCGAAGCCTTTCTCGGTCTCCGTAGGGCCGAGCAAAGGTCCCAGCTGCAAACCGGGGTGCGGGAGGCACCCCCCACCACGGAGACCCCTGGGTCGGCTGCCGCTGTGCTGATTGCTTGGGGTAAAGGAACCACTTGGCAGAGGAGCGTTCGGGTGCTGCGAGGTCCGCGGTCGGGTGGAACAGAGCAAAAGGGAGCGATGCTGCGTGTGTGCCGCCCTCCCGTCCCCACGGCCCAGCCTCCGGGTGATGATACACGGATGGCGTGGGGTGGGGGGGGCTCGGTGGGACCTGGGCTGGAGGCTGGGAGGGGGGAACCGCGGGCAGCAGGGGGATCAGGAGACGGTCCTCTTTCCATCTGCCTTTAGAAGTGGTGTTTGAGCTGGTGCTGCCTGCAGCTGGGCTGGACGGGGAGCCCCCAAGGAAGGTGCAGGGCTGGGGGAGGCTCCTAAACGTGGTGAGGCACCACAGCAAGCCCCCACCTGCAGAGAATGTAGATAGGCATCCCTGCTCATGGTGCTCTAGATACTTGAACTCCCATCAAACTGCAGCGGCGTGGATCTGGCTGCAGGGTCTGTCCCCCCGTAGATGCATCCTGAGAATTGTGGTTCCCTTCAGCAAGCAAATGCCGCTCGGGAGCTGGTGGCCCAGCTGCTGCCAGCCTGGATCCTCATCGGGCTGCTCCCTGCCGCGGGCAGGCACGCCACCAGGCCCGTGGCTTCCCCAAAAGCTGACTGCAATAACAGCCCATGTCCTGCTCCCCCGCCTGTTTCCAGCTGCAGATTGTGTTGCATGGTGCTGTGTTTGTCTGCTACAGGTACCCAAAAGGACTGTACGCGTCCCTGCACCCCGGCCCCCGCCGTGGCAGCAGGAGGGCAGGTGCCCCCTGCCCCTCCTGTACAGCCTGCTGCTGCCAACACCTCTCATTGCTTCTGCTGCTGCCCTCTCTAAATGCCTTTGACTACAGTGTTAGCCTTGACCTAATGTCACATAGACACTTTATGGAAAAAAAAACAAAAAACAAAAAAAATCTGCTCCATTGCCAGTTCCAGCTGTGTCAGTGGGCTACAGAAAACAAATAAACATCGTTGGAAAATGCACAGTGCTTGACTCCGTTCGTTTTTAATAGTCAAATAGTTATCCTCTCCAAAAGCCTTCCTGCCTAACTTCTGTTTGTATCCCCATGGCTCTCTCCAGCTCTTGAAATACACTCGTGCACACTTGAGCGGCAAATGCAGAGGCCTTAGCTGCGTGCAGTCATTTGGGAGTGAAAACACCTGCCTCGAACAACCTCTCACTCCATCCTGAATCCTCTGATACTAGGCAGCATTTGCAGCTTGTCTGTGCCCGATGCCCCACTCTGAGCTGACGGGAGATGCCCCCATCCTCGCTGTGCCACGAGCTGCAAGCGAAGATGGTTTTTGGCTTAGTATTTTGTGTCTCCTCTCCCACCCAGGGCTCAGCCTTCAGCTGCACCGTGGAGGCTGTTCGGGAAACTGGAGCGGCTGAGCTACCAGCACGAGAAAAGCCCAAGAGGTGACTGAATGCTCTTGTGCTTGATGTGAGGTGCAAGAAAAAAGAAGGACTGGAGCAAGGTGCTGTGCCAGGAGCAGCCCTCAGCACCACCATTGCTTTCTCTTGCTCTGCAGTGTCCCCAGAGCCTTTATAACCACTGTTAGAGACCAAAGCCATGCCCCTGCTCCATCAGAAGGAACCGGTGGCTCACAAGCGTCACCACCAAGTCCTTTACCTGCACACGTTTGTCCTCATCATTCTTGTGTTATAATTGCTGTCTTCCCTCCCTCCATGTAAGCACAACTGTGTTTGGCAAGCACTCTCCCCTTTCCTATCATCTAGCATCTTTTGGGCTCAGACCGCTTTTGAATTTAATCTGTCCATCTCTACAAATGCAGTTTCTGGTCCACTGATGGGTTTAAGCTCCTGGTGGCTCTCTATTAACTCGCTAGCTCACCCTAAAAGCAAATCTCCGGCAGTGGGCAGCGGTCGTTGAACCCGAGCTGGGAAACTGGGGATGGAAGGAGGGCAGGATGGCAGGACAGAAGGACATCAGGACATCAGGATGGCAGGATGCTCACACCAGCCACTTGCCCTGCCTGTCCTGCTGTTGCCTGGTGGCTCCCCATCTGACCACGGCGCTCGCCCGTGTCCCTGGGCCACTGGTGGGGAAACCCAGCTCAGCCCTGGTGGCCCTGCCTGTTTGTTGCACTGCAGCCACAGCTCTGCTTCACCTGCTGCTGAAGGCAATTTTCTTTCTACGTTGAACTTCCCAGGCTCTTGCTGCTCAAAAGGCCCTCGGGGATGGATCGTGGCAGTGTAAAGGCATGTCCCAGCAGCAGCTCTGCAAGAACCCGTCAGAATTAATGGCAGTCAAAGCCCCTCCAGAGACTAAAGCAAGTGAAACAGCCTCCAAGACCATTTATCATCAAGTAGCTGAGCGGGATCCTTGGACGGGGTGAAGCACAGACGTTAAAACCCACAGGGGTAAGCCCCTACATCCTCACTTCCCATCAGCAGGCTCCTTTCTTGCAGGCACGTGAGCATCTCTGCTGCTGCAGGTGGTTCAGATGCAAAACCCAGGGCAGCCAAAGGTATTTGGGGTTGCTGGCCCCTAAAGAAGGTTTTTTCCAGGATCTGTGTCAGTGCATTCACTACTCTGCACGAGACCCAAGGGATCTCTAAATGCTTGGGGCATTTGCCATGGTCTGCTTGGAGCATCGTGGTGCAAGCCTGGTTTGGGGCTACAGGAACGGGGCAGGACCTTTTGCTGAAAGCTTCTGGTTCAGGTTGTGTAGGTTTATTTTCTGTACCGAAGGGAGATGCCGTTGCTGTCTCCCTGCTCTCCTCGGAGTAGCTTGAACTAGCTGGAAGCCAGCGGTATGAAAATAATGATATTGGAATGAAAGCGTTCTGTGCCCAGCTGCTTCTAGAACAGCCAAAAAAAGACTGAAATGAAAAAACGCGTAGCAGCCAAGAAATGTGCATTCTGCCAGAGTGAACAGGACCAGAGCTCGGCTGCAGATCTTGCCAGAGCTGAGCTAGACGTGGAAAAGCACAGCCTGCTGCAATCTAATGAAAACCAAACCGTGGCTGCTGCCACGGCTGAGCTGAACCCAAAGCACGCATCTGCCGCGCTCTCGCACGACCCGGACATCAAGTGTTTGAAGTCATCTTTGAAAGCCTGGGCTTCTGACTTCAGAGTGGGATCCATTCTGGGCAGCTGAGTGCCCCCATCCCCTCCTGGTCCCCTCCTAAGAGGACCACGAGGGCTGCTCCGTGCGGTCCCCATTCAGCACGCAGCTTAATATTCTGGCAGGCGCCTCTCCACCGGCTCGCAGGGCTGTGAAGGGTGGTTGGCCTCCCACAGTGGCTCATTTACGCAGACTTTTCAAAGGAGCCCCTCTCCCTCTCTCTCTCGCCATCTCTAAAGAGGAATAAACAAGATAAAACAGGAAGCAAATTCAAAAGGAGCGGAGAAGAGGGGAAATACATAAAATAAAGCAAAAGGAGAGCTACAGACCCACGAGAGACCAGATAAAGCCACGGTTGGGTCCCTGCTCCACCAAACCCAACCAGCAGCCTGCCTGCGAACAGTCAGGGAGATTTCTCTTTTATATATATGGCAGTAGATGGAAAAATAGATGATGAAAGTGGTTTTTTTGTTTGTTTGTTTTCCTTTTTTTTTTTTCTTTTTTTCCTTTTTAGCATGGGAACAGCTCCATGGAAGCTGCTGGAGCTAATGGCAGGCGATTTGGGGATAAATAAAAAGCAACAAGATGCCCGTGCACAGGATGCGAGCGGCACCCGCCGCCTAAGGACCAGAGCGCCGAGCGCTGCGTTCCTTCTACAAAGCACCGGCTAATTCGATAAGTGCTGAGCACACGGAGCAACGCCGTCTGCAGCAGGAGAAATCATCTCAGACCCGAGCGATGCAGCCCATGGGGTGAAGCTTTGGGGGGCAGAGGAGCCGGAGGTGCTGCCCCTGGAGCTGGCAGCAGCCGGGCATGTTCCTGGGGGGCTGCGGATGGGCCAGCCCCAAAAAAAGGAGCCGAGCAGCTGGGAGGAGTGGGACCGCAGCCTGAAAGCCAGAGCCAGCAAGCGACGGGGGACACGAGGCCTCTAATTAGCGCCTGCAGGAAAATGAATGAGCAGCGCTGCCAATGCAGGTGTCCTGCCTGGAAAAGCGTCGTGGTAGGATGGGGAAGGGTGAGCAGGAGCTGCAGCATCTGGGGAAGGAGGCGGGTGTGCCTGACAGCCTTAACTCTCCCTTTACTCGTCTCATCAGGATCTTACCGCAGGGAATGGGCACGTCTCAGTGAGGCCAGTTAGGTCTGCTAGGACGAGACCCCGCTTATAGGAAAGGGGAGGATATCTTCACCAACAAACCTCCCACAACAATTAATATCCAGTTATTAGGAACACCTGAGAGGTAAATGGATCCCTGGCTCCTCATTATGCACTGTCACCTCGTATTACTGAGCTCCAGTATGGATCACGGGGATTTGCACGGCCCCGAGCTTGTAAATAAATGCCTGTCTGCTTCTGCACACGTGGCAACAGGCGCTTTCCCCACGAGCAATCCTCTGTTGTGGACGTACAGATAGCTGGAGCCGTTTTAGGCGGCTTTAACTGAACCCTGAGGGTCTGCTCCTGCTCGGTGGCTGAATTTTCTCCTCTAATGAGTCCCCTTCTGATCAGAGCAGGGATGGATCCGCTGACTTGCTCCTAGGGCTGTCGGAGCAGGGGGAAGGCACAGGTGCTGACACCCCCACGCGAAGGAGAGGCAAAGGAGGGGAGTTTCAGCACGAGCTGATAAATGAAAAAGCGCCTGCACATCTCCAGGCAGGGAGGGGGTAGCTTCTCTCATCTGGTGGTGCAAAACCACGTAACTAAATGGTGAATAAACACCAGGTAAATAAATGGTGAACCAAGCCGTGCCAAGCCTAGTGGGAAAGCCGCCAGCACAGAGCTGCTCTGCCCCCCCCCCGTACCCCTTGGTGCCGATAACGGGCTTCCAGCCAGGGAGGGGCACTCGGCTCTGGCTTTTAGAGGCTGCTGAGTTATCTCGCATGCTGAGAAAAGCGCATTTGTGTGCGCTGGGCTCGTTCACAACAGCGCTTTGTCTGCAGCCGCTGAGCCCAGGCTGCCGTAGCTAATTAGCACAGAGAAATGGGCATTCTTGCTGCACCCCTGGTGTCACCCAGGGAAGAGGGACAGGCTGCAGAGCCGCTTCCCAGAGCTGTGCCTGCCCCCGGTACAGAGCGGGGGGCTCTTCTCTCTGCATTTGGGCAGGGTTTTGTGGATTTGCATCCCTGATATGACACAGGAGCTGCTGCTGCACGCTAGCCGCAGGGTGATCAGCAAAAGTGGCTGCTGCATCCGGGCCACAAGCATCTGTCTTCCTTTCTGAGCCTAAATTCTGTTCATTTAGACCCTGTTGACCATGAAGGGATCCCCAAAGCATTGATAAAGCTGCCCATCACCTGCACAGGCTTCCTATTTGGTGCAGAAGCTGGCAAGGTCACAAGAAAAGCGTATCTGTGTGTTCCCAGGGAATTTCAACTTCCCAGGCAAACTGAAAACAGGAAGGAAAGTTTTCTTTCTTATTCAGAAGAGAGAAGCTCCTAAAACTCCACAAACCACTAAGAAGCTTGCAGCTCTCTCTAGGCTTAAGCCTTGTATTTTATCTAACCTCAGCCCTCTCCATGAACACGAGATTCTTCATGTTCTCTTCACCAACCACCTCTTCCCACATGGGCCCCAAAAGAACTGGAAGAACACACACACACACAAGAAAAAAAGAAAAAGAAAAAAAAAAAAAAAAAAGGTCTATTTAAGAGGTCAGAGCAACCACAAGAGATTTTAATCGCAAAACTGGGTGATGCTGATTTTCTTAGAAATTCAAACTGCAGCAGGGTGCCTATCGGTTCACAAACATCTCGATCATTGCCATCTGAATTCCAAACAAACCTGGGTTGAATTTTAATTTTTCTTTTAAAAACAGAGTCCTTTTGGAAGAATTCCCAAAGCCAGCAGCCTCTCTCTTCATTGGGAATCAATGGAAATTGTGCTTGTGCCCATAAGGCTTCTGCATCAGCAGAGGCATCACACCCACAGGCCCTTCTCCAGGAGTACTTTCTCTGTTCACAAGCTCGCTCTCAAAATGCCTTTCCCCTACTGAAATCCCCAAGGGAATACAGACTACTACACAATTATTTTTATCTTGCAGGAAAAATAGCAATATATTATGAACAATCACCAAAGAGGTGCTTAGATGCACCTAGTTTGGACTAGAAATTAAAGGTCATAAGGACAATGAAAGGATATGTCCCTGGCACATAAAACTACAAAACTTCTTAATAGCTGATGTGGCAAGGAGAAACCTGTAATTCAGGCTGATATTCATAGCCCAACTGCTTATTAGGAAGCTTTAAATAAAAAATAATACATATTTTCTTCAGTACTAAAGAGCTATTATACACACTGCACATCTAAATCTGCTTCTAAGTTATAATGAAAATAGAGATTCCAAAGAGAAAGAGCTAAACCACTGGATTAAACACGAGAGATATAATTAAATTTGACACAATGTAGAAATTGAAAACAATTATTAGATTATAAAGGCAGTGCATGAGTCACCGGGGAAGATACTACAGGAAAATGGTAATAAATGGCAGGGCGTCACTTCTTGCTGAGCTACTAAAGCATTGGGAAGCAGAATACTGTACGAAATGCCATTCCCTTGAAGTCCAGGAGAGGACTATCCCAATTA